>NC_138207.1:102487063-102529352 GCF_964194415.1 Vipera berus | reverse complement strand
ACAATGTACTCTGAAGTGCTCCCGAGCATTATTTGTTGCTCGGTCAGTCCTGGGTTCAGAGACTAAAACAATCAAGGCAGCCTAGAGAGTCCACCCAATCCCTTCTATTAAAAGGAAGGAAAAGCAATGGCCACGCAGGCAGTCCTCAGTGTGTGGCCGAAATGGAACCCAAGTCACAGGCCCTGATCTCCCCTGAGGTTTTTTTCCCTGCAATTTTCAGAATATGCTCCTTAAAAAAGGAACAGGGCCGCCGCCCGCCCCCCTCTCCAGAGTCTGAATTTGAACCGTGAACTTAGCAGTCATTGGAAAAAGAAAAATCATCTATGTGGGATTACGTCCACCTGGAATTAGAAGCGATGAGGGAGCTGGCCAGATTGGATGACCCTATCAAATGTTGGAGTGGGGGGGGGAGGGCAGCTCAGAGAAAAAGACGACGTAAAAAGCAGCGGAAAGTTCTAAGAAGAGTATGAAATATCACCCGAGGTTCACACCGTGGGCTGTTAGGCTTTTAAATGGGACATAATTTCTGTGAACTTATGCAGAATTGACTTGGGAGGCCGGTGTGTGGTGTAAGTTGGTTCACATGGTGTGGTAGGATGGAGGGTTTGTTGTCACTGTGTGTTGCGGGGAGGGAGCACGGGGGGGGGGAGGCTCAGCTAATCTCAATGTACACATGTTTATTACATTACATTTATTACATTTTTATACCGCCCTTCTCCCGAAGGACTCAGGGCGGTGTACAGGGCAATAAATACAAAAACAGGATACAAAAGTTAAAAGCGAATTAAATAAATGCCCACGGTTAAAACAATAATTAAGATATATTAAAACCCCAACCCTAACCCATCAGACCAGGTCAGACTGCTCAAATAGATACGTTTTGAGATCGCGCCGGAAGGAGCGAAGGTCGGGGGCCGTCCGGAGCTCAACCCGGCAAGCGGTTCCACAGGTCTGGCACGCCCACAGAGAACGCCCTCCCCCTGGGGACCACCAATCGACATTCTTTGATCGGAGGCACCCTGAGGAGGCCCTCTCTGTGGGAGCGCACTGGACGGAGGGAAGTTGACGCCGGCCGCAGGTGTTGCCGTAGGTAATCCGGACCCATGCCATGTAGGGCTTTGTAAGTCATTACTAACACCTTGAATCTCACCCGGAGGGCAACCGGCAGCCAATGCAGCTCGCGGAGCAAAGGTGTAACATGGGAGTATCGGGAAACTCCCAGCACAACTCGCGCGGCTGCATTGAGCCTCCGAGTGGACTTCAAGGGCAGCCCCATGTAGAGAGCATTACAGTAGTCTAGACGAGAAGTCACGAGCGCATGAGTGACTGTACGTAATGTTGTACTTTGACCATAAAGGTTTGTTATCACTCTAATCAGAGCTAAACACAGAATCCTAAGTTGACATATGAGCAGAAGAGAGGCCAGCTCCTCGGGAAAATTTCCCCCAAAGATTTGGAATTACGGTACAAGCTGCTTCATCTTCGAAAGAGAGGCAGAATTTTGTTTTAGGAGATATTCAGGGAATCTGTGGAGATTCTCCATCATCCAGGTCACGGTTGTCTCCCAAAAGGCAACTGGATTTTCTCGGGGGGGGGGGGGGCGGGCGATGTTTTCCTTGAAAACATTTCGCTTCTCATTCCAATGTTTTCGAGTGGGGGGGGGGAAACCCAAGGAAGAAAGTCCTGTTGCCTTTTGGGGGGGGGGAAAAGGAAAAAAAAACACTGTCGGGAAATTTAGGAAGTCAATAAATAAACCCCCAAACTTCTAATTGTAAACTCCTGAAAATGTACATTGAAGTCACAGCTCACCTTCTTATCTCCACGCTTAGGCTGATGTCGCCGAATAGAAGAAATTGAACGCGCCACTAAGCTGCCGGCTTCGTTCTGGAGCTCTCGTTATAGTTTTTCCATTCTGTGCCCGTTCGTTCTCCCAGCCACAAAACTGCTTTTCCAAGCGCGGCAGGCTCTCTGTGCGAAGTCTGAGCTGATAGATATACACTGATAACGTTGCTTTTCCAACTAAAATTTCAAGTCTTAACTGCTTGGAATGTCTCTTTCTTTCTTTCTTTCTTTCTTTCTTTCTTCTTTCTTTCTTTCTTTCTTTTTCTTTCTTTCTTTCTTTCTTTCTCTTTCTTTCTTTCTTTCTTTCTTTCTTCTTTCTTTCTTTCTTCTTTCTTTCTTTCTTTCTTTCTTTCTTTCTTTCTTTCTTTCTTTCTTTCTTTTCTTCTTTCTTTCTTTCTTTCTTTCTTTCTTTCTTTCTTTCTTTCTTTCTTTCTTTCTTCCTTCCTTCCTTCCTTCCTTCCTTCTTTCTTTCTTTCTTTCTTTCTTTCTTTCTTTCTTTCTTTCTTTCTTTCTTTCTTTCTTTCTTTCTTTCTTTCTTCCTTCTTTCTTTCTTTCTTTCTTTCTTTCTTTCTTTCTTTCTTTCTTTCTTTCTTTCTTTCTTTCTTTCTTCTTTCTTTTTTGGTTACTCTTTGAAATCGGTCTGATTGCTTGGCTGTTTACAGAACCTTGCCCTGTGCATGCTTTTGTGCAGCAGAAAATCCTGTTTGAGTTCAAGGAGGCTGACCGCGAGGGCTGTTCCGTTTGTTCCCTGCTCCAACCGTGGTGTTACTCTAGCCTCAGAGAAGGGTTCCAGAAAACCCTTCCTGTATGGTCTTTGCAAAATATATCTTTTTTTTTCCTGTTCTAAATATTATCTGATTGCTCACCGAGTCTCCCGTTTCAAAGCAAGAGCCTGCTTGAAGAGTGCCTAGGCCCCTTTCAAGGGACGCGGTGGCTCAGTGGGTTAGGATGCTGAGCTTGTCGATCAGAAGGTCGGCAGTTTGGCGGGTGGAATCCCAAGTGCCGCGTAACAGAGTGAGCGCCTGTTACTCGTCCCAGCTTCTGCCAACCTAGCAGTTCGAAAGCACGTAAAAATGCAAGTAGAAAAATAGGGACCACTCCGGTGGGAAGGTAACAGCGTTCCGTGCGTCTTTGGCCTCTAGTCATGCCGGCCACGTGACCACGGAGACGTCCTCGGACAAGCGCTGGCTCTTCGGCTTTGAAACGGAGATGAGCACCGGCCCCTAGAGTCGGAAACGACTAGCACGCGTGTGCGGGGGAACCTTTACCTTTTTTACCTTTAGTCCCCTTTCTCAACAAACTAAAACAACAGGCGTGCGAACAAGGGTACAAAAGGGTTGTGTTTTTCCTCAAACAGGAACCTCATTTTGCTTTCCTTTTTCGTATCTCTCTCTAGTTCTTCTTCTTTGTTTTTTTTTCTTTCCTTTTTACTTCTTCTAGTTTCACTTTTTCTGTCCCGTTACCTTTTTCTTCCTGTTTTTCTTTTTTTTCTTGTCCTACCTTTGCTTTCCTTCTTCTCTTCTCTTCGCTTTCCTTGCCTTTTCTTCCTTTTTCAATTTCTTCTTTCTTCTTTTTCTTTTTTTCTTCTACCTGTAGTTTTTACTTTTTCTTTTTCCGTTTTTCTTTTTTTCTTGTTCTGCTTTTCCTTTATTTTTTCCCTTTTTCTTCTCTTCTTTTTCTTTCTCGATTTCTTTTTCTTTCTTCTTTTCCTTTCCTTTTTCTTTTTTTCTTTTTCTTTTTTTCTTCTTCCTCTTCCTCCTCATTCCAGTCCCCCTTTCTCTGTCTCTTTAACTGTTTGAAAAAGGTAGAAAACCTCGAAACGAACAGGAGACGCTTATAAGGGGGCTGGACTGGAAGACCTCCAAGGTCCCTTTCAGCTCTTTTCTGATTCTGTAACACTTTTATTCCTGCTTGCCAAGCAGCGTTTGAATTGTCTTCCAGTCAACTTTTTAATTCTTTTTTATTTTATTTTACGGATGGCTCAGTAGCTGGAAAGCGCTTCGCTGGCTTGACTTGAGGACTGAGAAGCTAAGCAGGGTCAGCCCTGGTAGTGCTTGGATGGGAGACTAGCCTCTCACAAGGATGTAGGCATAATTGGGAAGCCGAAAAGAGATTCTATTCAAGAGTCCTAAGCAATGGCAAACCACTTCTGTATTGTCGGCAAGGCAACTGCATCGCCTAGAACAGACATGTCAAACATTGTATTTTGTATTTATAGGGCTTGGTTGTGGGTGGCTTTTTAGGGGTTAATTGGAGTATGTTGAATAGAATAGAGCTGGAAGGGACCTTGGAGGTCTTCTAGTCCAGCCTCTTGCTCAAGCAGGAGAACCTATACCAGACATGTCAAACACAAGGCCCGGGGGCCGGATCCGGCCCGCAAAGTGGTTTCATGCGGCCCGCGAAGCCATCCTGGAAACAGTGAGGGAACGGCCCCCACTGCCTTAGCCCTGGCCCAGAGACCCTCAGATCTGTCCCACTCCTGCCCAGGCCCCCATAGGTACCCTTGATGCCAACGATGTAGAGCTGCCCATGCCCACCCAGTAGGGCATACGCAATCTAGCCACGTCCACCCAGTAGGCCACGCCCACCCTGGCCACACCCACCCGGCCCCCCGAGGGCAACCGCAATGCTGATGCGGCCCTCCATGAAATTGAGTTTGACACCCCTGGCCTAGAAAGTCTGCACGGGTTTGAGTTTGACTTGAGTTTGATTTTTCTTGTCTCCTAACCACTTACATAAAGCGCCGTCAAAGCTGCTGATGGCCTTTCGTCACTGAACTGGCAGAAACGAAGCACAGAGCTTAAAAAAAAAAAAAACCACACGAATTCTTTATTGCAGGAAATTAAAAAATTCATCCAAAGCATGTCGGAAAAGATCAAGAAAACCAGGGACAAGTACGGCATTAACGACAACGGCACAACAGAGGTAATCCGCACAAGGGGCGCTTTCCGTGGTTTGGGGATGCATAGTTTGGGCGATGGAAAAGGGGATCTCACAGCTTGAATAAATCCAGGTGCTTTGATACTGAATTTCCCTCTTCATCTTAAATTCTCTGGATGTGCCCAGTTGTATGTCGGTGGCTTTCAAGGGCTTCCAACATGAAGAGAACTGGAGGAAATGAAGAGAAGGACGAGGGGGGACAGGATAGCAGTCTTCCAATATCTCAGGGGCTGCCCCAAAGAAGAGGGAGTCAAGCTATTCTCCAAAGCTCCTGAAGGCAGGACAAGAAGCAACGGATGGAAACTCACCAAGGAGAGAAGCAACCTAGAACTAAGGAGAAACTTCCTGACAGTTAGAACAATTAACCAGTGGAACAGTCTGCCACCAGAAGTTGGGAATGCTCCAACACTGGAAGTTTTTTAAGAAGAGACTGGACAACCATCTGTTTGAAATGAGTATAGGGCTTCCTCCATGAGCAGGGGGCTGGACTAGATGACCTCCAAGTTCCCTTCCAATTAGTATTGTTATTGTTACTATTGATAATAATAATCAGACACTTCTGCTGTGTGTATATCAACGCAAATATTTTCAAGAGCCGATTCCTGATGCTTTTCCAAAAGGTCAAAGCTGAATGTGATTTTTGCAGAAGAAAATAGGTTGAATCATTTATTTCCAAGAACAACAAATGGCATAAAAACCTTAATCCTCTGCTCGGTCAGGAGACTCTGTACCATCCCAGTCAAATGGATTTCCAGTCTCTTCTTAAAAGACTCCAGTGATGGAGCACCTACAGCCTCTGGAGGCAAAAGTTGTTCCACTGGTTAATTGTCCTCACTGTCAGGAAGTTTCTCCTTAGTTCCAGGTTGCCTCTCTCCTTGTTTAGTTTCCATCTGTCTCTCCTTCTCCTGCCTTCTGGTGCTTTGGAAAACAAGCTGACCCCTTGGTTCAAAGCACCTGAGGAAGAACAAGAGGTTTGGTGCCCCTTTGAGCCACAGATAGAGAACACAACGCCAATTATTTATTGCCCTATTGAATATATTTCTAACTGTCCTGGGATTTCCTCCCTTTAGCCCTACGTTTTATACCAATTGGACCGAATCACCCCAACCCAGCTGGAAAAGTTTCTGGAGATCTGCAGAGAGAAGTATATGAGGTAGGGCGGGGGTGTGTGAAAAGATTGTTTCTGACGCGTGAGTTTGTCCTTAAAAAAAAAAAAAAAAAAAGCTGCCGCTCTTGGGGCTATCATTGATCCGTGATTCGATTTGATTTGCTTCAGCAAAGGTCCGTCTCCCTTTGGGGTATTGTCATGGGGATTTAATGGAAGGTGACAGCTCTCATCTGAATCTCCGCTTTGCTTTGCTGCATCAGGTCTCTCGCTAAAGCTATTCTGAGGCATTGGCTTCCCTTTATTGTGGTTAAGAAATGGCATTTGAGAGAAATGACTTCCTCGTAGAACAGCAAAAGGGTTGGAGCGTGGTGGATTTTACCCAACCAGACAGAATACAGAATAACGGAGTCGGAAGGGACCTTGGAGGTCATCTTAAGTCCAGTCTCTTCTTGAAAGCCTCCCGTGTTGGAGCACCCTCAACCTCTGAAGAAGGCCTGTTTCTCCTCTTAAGTTGTAGGTGGCTTCTCTAATTCTGCTAGAAAAAATAATCTATAAATAGCCGAATAACGGACAGCTATTGGCGATGAGCGTTGTAGATATTTGAGCAACTTGCATTAAGCCTGACCCAGGCTCCTTGGTAGATAGGAACTCTTTGAGTCTTTTCCCCTTTTTGTGGACCTAAACAAGATTGTGTACTCTGGACTTATTTAAACAAGGAAGTTAAAATATAAAATCGGCGTCTATGGAGATTCTCACTCATCCAGGTCATGGTTGTCCCAAAGGTGTTTTGTCAGAAAAGTAACTGGACTTTCTTGTTCTTCTTTGAAGACGTTTCGCTTCTCATCCAAGAACAGATCTGACTGGATGGTGGGGAGGGCTGTGGCCTCTTTGACCCCTCTTTCAAACTAGCGGTCTCCTCTGTCCAAAATGTGGACTTTGCTGTCTTCAAAAGAGTGCCCTTCGTCTTTTAAAGAGCCCTCCCTCAACAGAGGGGGAGGGGTATGAGGCCACCTATCTCCAGTCTACAACACAGTCCTTTCAGCTGCTCCAAGGAGGCTCCACACCCATTTGCACCACTCAGGTGACCCTGAGGACACAGATAAACTTCCAAGTGGCCTCAACGACTCTCTAAAAGAAGGCAAATGACCATCTGTCTGCAAGGGATATAAATGGTGGAGGATGGAAGGATTTATATTACACCAGCTGTCGGCAAGGAGTATAAATCCTTCCGTTCCCCACCATCCAGTCAGAGCTGAAGAAGCTTCTAGGGTGAGAAGCGAAACATCTTCAGAGAAAAAAACAAGGAAGTCCAGCTGCCTCTTGAAAAAGGCACCTTTGGGACAACCAGCACCTGGACAAATGAGAATCTCCGTAGAGATTTAGGAGAACAGGTTATGGATTATACCACAAGGAATGAGAAACCGGAAAGGTACTTTCTAAAATTACAGAGGCGGTGGGATGAAATTGCCTCGGGCACCTCGTTTTGATCATCCTTTCCCAAAGACTGATAACCTCGTGTCCATTTTTGGACATGCAGGTTCAACTCAGCTTCAGGCAAGCACAGTCTCGAATGCCGCACTGAGAATTTCCACTTAATACAAAAGAATGCGACTCCGGATCTTTCGAGAACGGGGGAATGTGGAATGAACAAAAATCAAATGATGTTTTTTTTGACGTTTCCTTTAGGGCGCAGATGGAGCCCGGCTCGGCTGTGGGAGCCCTTTGTGCGCAAAGCATCGGGGAGCCCGGCACGCAGATGACTCTCAAGACTTTCCATTTTGCCGGCGTGGCCTCCATGAACATCACCTTAGGAGTGCCAAGGATCAAGGAGATCATCAACGCCTCGAAAGCGATCAGGTGCGTTGATTCAGAAGCGATCCGAAGATAGTTCTGGATCGTCGTCCACTGCCTCAATTCCAATTTTTGCTTGCTAAACAAACAAAACAAAAAACAAACAACATTACGGTTATTGGAGTAGAACAAGGGTCTTCACACTTGGCCCTTTTATGACTTGTGGACTTCAACTCCCAGAATTCCTCAGCCATACATATATACATACACACACACACACACATATACATATATATGTGTGTGTATATACACATACATAGGGACGCGGTGGCTCAGTGGGTTAGGACGCTCGTCGATCAGAAGGTCGGCAGTTTGGCGGGTCGAATCCCGAGTGCCGCGTAGCAGAGTGAGCGCCTGTCACTCGTCCCAGCTTCTGCCAACCAGGCAGTTCGAAAGCACATAAAAATGCAAGTAGACAAATAGGGACCACTCCGGTGGGAAGGTAACAGCGTTCCGTGTGCCTTTGGCGTCTAGTCATGCCGGCCACATGACCACGGAGACGTCCTCGGACAAGCGCTGGCTCTTTGGCTTTGAAACGGAGATGAGCACCAGCCCCTAGAGTCGGAAACGACGAGCACGCGTGTGCGGGGGAACCTTTACCTTTACCTATACACACACACACACACACAGAGAGAGATATAGATATAGATATAAATATCTACCCTTTTCACAGCTACACTTCTCTTGCTTATATGCAGCACACCAATCATCACAGCCCATCTTGACAAAGACGATGATCCTGATTTTGCCCGTTTGGTCAAAGGAAGAATAGAGAAGACACTTCTAGGAGAGGTATGGTGTGTTTCTTAACGTTGTGCTTCCCCGAAAATAAGACCGGGTCTTATATTAATTTTTGCTGCAAAAAAACTCATTAGGGCTTATTTTCCGGTCAGGGCTTATATTCGGGAAAATACGGTACTAAATGCATCCGTTTGGCTGACGATCTTAACCGGGGCTTATTTTGGGGGTGGGGTGGGTCTTATATTACGAGGGTCCTGAAACAATCACGCTAGAGGGCTCATTTTACGGTAATAGCTCGTATGTCCAGGCAGTCCTCAAACTACAGCTGTTTGCTGAGTGACCGAAGTTAACAACGGCACTGAAAAAGAAGTCACTTAAGACCACTTAACAAGTGTTGCTGCATCCCCAGGTTCACCTGATCCAAATTCAGGCGCTGGGCAACCGACTCGCACTTGTGACGGTTGTGTGATCCCCCCCCTCTGGAGACCTTTTGACAAGCAAAGTCGATCCGGGATCGCCAGATTCACTTCGCCACCGTGTCCCTAACTGATTCACTTAACAACTGCAGCAAGGGAGGCCGTCAAACGGGGCTGCCCAACTCACTCAGTAACCGTAGAAATTTGGGGGCTCGTCTGCGGCCGTAAACTGAGGACTCCGCGTTGTGTGTGTGGTGGGATGCAAGGGATATTCGGAACCAAACTGGCTCCCCTTTCGACTTGCAGATTTCGGAGTACATGGAGGAGGTGTTTCTTCCTGACGACTGCTTCATCCTTGTCAAGCTGTCTTTGGAGCGGATCAGACTGCTGAGGCTGGAAGTAAGTCTGAGGGCACAGGAGTAAGTTACTACAGGTGTCGGGTTTTGAAGATTATTGCATTCCAGGAAGAAAGCCCAGCTGTCTTTGGTGGCCTTCATTCCAGTTTATTCCAGTCTCGCTACGAAATATAATATATAAATAAACGTAGATTTTCAGTAGCCTATTCATGATGTGTGCCAAGAGCCCTATTGTATATTAACGTGGGGGGTGGGGGGAAGACAATATGAATTTCTGAATTCTTCACTTTGGGGTACAGATATGCACGAATCAGTACAGGTTCTCCTCGACTTTTAACAACAGCTTGTTTAGCGAAGTTACAACCACACTGGGGAAAAAAGTGAGTTGTGACCGTTTTGCACACTTACGACATCCCCCTGGTCACGGGATCAAAATTCAGATTTTTACGGTTCACATTTCATGACCGTTGCTGTGTCACGGGGCCACGTGCGATTCCCTTTTGCGACCTCCTTGGAAGCGATTAATATTTACACGCATGGGGGAAATGTAAGAAGCTGCCCATTTCTCACGTCTAGCATTTTCTCCAGTCTTTTTTTTTTTGCAAAGTTTTAGTAGCTGTGCAACTCCCTTGAGCGTTTCTAAGAGTCAAGGTTCAAATCATACATTCCATAGCTGAATAGAGTGATGCTTTGTTTTGGTGCCAGGTCAGCCCATCATAAGCATTTGGTCCAACTAATATTTTGAACATCTTGGCCAGAGGTAGGCAACCTTGGCTCTTTTATGACTCGTGGACTTCAACTCCCAGAATTCCTGAGCCAGCAGGAGGAAACTATGGCCCCTTCATGACTGGTGGACTTCAACTCCCAGAATTCCTGAGCCAGCAGGAGGAAACTATGGCCCCTTCATGACTGGTGGACTTCAACTCCCAGAATTCCTGAGCCAGCAGGAGGAAACTGTGGCCCCTTCATGACTGGTGGACTTCAACTCCCAGAATTCCTGAGCCAGCACGGGGGAACTATGGCCCTTTCATGACTTGTGGACTTCAACTCCCAGAATTCCTGAGCCAGCGTGGCTCAGCTTGGAAACCTCTCCCTTTCCCCTCAGCATGGCTGGCTCAGGAATTCTGGGAGTTGAAGTCCACCAGTCATAAAACGGCCTAGGCCTAGGCCAGGAGTAGGCAACCTTGGCTCTTTTATGACTCGTGGACTTCAACTCCCAGAATTCCTGAGCCAGCATGAGGAAACTATGGCCCCCTCATGACTCGTGGACTTCAACTCCCAGAATTCCTGAGCCAGCATGAGGAAACTATGGCCCCCTCATGACTCGTGGACTTCAACTCTCAGAATTCCTGAGCCAGCATGGCTCAGCTTGGAAACCTCTCCCTTTCCCCTCAGCGTGGCTGGCTCAGGAATTCTGGGAGTTGAAGTCCACCAGTCATAAAGCGGCCTAGGCGTAGGCCAGTAGGCAACCTTGGCTCTTTTATGACTGGTGGACTTCAACTCCCAGAATTCCTGAGCCAGCATGGGGGAACTATGGCCCCTTCATGACTTGTGGACTTCAACTCCCAGAATTCCTGAGCCAGCGTGGCTCAGCTTGGAAACCTCTCCCTTTCCCCTCAATATGGCTGGCTCAGGAATTCTGGGAGTTGAAGTCCACGAGTAAATAAAAGAGCCAAGGTTGCCTACCCAATAGCGATTGTATCCTTGTGGAATCCTATCCGAGGCCCCATACCCAATGCAGATAATAAAATGATATTCTCCCTGCACAGGTTAATGCAGAGACTGTGAGGTATTCCATTTGCATCTCAAAGCTTCGAGTGAAGCCTGGGGATGTGGCAGTCCACGGAGAAGCGGTGGTCTGTATTACTCCCCGGGAGAACAGCAAGAGCTCCATGTATTACGTCTTGCAATCCCTGAAAGAAGAACTCCCAAAGGTGAGAATTTTTTCATTTTATTGCCATTGATGGCTCAGCGAAATTGTTTTGAGTTTTGTTTTGTTTGTTCAAAATCTTCCGAACGGGGGGGGGGGGGGGATTCTTAATATTGCTGCAACTTTTGTTATGGCTTTCCTGCACGTTCTGCCAGATGTTGAAATTGGATTTGGCGTTGAGTCCTTCCCAAGGAGCTGGGATAGGCAGGGGTGGATGCTTGATGGCGTGAAAGGTACCTTCGCAAGACATTAAGCATTTCAACCGAAGCTGCCTTTGGTGATTGACCAATGGTGATTTGTGTCAATTTCAGTGGTGTTCCAAGTGATGTTCCAGATGTCCCAAAGGCGCTTTTTCTTCAAGAGGCAACTGGACTTCCTTTGTTTTTCTTTGAAGACGTTTCGCTTCTCATCCAAGGAGCTTCTTCCACTCTGGCTGGACGGTGAGGAATGGAAGGATTTATACTCCTTGCAGACCGCTGGTCATTTGCCTTCTCTTAGAGCATCGTTGAGGCCACCTGTGTCATCAGGATCATCTGAATGGTGCAAAGGGGTGTGGAGCCTTCTTGGAACTGCTGAAAGGGACTGTGTTGCAGATTGAAGATAGGTGATGTCGTATCCCTTCCCTGCCATTGAGAAGAGGCTCTTTAAAAGACAAAGGCCACTCTTTGGAAGAAAGCAAAGTCCACATTTTGGACAGAGACGACCGCTGGTTTGAAAGAGGGATCAAAGAGGGGGAGGGTTATGACATCCCCCATCTCCAGCCTACCACACAAATCCTTTCAGCAGTTCCAAGAAGGCTCCAAACCCATTTGCACCACTCGGGTGACCTGAGGACAGAGATAAACCTCCAAGTGGCCTCCACGACTCTCTAAGAGAAGCAAATGACCAGCTGTCTGCAAGGAGTATAAATCCTTCCATTCCCCATTGTCCAGTTAGAACCTGAGGAAGCTTCCTGGATGAGAAGCGAAACCTCTTCAAAGAAGAACAAGAAAGTCCGGTTGCCTCCTGAAAAAAGCACCTTTGGGACAACCCTGACCTGGATGACTGAGAATCTCCATAGAGATTGATGTTCCATATGTTTTGGGATTGAACCCAAGGCAGCTATGACTATCAATACTGTCTTCTTGATCCTTGATAGTAATCCAGACTGGTGTTTATCAAATCATGGATTCTTCAAGCTTCAGTGGAATCTCGTACACTCCGACTTGATTAAAAAGGCAAATTTTCGATCGCACAGAAAGCCTTTATTTGCAAAATTTATGAAGCCTCACACTCCAGGGGCTGCCGATGATGTAGAGTACCCCAAATTATCATATTTAAATAATCATAAGCAATAATAAATGGTAATCGTGCGCTTTTTTTTCTCTAGCTGCTTAATCACCCAAGAATCTCTCTGGAGATTCTTGTTCATTTCATTTTCTACCCACTTTCCTTCGGGGAAAACATTCCGACGAGCTCCCAAATCTTAGTAAATAAATGTGGAGGAAGCTTGCAGTTTTACACTACGAATCCTGCGTTTCCTGAAAAAAAGCAAATGTTTCTGCTTTTTGGTCGCTTCCCTTTCGACCTCCAGGTGGTGGTGCAAGGCATCCCAGAGGTATCTCGTGCTGTCATTCATATCGATGAACAGAGTGGGAAGGAAAAGTACAAACTGTTGGTGGAAGGTGACAACTTGAGAGCCGTCATGGCCACGCATGGAGTCAAAGGAACCAGAACGACATCAAACAACACTTATGAGGTAACCAACAAGAGGGGGTAAATTGATGGAAGAGAGCAGTTAAGGGGTCCTAAGCATGCGACATTATTCCTTGGTTCAAATCTTGCTTCTTCCATGAACTGACTTAAGTACCAAAGCAGGGGTCTTCAACTTTGGCCCTTTTATGACTTGTGGACTTCAGCTTCCAGAATTCCTCAGCCAGGCACGAATTCTGGGAGTTGAAGTCCACAAGTCATCAAAGGGCCAAGGTTGAAGACCCCTGCACTAAAGTAAGGCCTTCCTTTAAGCTCGGTGCCTTGTCTGCAATATGGGCCCAATGGGCATTTTGTAGGCTCTGTGTTAAGGATTGTAGTAAGATCATAATGGGAATGGTTCTGGACGTAATGATGGAAAAAAGCAAGACATCCCCTTCTTGCGCAAAGGCATAAAAAAGTCATCTAGAGAGAGCCAGTTTGGTCTAATCATGGTTAAGGCACCCAGCTAGAAGCTGGGAGACATTGAGTTCTAGTCCCACGTTAGCCCAACTGCAGGACCTTGGGCCAGTCTCTCTCTCAGCCCAACCGACTTTACAGGGATGGGATTGTGGGGAAAGTAGGACAAGGAAGGTGTGTTGGGTATGCCAGGAGACAGGTGGTTGGACAGACGGACAGACAAGATAGGTAGGTAGGTAGGTAGGTAGGTAAGACAGACAGACTAGATAGACAGATAGATGATAGACTGAGATAGATAGATAGATAGATAGATAGATAGATAGATAGATAGATAGATAGATAGATAGATAGATAGATAGATAGATGATAGATGGATGGATGGATGGATGGATGGATGGATGGATGGATGGATGGATGGATGATAGGGATGATATATATTTTTTTACCCATTCCTATGGCCTATCAGATACGCCATAGAAATCCGCAAAGAGGTGAATATAATTAGGTTGGAGAACAGAGAAAATTGAATAAGGATTTTTCCATTTCGTTAAGGCAACATAAATTAATCTTCCAGGTTGAGAAAACCCTGGGCATTGAGGCTGCACGGACCACTATTATCAGTGAAATCCAATATACAATGGTCAACCACGGAATGAGTATTGATCGGAGGCATGTCATGCTGTTGTCGGACCTAATGACCTACAAGGTTTGGAATTCCCCCCCCCTCCACACACACAATTATTGTATAAATTTGCTCATTCTTTCACCTCTGGAAAAAAAATAATAAGAAAGAAAATGCTAAGAAAAGTTTGGCAATAAAACCAGCATAGACTTTGGGCAAAAGGGCCCTTCTCCATTGAGGACCTGTACACTGCACAAGCCAGAAAGAGGACTGACAAAATAACCGCATAGCTGGAAATAAATCTGTTTCAAGTCCTCCCTTCAGGACGCTGCTGCTACAGGGCATTGCATGAGATGTTCTCTTCTCTTCCATATTTTATTCCATATTCTATTCTATTCCATTCCATTCCACTCCACTCCATATTCTGTTCTATCCTGTCCTGTCCTGTCCTGTCCTGTCCTGTCCTGTCCTGTTCCGTTCCGTTCCATTCCATTCCATTCTTTATTATCCTTTCCTATTCTTTTAATATTTACACTCCCATCCCTTGTTCTTTATTGTTGGGCTGTATTCTGTGTATGCTTTATTAAAGACTTGGGCAGCTAATTTCCCAGCGAGTCAAGTCCTGCAACGGGGATGGCGGTTTTTGTTGTTGTTGTTGTTTTTCCAGAGAAGAAAATTGTATTTATAATCCTTCTTTCAACTGATGAGAAATCAAGTAATCCCTGTCGGTTCTATCAGGGTTTCATCCCAGGTTTTTCTTTTTTAAATGGTCTCTGTGTTATCACTTGTAGTATGAAATTTGGAACGAAGCATTTTTTTTTCCGCTCTACCCTTTTGGCAACTCTGTAGTAACGATATTGGGTTTTGCTCTTCCACTCACCCCCCCTTCTTTTTTGTGGGGGGGTGTTTAGGGTGAAGTTCTGGGAATTACTAGATTTGGACTGGCAAAAATGAAAGAGAGCGTCCTGATGCTTGCCTCCTTCGAAAAGACGGCCGACCATCTCTTCGATGCCGCCTACTTTGGGCAGAAGGATTCAGTGTGCGGTAAGTTTGATAGGACCTTTTCCGTTCACTCCTAGCAGCCATCTGGTCCATCTCTATAAACCAGGTGTGTCCTTCGTGTGAAATCAATGGAGTTCTTAGGGTAGAGTGAATATATATATATATAGGTAAAGGTAAAGGTTCCCCCGCACATGCGTGCTAGTCGTTTCCGACTCTCGGGGCCGGTGCTCATCTCCGTTTCAAAGCCGAAGAGCCAGCGCTTGTCCGAGGACGTCTCCGTGGTCCTGTGGCCGGCATGACTAGACGCCAAAGGCGCACGGAACGCTGTTACCTTCCCACCGGAGTGGTCCCTATTTTTCTACTTGCATTTTTACGTGCTTTCGAACTGCTAGGTTGGCAGAAGCTGGGACGAGTAACAGGCGCTCACTCTGCTGCGCGGCATTCGGGATTCGACCCGCCAAACTGCCGACCTTCTGATCGACAAGCTCAGCGTCCTAACCCACTGAGCCACCGCGTCCCCCCCCCCTCTCTCTCTCTCTCTCTCTCTCTCTCTCTATATATATATATATATATATATATATATATATATATATATATATGTATGTATGTATGTATGTGTATGTATATGTATATGTGTATATATATATATATCTATATATCTAATCTATCTATCTATCTATCTATCTACCTACCTACCTACCTATCTATCTATCTATGAATGAGAGAGGCCTTTTCCGCTCAGTTTCTCTCCCCCCCCCAACCCCCGGTATATTTCTTTCTCCTGACTTTCAAATGTGGTACAATAAGGTAATGACTGTCATCCAAGTCATAGTTATCCCAAAGGTCCTTTTTCATGACGCAAAAGGAGAGAGGGAAGGAAGGAAGGAAGGAAGGAAGGAAGGAAGGAAGGAAGGAAGGAAGGAAGGAAGGAAGGAAGGAAAAGAAAAAGAAAGAAAAAGAAAGAAAGAAAGAGAAAGAAAGAAAGAAAGAAAGAAAGAAAGAAAGAAAGAAAGAAAGAAAGAAAGAAAGAAAGAAAGAAAGAAAGAAAGAAGAGAAATTTCCTTCTTTTCTCTAGACTGGCCATACCCAAATCCAACCCAAAGACGTTAGATTACTCTCTGCTTTATAATGTGTTGATAGTGGAGTTGATTTACAGATCAATCACTGCATTGAATTTGAAGGCCCGCGCTTTCTTAAAGCAGGCAGGTTTCGCCCATTTTGTGATGACGCTGTGTGTGAGTCGAGCGGCTGGGTCAATCTGCTTAGTAAACAAACCATGCAGGTGGAGAGTGAGAAAAGCTGGGCAAGGCTGAAACATTTTTCTCCTTCTCTTGATGTTCCACAGGCGTTTCCGAATGCATCATTATGGGCATCCCAATGAACATCGGAACAGGACTGTTCAAGTTGCTACACAAAGCCAACAAGGAGGCTTTTCCACCCAGACGGCCTTTAATTTTTGATAACCCTGATTTCCACACCTCCCTTCCCTCATAGCAGCAGCTGTTCTCAAACAGTGTGTGTGTGTGTGTGTGTGTACACACCAAAACGTAAATTGGTGTGTGCTTCTCAAGCAGGGTTAGATGGCCAGAACGTGTATTCGATCCTTATATGGTTTATGTTATAAATGGGTTATAAGCAAATGTCTATTTAAGACTCAAAGTAAGCAAGGAAACTCAATCCAGAAGCATGTGTGTGTGTGTGTGTGTGTGCGCACCCCACCAAAAAAATGTAAAAAAAGTTTTATGGAGCATGAAATCTTCTAATGCTGTGAATAAAGCGACATTTTCCCCCCCCACAATGAAACGGAGGAGGGAGAGGTGCATTTTACTGGATAAACATTTTATATTCTTTTATGAAGAATGTAGAAGACTGTACGCACACAAATATATACACCCTTACGCAAGGCAAAGTGACCTAAAAATTAATAACCCCAATCATTAGAGAGGAAGAAAAACTTGGGAAAATTATAAGCAGAACAGCGTTCCCAAATTTTGATTGCACTGCTTTGCAGATGCCTTCCTTGTTTCAGCCAGCATTCAAGTTAATTTAATTTTCAACAAATATATACCACGATTCCATTGCTGCAAGTCCTATGTACATTTCTTCTAGTACTGCATAAACATTTTAACCAATTCCTGTACCGGGAAACAAAAATATACAATTCTTACTATCTTGGTAGATTCCAAAGGTGGGGTGCGTGTGCCCGCCGCTCACACAAATGGTGCTGTGTGTGTTCACACCCACCCACCTGCCACTTGCAGGAAACTACACACACACACACACACACACACACACACACAGACACACACACACACCGCTGGGCCGCCAAGCCAGAAAGATTGGGTACCGCTGGATTAAATCATGGGCTGTAAATAGAAAAATCTCAAAATAAATGATGAAGGTAAGCAACCTTTAGAAGTGGCAGGGATCCAATAATTTTTTTTAATCCCACAAAACCTCTTTTTTTAAGAGACTAGAATAATCTAAATGCAATTCTCCATAGTCTTATCTTGGTAATCCTTCTCTTAATCCTTTGAGGTAATCCCTATAATTAAAGTAACGGAGATAAGGAAAACGACCCAGGCTGTGTAAGTTTCCAAAAGATACAAGTCTTAATTGAAGTGTTTCAAATGTTTGTCAAGGCTGCCAGCTTCTTCTTTTACATTAGGGTCCTTCAGCCTTCTGGATGGACATTATGGACATTCTCATAAAAGGACAGCCAGATTTACAAACAAGCAAAATGGTTTTCAATTGTCCTCTTTTGTCTTGCAGGCACTTTTTACCATCTCAGTTCCCCTATCCATTTTTTTTAAGCAGGTGAATATATATATTCACCTAATATATAATCAGCCCAGGTTCGAATCTCAGATAAAGGGTATGACTGACTGATGAGAACATAAAGAGTTCGAAATGGCCATCTCAGCCTCCCAAATTCTTTATTAGCAATTTGAATAATTTGCACAAATAATGAGCTGTCATAAGTTGACTATATCCTGTGGATAAGCCTTGAGACAGGCCAAAACAGGAATGAAAGAGTTAATTAGCAAGGTGCTTTCAAAAAAGCTTTGACAAATACTTAACATATATATAAAGTTTTGGGGCTGCATCCATCAATGATTTTGATTTTATAAGGATCCCAGTGGGGTATGTAGGGGAGTTAAGATGCATTCTTTGTTGTTGTTGTTGAGGAGGAGGAGGAGGAGGAGGAGGAGGAGGAGAAGAAGAAATCAAGAGGATTTGAGTTAATTTAACAGTTTAAACAGTATTGTGATGAGCAGCCTCTAGTTTTATGTTACTTACCTTGGAAGTTAAAATAAGTGATGACATCATTGGCTGTTGTCACCTGCTGAATGAAAGGCATTGAAGTGAAGACGGCCCCAGCCAGGGACAAAATTGTGCACTTTTGCGGATCTGTGGGAGATTGAAACACATCAGCCAGGAAGATTTGGTCACTGCAGGATTTTGTCTCTGAATGGTGATGAGCTGCTAGCATTTGACTTGTAAATCTGCAAAAAGGAAATTGTTCCTTTCCTTGTGTTAGCGGTACTAATGCTGAACAAAAATACTGTTAACCACCAGCTGCGGTGTTCTGGTCTGTGTCACCCCATAAATTTCATCCTTTTCTACCCAAATCTTTTGATCCTCTGAACTACTCTATTCTATTCTGCATTGTTCTGCTCTGTCCTGTCCTGTCCTATCCTATCCTATTTTATTTTCTATTCTGTTCTGTTCTATATTCCATTGTTCTATTCTATTTTCTATATTCCATTATTCTATTCTATATTCTATTGTTCTGCTCTGTTCTATTCTGTATTCCATTCTATTCTATTCCATTCTATTCTTATTTCTATTTATTCCATTCCATTCCTTAAGGGAACTTTTCCACCTTCTGACTCCAAAATTGCTCTTGTGCTAAGACAACAATTCCCCAGGGCACTTATATCAAACGGAGCGTGCCAAGGCTGACTTTAATTCAGCTGTACTTTAGGACAATCTGTCCTTGCGCTTGGAGGATAATATGCTCTTGAATTGTGAGCTGGGATATGACAGTCATCACCATGATGACCTTGGACATTTGGGTAGAAACAGCGTCCTGCGGTGAGGAAACAAGAGCTGGGCTTTGTGCTAGCACTTCTGGGTCCGTGGGATAGAGTAGGTTGACTTATCTGGGGAAAGTGTGTGTGTGTGTGTGTGTGTGTGTTAAATAAGACAATTTGGCTAAGATTCACCATAAAGTGGTGGGACCACCATAAAGTGGTGGCTTGGCCATGCGCCTTTGCAGCCTTGGGGGTGGGCGGCCTAGAGACCACAAGGACTAGGGGTGACAAAATAGCAGCATTCCAATATTTGAGGGGCTTCCACAAAGAAGAGGAGGGGGGGGGTCAACTCTTGTCAATTGTTCAGGAACAAATATATGAACTGGGAAACAAAACCTCTAGAAAAAGAGCCAACAATTATTTACATAGGCGTGGGAGTCTGTCACAGCTACTTTAATAAAACCTGAATCCACACACAAAAAATGATGCATTGGGATCTGTGGGTTTACATGTTATTGTTTGATGTTGCCGCAGGTACACCAGCTGTTAGATCCATAGAAGATTCTATTCTATTCTATTCTATTCTATTCTATTCTATTCTATTCTATTCTATTCTATTCTATTCTATTCTATTCTATTCTATTCTATTCCATATTTTCTATTCTATTCTATTCTATACTGTTCTCTATTTTATTCTATTCCATTCTATTCTATTCTTGTTCTATTCTATTCTATTCTATTCTATTCTATTCTATTCTATTCTATTATTTCCTTATTAAATTCCATTCCATTTCTTCAGTTCAATTCTATTCTATTCTATTCTATTCTATTCTATTCTATTCTATTCTATTCTATTCTATTCTATTCTATTCTATTCCTTCTCTTTCTATAATTCTATTCTATTCTATTCTATTCTATTCTATTCTATTCTATTCTATTCTATTCTATTCTGTTCTATTCTAATTCTGTTCTGTTCTGTTCTGTTCTATTCCATTATATTATTATATTATATTATATTATATTATATTATATTATATTATATTATATTATTATATTATATTATATTATATTATATTATATTATATTATATTATATTATATTTATTATATTATATTATATTATATTATATTATATTATATTATTATATTATAATTATCCATCCAGTAAATGCTCAGCTCCATCCAGTCACCCCGACTCTACCCTGAATTAAGGGATTACAGGGTTGTGAAACGTAGGAGGGCCACTTTCAGTACTGATCCAGCTAGATTTGCCTCAGTGGACATGATACCCATTGCTTTTCTTAAAATGGGGGTTAGTTCACCTTGCGTCCACCTTTAGGGAGAAGAGAATTCCCCTTAAATTTCCTCCTGATGAGAATGCCACGGTGGATGTCGCTATGTCGCAGATCTCACAGCTTCATCAGGCACCTATCCCATTTAGGTGGGGGGGGGAAAAAAACCAAACAATATTTTTGTTCTATTTTAGCAGACGGGAACCCAAGTAACCACCACAAAGCTGAGATATCACAAAAAATAAGTGTGAGGTGGCATCACCTGCCCCTTACAGACATCGTACGATATCGCAATGGGGAAAAAAAAAACAAAGAATCGTAATAATTTGTGCTAATTACTTTATTTGTCCCCTCTCCCTCCAGCCAGTTGTCCGGGGGGGGGGGGAGAGAGAACAGGTGGAAGGAAGGAGGAGAAAGGTATGGGTAGGTCTTGTTTAATGACCAGAAGGACGAGGGGTGACATGATAGCTGTTTTCCAGTATCTCAGGGGCTGCCCCAAAGAAGAGGGAGTCAAGCTATTCGCCAAAGCACCTGAAGGCAGGAGAAGAAGCAACGGATGGAAACTCATCAAGGAGAGAAGCAACCTGGAACTAAGGAGGAATTTCCTGACAGTGAGAACAATTAACCGGTGGAACAACCTGCCTCCAGAAGCGGTAAAGGCTCCAACACTGGAAGTCTTTAAGAAGAGACTGGACAGCCATTTCTCTAAAATGGTATAGGGTTTCCTGCCTGAGCAGGGGGTTGGACTAGATGACCTCCAAGGTCCCTTCCAACTTTACTATGATGATTATGATTATATGTAAGTAGAATTGTGAGATGGATGTGTCCACGGGGAGCATAGTCACTACAGGTGTGTCTTTTCAAAAGCCAGTTCCAATAACTGAGATCCACACTTAAATCAATGGGAGCGAAAAGGCCACACCATGACAAGTTGTACCGTGTTCATCTCTCTCTGAGTCTACTGCTAAATCGTTACACAAGTGTTGCGAAACGTCCAATTGCTGTGCCTCGGGACGTAGCCAACTTTGATTGATCTTCAAAGACTATGTAAGGTCAGGTTTGGTTAGCAAGTGGATGGAAGACTAGAAGAGAATTCCAGGCACTATAAAAAATAATAATAAAATATTGAGAATTCCAGGCTGAAATTATAAGCTGGACTGGGAAGCTGGGGGAAAGAAGGAAAAAAAAACATCCCAGAAGGTGGGAATTGTAAAGTATTTTCAAATTGTTGCTAAGAAAACTTCACAGATGTTGACCGCATGTTGAGCTTTATTTGACATAGTCTCTGAAGGGATAACCTGGAGACTGCAGAGAAGAATTAAAAACGTATATAAATAGGTTAGAAATCTCTACATGCATCGTTATGGAGAATGTTACTGCGATACTATTTTATGACCTGGTTGCTTTCTTGTTTAAACCTCGTCTTGCTCCTACCCAGATTCTTGAGCTAGATGATGGCTGGTTTCTTGTCCCGAGTTTGCGGTGACACCGTTCTTGAGGGCTGAGTATTTCAAGCAGTCTGTAATAATAGAAAATCAGTTCATGCCTCATATTAACAAATTCGAACGCCCCCTGATATAGAAGCTCCTTGGGTTGTGTGCAATTCAGCAACGTGTGAAGAAGTGGCATTTGTGACTGCAACTGGCATCAGCCGGGGGTAGCAGAAGTGTTAAGTGAAATCCTGCCTAAATAATTGAATTTATTGATGTTGAGAACGTGAGCAAATGTTGTGCGAACAGCAGTTAGACAGTAAAAGGAGGCTGCTCTCCATTTGAGCAGGGATGGCACCATTTCCAGCAGATGGCAATGCTTTATATTCCCAAGTTCTGCACGTTGTCTCTCAACTGAATATCTGCCTCTCTCTTTTTCCGTTCATTAATACTCAACAAAACTTTTCAGGGACTTCCAAGAGACATTTTGCTTCCTGGCCAGTATCAGCAAATGGTTGCAGTTAGACGTGGGCAAGAATCGTAGTTTCCATGAGCATGGAAGCAATGAAAATGTTGGGGAGAGGGAGAAGAAAGAGACAGACACTGAAATATATCTGGAGCACATCACCTAGCTTGGTTGATCTTGAAAAAGCAAAGAAGCATTAGATCTGCTAGGACATGGTCAGGATATCTCAGAGGTGGAACTGGGGAATGAATTTCCTAGGGAGCAAAAAAAAAAATGCATCCCAAAGATGCTTTTTCAGGGGGCAACGGGACTTTCTTGTTTTTCTTTGAAGACGTTTCGCTTCTCATCCAAGAAGCTTCTTCAGAGCTGAAGATGCTTCTTGGATGAGAAGTGAAACGTTTTCCAAGAGAGCTGAAGAAGCTTCTTGGATGAGAAGTGAAACATCTTCAAAGAGAGCTGAAGAAGCTTCTTGGATGAGAAATGTCTTCAAGGAAAAACAAGAAAGTCCAGTTGCCTCCTGAAAAAGCACCTTTGGGACAACCATGACCTGGATGATGGAGAATCTCCATAGATATTCAAATGCATGTTATGAAGTCCCCTGTCTATTTAACACGGTCTTCCTAGCTGACGTTGGATGACCATCAAAAGCTAGGCTGGACTGGACCTGGATAATACATGAATGGGGGCCCACTGGAAGAAATTCCAGAGATGCAGGCTAGAATGGGAAGTCTAAAGAAGCCTAGAATTAGCTGGTGGCAAGCCATGTCCACACTACGTGCATCTTCCTTTTTTTAATTTACGTTTTAGTAAAGGTAAAGGTTCCCCCGCACACGCGTGCTAGTCGTTTCCGACTCTAGGGGCCGGTGCTCATCTCCGTTTCAAAGTCGAAGAGCCAGCGCTTGTCCGAGGACGTCTCCGTGGTCATGTGGCCGGCATGACTGGACGCCAAAGGCGCACAGAGCGCTGTTACCTTCCCACCGTAGTGGTCCCTATTTTTCTACTTGCATTTTGACGTGCTTTCAAACTGCTAGGTTGGCAGAAGCTGGGACGAGTAACAGGCGCTCACTCTGCTACGCGGCACTCGGGATTCAACCCGCCAAACTGCCGACCTTCTGATCGACAAGCTCAGCTTCCTAACCCACTGAGCCACCGCGTCCCTTTATTTACGTTTTAGCATCCTTTAAAAATATAAATAAATGAAGACTTCCAGGAGAGGGACGGCGAACTGTAGGCAGTTCTGTGAAAGCAGAGTGGACGGCAAAGTTCAAGGAACTGGTAAATGGAGCAGTTGTTTGGAACTCTCCAGATAAGGAGAGCACGGGAGATTGCCCACATGAGCTCTGGATGGCTGCTCCTCACAAGATTACAGGATAGCTGTTTTCCATAGGTCTGAGCACTGGGTAACAACAGGATTAGCCCCCTTGCTCACAACCATGGCGTAGGTTTTTCACGGACACCAGGTTTGCAAACCTCACTTTCTAATCATTTTGGATGGCAATATATAAACAGGGTGGGGTGGGTTTCCCCCCCCTTTCTTTGTTTATGTAAAATTTAAAAGAAAATATTGCCGGATCCAATCTGGGTCGGTTACCTATACCTGAAGTTTTGTCTTGTGAGCTTTTAGACTTGTGCCAGAGTCCATCCTAAGGGGAAACTTCTCTAACCTCACTGGCAGTTAATTATGGACCACGTTCACACAGGTTTTGGAGCGTGGCTTGACCGTTTGAGTTTTGTCCTCCAACCGTTTCCTTTTTCTTGCCTGTTTTTCTTTGACAAGGGTCCTAATAGGATTCTCCAGGTGGTTCTTCTTTGAGTTGGGATAGGCAATGCCCCTTGTGCATATTGGTGGCTGCTTTATACTTGCCCAATGGCAGTCCTTGATTATGACCTCTGACATACGTTTGCTGAATGCTTTTGCCGTGCATCTGCCCATCTCTGAGTTGACCGGTGGTGGCTATCGTAGGTTGCGTGGAATGACCCCTTCTTGAGTGCATTGGTGTAGGAAGCATAGCTGTTCGTAAGTGGAGGCCTCGCGTGCTGTGAAGGATTCCCAATGTCCAACTGTTTGAAGCACTAGCCGCCTGTGTCTCTCACGAACGAAGGCGAATATACGTGTCCCAGGATCACCTTGCAGGACCCAATCTGGGTCGGTCACCTATACCAGAAGTTTAATCTTCTGAACTTTTGGACTTGTGCTTAGAGCCCATCCTCAGGAAACTTTTGGGGTTTTTTATATTTTTTCAGGGATTTAATTTAATCTTTTTTAATTGTTTTAAATTTTTGTATCGATGTTTTAAGTACCCTGTAAACCGCCCTGAGTCCTATGGGAAAGGGCAGTATATAAATTCAAGAAAATTCAAATTCAAAAATTCAAATTCAAAATTCAAATTCAAACTTCTCTCTCACCATTCAGTACCGGTAGTTTCCAAAAGCAGAATGACCAACTCAGTGACCGATCCAGATTGGATCCTGCAACATTATCCTGGGACCACATGTGTTTGTGAAAATATGAAAAAAACCTTCCCCCCCCTCCTAATTCTTTCCTTCCCTTGGATAAAAATTTTCCAGAAGTGTTGGAAAATTATCGCCCCTTTGTGCAAGATTTTGCATTTTTGGCTCTCCTCTTTCAGAAATTTCAGCTTCTATCGCCTCTCGCCACCCACCGTGGCCAAAGATGCCAATAGGTCAGTGTGAACGCTCAGACACCCTACAAATAAGTTAAAACAGGTCATTATGACCCAGTATTTTCGAGCAACTGCCAAGAGAGGGCTAACGGAGCTGATATTTCTAATTTTTCACAAAGCCTTAAGATATGGTTACGCTGAAGACATTTTAAGAACATTTAAATTTGTCACCAGCACTCCAGAATAATTATTGCCGCTGATTCAAGATGACATAGAGCAGGGGTCTTCAAACTTGGCCCTTTTATGACTTGTGGACTTCAACTCCCAGAATTCCTTAGCCAGGCTGAGGAATTCTGGGAATTGAAGTCCACAAGTCATAAAAGGGCCAAGTTTGAAGACCCCTGGCTTAGAGAGTGTTAAGCCAGTCCATGCCAAACAATATCTCCTGCGAAGCCATGGTTTCAGTCTGGCACATCACAACGCTACTTTGTGGGGTCCTTGGTGCTCTCTGACCTTGGCCGTTTTTCTTGCAGATGTTTAATCACCAAGCTAGGTAACATCATCACCTAGCACTGATGGTGTCACCTACTTTGGTAATGAAACGTCTGCAAGAAAGCCAGCGAGCTCAGAGAGCACCAAGGACCCCATAGAACAACCTCGAGCTACAAATATTCTCTTCTATCAGTACAAAGGTAGTTGGAAGGAAAAGATCTTGATTGGTATAATGCAGTATTGGTGCCTACTCTGTGCCTAAGCTAGTTTTGCAGGTCTTCTAACAAGGCATCCATTCCTAGTGTAGGCAAGTCCATTCACCTTGCTGCTGATGTCCCAAAGGTGCTTTTTCTGGAGGCAAATGGGCTTTCTTGTCTTTCTTTGAAGACGTTTCCCTTCTCATCCCAGAAGCTTCTTCAGCTCTGACCGGATGGTGGGGAATGGAAGGATTTACAGTCCTTGCAGACCACGGGTCATTTACTTGAACCCCATCAGCATTGACAACTTCAACACGAGTCAATTGCAAAAGACAGCTTTGCCAAGCGGGCACGGTTTGTGTGAAACAAAGCTTGGATCTTCTGGTTGCCGTGACCATCTATCAAGCTGTGTGACCCATAAGCGTGGTCCTTAACATGGCTCAGCCCTTGTCCAAAGAATAGGCAGGGAGCACACAACTCTTAAGGCAAGGATGCCTCTGGCTAACTTTGTAGGTCGATGAGTTGCACAAAGCCAAGTTTTGTGTTGCTGACTAAGCTTTCACCTGCAGTTGATGCCATCAAGCTGAGAAGAAACCCTCAATCTGGGCACTGATTCTCTGGATGGAAACCAGTCGAGGAGAGAAGCAACCTAGAACTAAGGAGGAGTTTTGTGTAACAGTGAGGACAATCATTGGAACAAAAGTTGTGGGTGCTCCATCACTGGAGGCTTTCAAGAAGAGACTGGACAGCCCCTTGTCTGGAATGGAGTAGGGCAGGGGTCCCCAATCTCGGCAGCCCAACAGAGTGGGGGAGAGGGGAACCAGCCAGCTACTCGCACTGCCTGGTTCCAATGGGCCACAGCCGGGCCGTGACTTGCGAGCTGGGGGATCCTTGGTGTAGGGTCTTCTGCTTGACTAGGTGGGACCAGAAGACCTCAAGGCCCCTTTCAACTGTTATTCGGAAGAGGAGGGAAGGGTCTCCTGCTCAAGGAAGGGGTGGGGTAGAAGACCTCAAGGCCCCTTCCAACTGTCATTTGGAAGAGGAGGGAAGGGTCTCCTGCTCAAGGAAGGGGTGGGATAGAAGACCTCAAGGCCCCTTCCAACTGTCATTCGGAAGAGGAGGGAAGGGTCTCCTGCTCAAGGAAGGGGTGGGATAGAAGACCTCAAGGCCCCTTCCAACTGTCATTCGGAAGAGGAGGGAAGGGTCTCCTGCTCAAGGAAGGGGTGGGACGGAAGACCTCAAGGCCCCTTCCAACTGTCATTCGGAAGAGGAGGGGTCTCCTGCTCAAGGAAGGGGTGGGATAGAAGACCTCAAGGCCCCTTCCAACTGTCATTCAGAGGAGAAGAGAAGGGTCTCCTGCTTGCACGGGGGGGGGGGGAGTTGGTCTATAGAAGACCTCCAAGTTCCCTTCCAACTCTGTTATTCGGAGGAGGGGGGGGGAGGAGGAAGAGAGATGGGTCTCTGGCTTGAGCAGGGGGTTGGACTAGAAGACCTCCAAGGCCCCTATTCTTATTCTGCGAGTCTCCAGCCCTGCAAAAGTCCAGGGAGGCCTCCCCTCCAAGTCCCAACCAGGCCCGATCCTGCTTAGCTGCAGACCCACCACCACCACCACCACCACCACCAGAGCCGGGCCCGAGAGGAGCCCGATTCTGCCAAAGGCCCAAGCAGACCCGGCTGGCAACGGGGCCAAAGAGCCTCCTCCCCTGGGCTCCCAAGCCAGGCCGCTTCCCTGTTTCAGCAGCCGGGCCGAGGCTCCTCCGGCGCTGGGCCCGGGGGCGGGCAGGCCAGCCCGGCGCCCCGCTCCCCTCCCCTCAGGCCGGGCGGGGGAAAGGCCGGTCCTGCATCCCGGCGCTGCGGCGGCTGCAAGAGCAGCAAAGATGGCCGCGTGCGCCCGCCGCCCCCGCCGGAGCTGCTGAGGGGAGGCCCGGCCGGCAGGCGCCCCCGAAGCCGCCCCTTCCCCGCGGGCCGCCCCGACGACGCAGCCTGGGAAGCGGAGCCGCCGCGGCGGCTTCCCCGCCTGAGCGAAGGGGGCGCGGGCGGGCGAAGGGAAGGCTCCGCCGGGCTTTGTCCTCCCGCCCCGCCGCGCCGACCGGCCCCTGGGCGGGCCGGAGCAACAGTTGCCACTGGCGGCGCAACTTTGTGCCGAGTGGCGGAGGAAATCCGGCCCGGGGAGCGAGCGAGGGAGCCGGGCAGGGAAGGCCCGGCGCGCCCCTTGCCTTCCCTTCCCTTCGCTGCCGGCCGGCCGGCCTGCCTGGCTGCCTCTGGCCGGGCGTGGGAGTCCCCCGCGCGGCGCCCATTGTCTGAGGCCGGAAAGTTGCGGAGCTCCCTGGGCGAGTAGGAGGGGCCGCCTCCCTCCGTCGGAGCAAGGAAGGAAGGAAGGAAGGAAAGGAGGAAAACAGGAAGGAAAGGAGGAAGGAAGGAAAGGAGGAGAGAGGGAAGGAAGGAAAGGAGGAAAACAGGAAGGAAGGAAGAGGAAAGAAGGGAGGGAGAGGCAGGGAAGGAAAGAAAGGAAAGCAGGAAGGAGAGAGGGAGGGAGGAAGGAAAGGAGAGAGGGAGGGAGGGAAGGAAAACAGGAAGGAAGGAAGAAAAGGAGGAAAACCGGAAGGAAGGAAGGAAGGAAGAGGGAAGGAAGCAGAGGGAGGGAAGGAAAGAAAGGAAAGCAGGAAGGAGAGAGGGAGGAAAGAAGGAAGGAGAGAGGGAGGGAGGAAGGAAAGGAGAGAGGGAGGGAGGGAAGGAAAACAGGAAGGAAGGAAGAAAAGGAGGAAAACCGGAAGGAAGGAAGAGGGAAGGAAGGAGAGGGAGGGAGGGAAGGAAAGAAAGGAAAGAGAGGGAGGAAAGAAGGAAGGAGAGAGGGAAGGAAGGAAGGAAAGGAAGGGAGAGAGAGGGAGGGAAGGAAAACAGGAAGGAAGGAAGGGGGAGAGAGAGAGAGGGGGAAGGAAAGAAAGGAAAGCAGAAAGCAGAGAGGGAGGGAGGAAAGGAGAAAGGGAGGGAGGGAGGGAAGGAAGGAAAACAGGAAGGAAGGGAGAGAGAGAGAGAGAGAGAGAGGGAAGGAAAGAAAGCAAAGCAGAAAGCAGAGAGGGAGGGAAGGAGAAAGGGAGGGAGGGAAGGAAGGAAAACAGGAAGGAAGGAAGGGGGAGAGAGAGAGAGGGAAGGAAGGAAGGAAGGAAGCCGCCCGCCAGGACCTCCTCCTCCTCCTCCTCCTCCTCCTCCTCCTCCTCCCGGCCGCCGCCATCGCGGGCCGGGCAGCCGCGGCGCTTGGGGCAGGGGAGTCTGCGGGGCCCCGGCTGCTGCAGCGGCGGCGGCGGCCATGGAGCCCAAGCACAAAGAGCTGCTGGCCCGCTGTCAGCCGCGCCTGGCCGAGGCCATGAGCGAGGTGGAGCAGGTGATCGCGCTGCTGGAGGCGGCCGCCGTGCTGGGGCCCCGCGACCTGCTCCGCCTGCGGGAGGCCGGCCTGGCTCCAGCCGCCGCCGCCGCCGGGCCGGGGGAAAGCGAAGGCGGCGGCGGCGGCGGCGGCGGCGGCGAGGAAGGCGGCGGCGGGGCCGGGGAGCCGCTCCGGGCCAGCGTGGCCAAGGCCGAGCTGCTGCTCCAGCTGCTGCTGGCCAAGGAGCGCGACCACTTCCAGGACTTGCGGGTGGCGCTGGAGAAGACCCAGCCTCACCTGCTCGCCATCCTCTACCTGAACGCCCGCCAGGCGCCGCCCGAGGAGCCCGCGGCAGGTGAGTCCCGGCCCCGCCGGCTTCGGCCTGACCTGCGGCGGGGGGAGGAAACTTCTCGGCAGGCACTCCTCGACATGCGGCGCCACAATTCCGCTGTTAAGCGAGACGTTGGGGAAGTCAGTCTTTTCCCGCCGCCGCCCCCCGTCCCCCCCTCGCCCGCTTGCGACCTTTCTTGCCGCAGCCGTTGTTAAGCGAATCGCAGCAGGGAGAAGGTTGGTGAAGTGAATCGGACTTTGGAAGGATCTTTCCTTTCTTTTCTTTCTTTCTTTCTTTCTTTCTTTCTTTCTTTCTTTCTTTCTTTCTTTCTTTCTTTCTTTCTTTCTTTCTTTCTCCCCCTCCCTCCTTCATTCTTTACTTCCCTCCTTCCTTCCTTCCTTCTTTCTTTCCTTCCTGCTTTCCACCTTTCCTTCCTTCCCTCCCTCCCTCCCTCTCTCAGCCTCCTTCCTTCCTTCCTTTCCTTCCTTCCTTCCTTCTTCCTTCCTTCCTTCCTTCCTTCCTTCCTTCCTTCCTTCCGCCTGCCTTCCTTCCTTCCTTCCTTCCTTCCTTCCTTCCTTCCTTCTTCTTTCCTTCCTTCCTTCCTTCCTTCCTTCCTTCCTTCCTTCCTTCCTTCCTTCTTCTTTCCTTCCTTCCTTCCTTCCTTCCTTCCTTCCTTCCTTCCTTCCTTCCTTCCTTCCTTCCTTCCTTCCTTCCTCCTTGACTTTGCTTGTCAGACGGTTGCAAAAGGGGATCCCATGACCAAGGGGGCAGGGGGGGGAATGGCAATTGTCATAAATGTGAGTCAGTTACCAAGTGTCTGAATTTAAAAGAGAATAGACTGGAAGGGACCTTGGAGGTCTTCTAGTCCAGCCCCCTGCTCAAACAGGAGAACCTATACCATCTCAGACAAATAGTTGTCCAGTCTCTTCTTAAAAACCTCCAGTGATGGAGCACCCACAACTTCTGGAGGCAGGTTGTTCCACTGGTTAATTGTCCTCACTGTCAGGAAGATTCTCCTTAATTCCAGGTTGCTTCTCTCTTTGATCGGTTTCCATCCATTGTTTCTTCTCTTTGCCTTCTGGTGCTTTGGAGAAGAGGTGGACCCCGTCTTCTTTGTGGCAGCCCCTGAAATACCGGAACACTGCTATCATGTCACCCCTATCTCTTCTTTTCTTTAGACTAGCCCAGGGGTAGGCAACCTCGGCTCTTTTATGACTCATGGACTTCAACTCCCAGAATTCCTGAGCCAGCTTGGCTGGCTCAGGAATTCTGGGAGTTGAAGTCCATGAGTCATAAAAGAGCCGAGGTTGCCTACCCCTGGACTAGCCCAACCCAAGTCCCACAGCCGTTCTTCGCATGTTTTGGTCTCCAGGCCTTGGATCATCTCAGTTGCTCTTCTCTGAACTTTTTCCAAAGCCTCAACGTCTTTTTTGTAGTGTGTAGTATTTTGATCACACGGCCGCAGGGATGCGTGCAACAGCCGTCGGTGGGAAACATGGCCGTAAGTCACTCTTTTCCAGCGCCGTTGTAACTTGGAACAGCCACTAAATGAAGTGGTGTAAGTCCAGGACTTAACCTGCAATCCGGATTGAATGGCTTGCTGGGAAAAGTTTGACGATGAGCAGATGTTCCCTGCATGGATGGAGAGATTTCCCACCCCCCCCCCCAAAAAAGGTGAATGCAGAATGGGTAAAGGAAAACGGCCTTGGCAGAGAATTTTCACTGCAAATGTGGTTCAAGCTTCTCTTTGCGCTTCGAGAAACATTGGGTGGAAAACGGGGCCAATGGGTAGCGGTGTACAATCTGAAGCCTTGGTGGCACCAGAGGTTGCAAGGTTGAGCTTCTTTTGGTGACACTAAGATGGGTACCGCATGTATTTGTGGCATCCAGATTTGTGGAGAAATCCTGGCGGTTGTGGGCTTGCCAGTTTTTTTTTTTTGATGGGTGTGTGTGTGTGTGTGTGTTTCATCAAGTTTCCTTGGCTGATGGTTGGACAATCTTGAAGACTTCAGCTGGAAGGACTTGGTCTCTTTGGGTTTGGGCAAAGCTCATGTGAGAGGGAGGGACCTTGGAGTCCTAGTGGACGATCGCTTGACCATGAGCCAGCTGTGTGCTTGTTGTTGTTGTTAGTTGCGAAGTCGTGTCCGACCCATCGTGACCCTATGGACAACGTTCCTCCAGGCCTTCCTGTCCTCTACCATCCTCTGGAGTCCATCTAAGCTCACGCCTACTGCTTCAATGACTCCATCCAGCCACCTCATTCTCTGTCGTCCCCTTCTTCTCTTGCCCTCAACCTTTCCCAGCATTAGGCTCTTCTCCAGTGAGTCCTTCCTTCTCATGAGGTGGCCAAAGTATTTGAGTTTTAGCTTCAGGATCTGGCCTTCTAAAGAGCAGTCAGGGTTGATCTCCTCTAGGACTGACCGGTTGGATCGCCTTGCAGTCCAAGGGACTGGCAGGAGTCTTCTCCAGCACCAGAGTTCAAAGGCTTCAATTCTTTGGCGCTCAGCCTTTCTTGTGGTCCAGCTTTCACTGCCATACATTGCAACTGGGAAGACCATAGCCTTGACTATACGCACTTTTGTTGACAGGGTGATGTCTCTGCTTTTTAGTGTGCTGTCTAGATTTGCCATGGCTTTCCTTCCAACAGCTGTGTGCAGCAGCAGCCAAAAAAGCCAACAGAATCCTGGGTTGTGTAAGCAGAGGCATAGAATCAAGATCACACGAGGTAATAGTATTGCTTTATAAAACCCTAGTGAGGCCACACCTGGAATACTGCAGCCAATTTTGGTCACCAAAATTTTGGTCACAAAAAAAAGGCTTAGAGAGTTTGGAAAAAATTCATAGAAGAGCAACTAAGATGATCCAAGACCTGGAGATTAAAACATAGGAAGAAGAGCTGCAGGACTTGGGTTTGGCTAGTCTAAAGAGGGGAACCAGTGGAACAGCTGGCCACCAGAAATCGTGAGCTTTCCATCACTGGAGGTTTTTAAGAAGAGACTGGACAGTCACTTGTCTGAAATGGCATAGGTTCTCCTGCTTGAGCGGGGGGGCTGGAGTAGAAGACCTCCAAGGTCCCTTCCAGATTCTATTCTATTCTATTCCATTCTATTTCTATTCTATTCTATTCTATTCTATTCTATTCTATTCTATTCTATTCTATTCTATTCTATTCTATTCTATTCTATTCTATTCTTATTATTCTATTCTATTCTATTCTTATTATTCTATTCTATTCTATTCTATTCTATTCTATTCTATTCTATTCTATTCTATTCTATTCTATTCTATTCTATTCTATTCTATTCTATTCATGTGATAAAAAGTTCATTGATTTTGCTTGTCAGAAGGTTGCAAAAGTAAATCCCGTCACCCTGGGGGACATTGCAACTGTGATAAATGTGAGTCAGTTGCCCAAGTGTCTGAATTTTATCACACGGCTGTGGGGATACAGCAACGGTCATCAGTGTGAAACATGGTCCTAAGTCAGTTTTTTTCAGCGCCTTTGGGGGGTTTTTTATGCCTTGGGGAAGGGGCATCAAGTTTCCTTGGTTGATGGTTGCACAGACTTGAAGACTCCAGCTGGAAGGACTTAGTCTTTGTCTCTTTGGGTTTGAGCAAAAGTATTTCTCTTAAAAAAAAAGATGATGGTGGTGCTTCCGAACATGTTGAAATTTGCTGGAGGAATTTTGGAGCTTGCACATGGCTTCACCGAAATTGAAGAATTTCTCCTGCTCAGCGAGGGTGATTCATCTCTGCTTACATTCTTTCCAGAAGCTTTCTTTCTGGCCTCAAGCCTTGCTTTCATTGTGACTCCCCCCCCCCCCCAATTTTCAGACCAGTAATAATACCGATGTGCATTTGACATATCACAGTAACCTTTGCAAAAGTGCCTGAAGGTAGCTGGTATAAAGCCATAATGATGTCTGGAGACTCTCCATAGACATAATCATGACTTCCAAGGATGAGCTATCTCCTTGCCTTGGACCGTCCAATGAATCGATAGGATAGAATAGGATAATGAAAGAATGGAATGGGAATAGAATAGAATAGAATAGAATAGAATAGAATAGAATAGAATAGAATAGAATAGAATAGAATAGAATAGAATAGAATAGAATAGAATAGAATAGAATAGAATAGAATAGAATAGAATAGAATAGAATAATGAAAAAATGGAATGAAATGAAATAGAATAGAATGGAATGGAATGGAATGGAATGGAATGGAATGGAATGGAATGGAGTAGAATAATGAAAAAATGGAATGGGAATAGAGTAGAATAATGAAAAAATGGAATGGGAATAGAATAGAATAGAATAGAATAGAATAGAATAGAATAGAATAGAATAGAATAGAATAGAATAGAATAGAATAGAATAATGAAAAAATGGAATGGGAACAGAACAGAACAGCAGAACAGAACAGAATAGAATAGAATAGAATAGAATAGAATAGAATAGAATAGAATAGAATAGAATAGAATAGAATAGAATAGAATAGAATAATGAAAAAATGGAATGGGAACAGAACAGAATAGAATAATGAAAAAATGGAATGGGAATAGAATAGAATAGAATAGAATAGAATAGAATAGAATAGAATAGAATAGAATAGAATAGAATAGAATAGAATAGAATAGAATAGAATAATGAAAAAATGGAATGGGAACAGAACAGAACAGAATAGAATAGAATAGAATAGAATAGAATAGAATAGAATAATGAAAAAATGGAATGGGAACAGAACAGAACAGCAGAACAGAACAGAATAGAATAGAATAGAATAGAATAGAATAGAATAGAATAGAATAGAATAGAATAGAATAGAATAGAATAGAATAGAATAGAATAATGAAAAAATGGAATGGGAACAGAACAGAATAGAATAATGAAAAAATGGAATGGGAATAGAATAGAATAGAATAGAATAGAATAGAATAATGAAAAAATGGAATGGGAACAGAACAGAACAGAACAGAATAGAATAGAATAGAATAGAATAGAATAGAATAGAATAGAATAGAATAGAATAGAATAATGAAAAAATGGAATGGGAACAGAACAGAATAGAATAATGAAAAATGGAATGGAATGGGAATAGAATAATAGAATAGAATAGAATAGAATAGAATAGAATAGAATAGAATAGAATAGAATAGAATAGAATAGAATAGAATAGAATAGAATAGAATAGAATAGAATAGATGGATGCTTATAGGGTTCTGACTGCGATGCTCCAGTGGGTTGTGCAATGTAGTGATCCTTGTGTCTTTTGCTATTCTAATGGTGGTGGGTAGATCCTATTGTGTCCAAAAGGTCGTGTCCTGTCCTTAGAATTTGGGTTGGGGGTTGGGATGTAAATTCTTAATCCCATCCACTCCAGCCTTCTGTGGCTGGAGGCGTTTTGTTCATGAATAGATAGGTCTGCATTCCTAAGCTTTCTTAGTTTGAAGCTGTTTTACTGGGGCTGCTTTCTGCCTTTGTTAAGATGTTGTTGTTTTTTCTCCATTTCTCCTTTGGGGAAATAGAACATCCTGCCTCTTTAATATTAAGAATATTTTAATCTGGGGAGGGGATGTCTTCCTACCTGTCTGTGACCCTTCCTTCCTTTCCTAGCAACGTCTCTATTTTCTGAGCAATTTTAAATGTTAAACAGTCGTTGCGTATGCGTTGCGTTGCTTAGAGCAGTAGACCTATGCCGACTCCGGGTTCATTCCCACCCACTTCCCTGAGAACAGCATTAAAATACCGGGGAAACCAAATGTCTACCTTGCAGATGTTAGTCTTCTGCCTGAAGCTCGGTTGCGACGCGCTAGGAGGTTAAGCAGTTCAAAATCCTTGGGGCGAAATTGTGCAGACTGAAGTTGCTTCTGTTCCGGACTTGACTGAGCTTGGAATGGCCTGATGGAATATGACAAGTTTATTCTGACAGCTGGCCTGTGAGGTAATAAATCTGAGCCCGAGAGATTATTCTGTGCAAGCCGGCCTTTCTCTAGGCTGCAGATGTTCCTCCTTGAGACAGGAGAGTCATTAAGGGTTACCTTGGATCTGGGTGAGTGAAAATAAAAACTGGAGAAGACCTTTGTCAAAATGCCTCTTGAGTCATCTTGGAAAGTCATTGTTTTTTTCCAGTCCACTTCTATAGGATGTAGAATCACAGGGGTGGAAGGGATCTGGCAGAACGTCTAGTCCAGGGGTGTCCAACTGCCGGCCTGTGGGCCGGATGTGTCATGCCGAAACCGCACCCACCCCATTGCCGGCAATGGAGAAAAAGTCGCGATACGTCACGTGACGTTGTGAGTCTGACACCCCTGTTCTAGTCCAAGCCCTCGCTCAAGGCAGGAGAGCTTATCCCATGCTGTTCAAATGGTTGTCCAGACTATTCTTGAAAACCTCCAGCGATGCAGCAACCACCACCCCACAGAAGCCAGGCTTTTCCACTGATTAATTGTTCTCCCTTTCAGGAATTTTCTCCTTAGTTCTAGGTTGGATAGAACAGAACGGAATGGAACGGAGTAGAGTAGAGTAGAGTAGAGTAGAGTAGAGTAGAGTAGAGTAGAGTAGAGTAGAGTAGAATAGAATAGAATTAGAAAGAATAGAATAGAACGGAATGGAACAGAACAGAATAGAATAGAATAATAACTTTATTGTCACTATGAATGTACACTAATCGGCATACATTAAAATTAAATTTTAAAATGAAAATTCTATTCTATTCAGGTTTTCCTGCTTGAGCAGGGGGCTGGACTAGAAGACTCCCAAGGTCCTATTCTATTCTATTCTATTCTATTCTATTCTATTCTATTCTATTCTATTCTATTCTATTCTATTCTATTCTATTCTATTCTATTCTACTCTACTCTACTCTACTCTACTCTACTCTACTCTACTCCATTCCATTCTCTATTCTCTATTCTCTATTCTCTATTCTCTATTCTCTATTCTCTATTCTTATTCCTATTCTATTCTATTCTATTCTATTCTATTCTATTCTATTCTATTCTATTCTATTCTATTCTATTCTATTCTGAACAAGACAGTTGCTAAGTGAATTTTGCCCCATTTTACGACCTTTTTTGCCACTGTGTTTAAGTGAATTTCTGCAGCTGTTAAACTGGCAACACGGTTGTTAAGTGCATCTGGCTTCCCCATTAACTTTGATTGTGAGAAGGTTGCAAAAGGGGATGACGTGATCCTGGGACGCTGCGACCGTCCTAAATGCATGCTAAGCCTCCGAATTTTGATCATGTGGCCCTGAGGATGCCTAAGTGTGAAAAACGGCCGCAAGTCAGTCATTTTTCAGTGCCGCTGTAACTTTGAATGGTCACTAAACGAATGACTACCTGTGATGGGCGAAAACTCTTAGCTTCCAACATAAGCTGACAGGATGCCACCCACCTGGTATTAGGGAGAGGGGCAAACAATTCAACAAATAAATAAAAAGTAAATTGCAAAACAACTCTGTAGCTAAATTTTCTGCTAGTCGGGCGGCAGGTAACTCTCAGCAAAGACTCTGCCTGGAGTGAAAAATGTAGAACGGTTTGATGTTTCCAGAATAACAGTTATAATGCTAAAACATCCCTCTTTTTTGCTTTTTAGTGGTGTACAAAGTACTCAAGAGGTTTCCAGTTTTGCTTCCTTCTGCGTCCTACGATCCTCTCCGTTTCCTGCTCCCTGCCCTTGACAGTTTGCAGTTTATAGGAATGAGCAAAAAGCCTTTTTTCAATTATTTTTTCCCCCTTTTAGGAAGCTTCCGTCCTATAAAAGTGTAGCAACAGATCAAGCCCACGTTTGATGAATTTGGAGTGACGTAGCTGTGCCCTCTGGGTGGGATTATTAGCTAGCCGGAATGACAGTTTGTTTAGTTTTGTGTTCTGAGATGAAAACTTGAGTAAATTGAACGGCGCTGCACCCATCAAGTATTTTAAATGGGTTTAACTGACATAGCTTTTTTTCTTTTTTTTTTCTTCCAAAAAACCTCTAGGAGTTGTAATTAGATTACGGTATGTGAGGAGGCCCCTTAGGGTTTTCTGGCAATAAAACCATATTTAAGATTTTTAGTTTAGGCCTGTCTGAAGCTTGTTTTTCATGGACAACTTAATCTTGACTGGATGGCCCCATCTGTGCTCTTTCACTGCAATTCCTAAATGTCCCTTTTTAAATGCTAAACCCAAAGCAAGAACTTCTCTTACATGCATGTAAAGGAAACAAATAATTGCCCATGTATTTTTAAATGCTAAATACAAAGCAAGCACTTCTCTTAACATGTAAAGGAAATAAATCCTTCTCCATGCATATTTAAATGCTAAACACAAAGCAAGAACTTCTCTTAACATGTAAAGGAAATAAATTCTTGCCCATGTATTTTTAAATGCTAAATACAAAGCAAGAACTTCTCTTAACATGTAAAGGAAATAAATCCTTCTCCATGCATATTTAAATGCTAAACACAAAGCAAAAACTTCTCTTAACATGTAAACGAAATAAATTCTTGCCCATGTATTTTTAAATGCTAAATACAAAGCAAGAACTTCTCTTAACATGTAAAGGAAATAAATCCTTCTCCATGTATTTTTAAATGTTAAATCCAAAGCAAGAACTTCTCTTACATATAAAAGGAAATAAATCTTTGTCCATGTATTTTTAAATGCTAAATACAAAGCAAGAACTTCTCTTAACATGTAAAGGAAATAAATCCTTCTCCATGTATTTTTAAATGTTAAATCCAAAGCAAGAACTTCTCTTACATATAAAAGGAAATAAATCTTTGTCCATGTATTTTTAAATGTTAAACACAAAGCAAGCACTTCTCTTAACATGTAAAGGAAACAAATACTTGTCCATGTATTTTTAAATGCTAAATACAAAGCAAGAACTTCTCTTACATACAAATGGAAATAAATACTTCTCCATGTATTTTTACATGCTAAACGCAAAGCAAGCACTTCTCTTAACATGTAAAGGAAACAAATCCTTTCCCATGGATTTTGCCCGTAACATATTTGGCCTTCTTAGACCTGTGGTTTTTTCTTTCTTTCTTTTTTCCTGTTCCCCAGCCGGCTCTGCCTTCCTTAGAATATAATTAATGAAGGAATTTAGGGCAAACACAATTAAATTACAGGCTTGTTCGGCCACAGCCAATGATCGGTTTGAATGGGGTTTGCTGGAGTTTCACACGATAAAAACAGTTTGCCCGGCCTTGAAGATGTCGGCAAGAGTCAGAGCGGTAAGGCTTTCTGGCCCGTTTTATGAGCAAACCGTAGGGAAAATATATATGCCCTGTTCACTGCCCTGAGTCCTTCGGGAGAAGGGCGGTATACAAATTTAATAAAAGTAAAGTAAAGTAAAAATTGAAGGGTGCTTTGTGTGGCTGGTTAGTTAGTTGGTTGTCTGATTGCTTAAACCTGGTGAGAGGTGAATCAGGAACTAGCTACTTATAAGCCGACTTCCAAAACTTCCGTGGGGATCCACTCGGAAAGATTCTCTCCTGAATTTAGACTTTAAGAAACGAGGACAAGTTTGGGAAGCAAGCTCCTTCTTCAAATCCATCTTTTCGTCCTTCAAAAAGGACTTGGTTCCAGCACTCAGGTCCTGCTACCTTGATTTTGTTATTTTGTGTTTTTTTCCGGCAAACCGGAACTGGTTTGTGTGGTTGTGTGTGGCGTGTAGCTGGTTGCCACCGGGCACCAGGACCGTCTATCCTTGCTAAAAGCTCGGAAGGGAAGTAGACTGAAGGCCTACAAATTACACAACTGGCAATTTCACACTTGCGGCCGTCGTGACATCCCCACGGTCAGGTGATCAGAATTCAGACACTCGGCATTCTGACTCGTATTTATGACGGTCGTGCAGGGTCCCTGGATCCCCTTTTGGGACCTTCCCGACAAGCAAAGTCAATGGGGGAAGCCGGATTCATTTAACAACCGTGTCACTGACTTAACAACTGCAGCGATTCCGTGGCGAGAAAGCTCGTAAAGTGGGGCAAACTCCACTTAACAAACATCTCACTTAACCACAGAAATTTTGGTCTCGTGATCGTAAGCAGAGGATTACCTGTAATTTCAACTTTCTCTTTAAAAAAAAAAAGACGGTCGTATCAGAGGGGGATATAACGAGGACATTCAGGAAACAGACCTAGCGAAAAATCTCGATCTCCTCTCTGTTAATTTTCAGAAATTTCTGTTTTGCTTAATAGCGCTTCTTCTCCACTGATTGAACGTGATCTTGTCTTAATTAATTTCACAGGGGTTTTTTTAATTACCAAGTTTAAAGTATGGAGCCTGCCAGGCTGATAAATCATTTGGCGCTAGCTGGAAAGCCACTGACATAGAATGGAAAAAGCAAGTTTTAAAAGATGGTTCAGGAGATCAGGAAGCCTAGCTATTTTCCCCGAGTCGTGTCATCTGCGGTCCTTTGAGTCTACAGCATGATCAAATGACGACTCTCGGTGAGGAGCAAAACCGAAGTCGGCATCAGGAATTTTGATACGCTACCCGCAGATGATGCATATTTAGAAATACCAATTTAGCAGGCCACGAGCATCTCCGAAAGTTATCTGGCAATTGCCGAGGAGGAGAAGCTCTGAAGCAGAATTTTAAAACAATGGTAGTCTTTATAAGCCGGCATTCTTTATAAGGAGGCATATGGCGTCCAATATTACAGGCGATATATTGACCTTTCCCTCTATGAGTAGGATAACAGAATCTTTGTTGCAACAGCGGAGAATTCTGGAGTTTAATTGCCGAAAGATATCCTTTTTCTCGCTTATAAATACCCCTCGTTCAGCTCCAGTGAGCAATCTGCAGCTCTTAGGAGAAAGCTGGTTATTTCATTTCCTTGCACCAGGATTAATCTATAGTTGCATAACCTCCCCTCATAACCCCCCCCCTTCATCTCTTTCCCCAGCTTCTCTTAAAAAAAAGTTCCTCTGGGCTCTTCTTGTCCAGATGTTTCTTAGATATGCAACTCATGTCACGATGCTCAGGTTGTCTATTTCTTCACTGACGTGAAACGTTGGTATCTTATCTTCCATAGGAGAAAATCTTGAACAAAATCATAATTATTATTTTTTGGGGCAATCTATTTAGTTGCACATTGTGATATGATAACATGGATTGTACACATAGGCACAGACTAACTGAAGTGGTACCTATTTATCTGCTCATTATCTATCTATCTATCTATCTATCTATCTATCTATCTATCTATCTATCTCTATTTATCTATCTATATCATCTGTCTCTATCAATCTATCATCTATGTATCTATATCTATCTATATCTATCTAATTAGCAACTATATCAATCATCTATCTCTACATACCGATCTATAATCTATCATCTATAATATAATATAATAATATAGATTCTATATCAATCATCTATCATCTATATCATCTATCTAATAAATCTACCATCTATATCAATCATGTATGTATGTATGTATGTATGTATGTATGTATGTATCTATCTATCTATCTATCTATCTATCTATCTATCTATCTATCTATCTATCTATCACGTGAGCCCAGGGCGCTGCAACCGTCATAAATATGAGTCAGTTGCCAAGGGTCTGAATTTTGATCACATGACCGCAGGGAAGCTGCAACATTCGTAAGTGTGAAAAACGGTCACAAGTCATTTTTTTCAGGGCACTTGTAACTTCGAGGGGTCAATGAATGAACTGTTGTAACGCGAGGACTGACTCTATTCCATAATGCTTTCATTAATTCACCTGCAATAGGTAGCCTACTCATTTCCTCAATCCCTTTTTAAAAACTAATGTTTTTAAAAGCCAAAGGTTGGACTTAGGGCAATATTTTTTTTAAAAAAAATGCCTTAGATGCACCCCGGGATCCCACATTCTTGATGTGACAACCAGATTTGCTTGGGAATTGTTTGGAAATAGTTGCAAGCTTGATTATCCTATTTTCCAGACACTTGGAAACAATTGGAACAAGGTTGTTGCTTATTGTTGCTTAATGTTATTTGTCTGAAATGATACATCCTCATTGCTTCTCCTTCTTGACAGGCCTGTCACTTAGTTAATTAAGAACTTAATTTCATTTAAAAAAACACCCACGGCTTAAAAAAAACATAAACAGCTTCATGAGAAGAAGAAACAGTCTTGAGGGCGCACAAGAACCAAAGCGAATTAAAAGATGGAGAAAGGAGACCGTTGAGCAAGGAATAATATTAAGGGAGGATATGGCTGAGGACTGTGAAGTCCTCAACTTACAAACATTCATTTAGTGACCTGAAAAAATCGACTTACAATCATTTTTCACACTTACAACGGCTGCAGCGTCCCTGGGGGTCATGTGATCAAAATTCAGATGCTGAGCAACTGGCATGTATCTATGACAGTTGCAGTGTCCCGGGATCACACGATCCCCTTTTAAGAACCGCAGCGATTCCCTTAAGAAAACGTTGCGAGAAAAGCCGTGAAATGGGGCAAAATCCGCTTAACGAATGTCTCGCTTAGCAGCATAAATCTCGGGCTGCGTTGTGGTTGTGAGTCGAGTACTACTTGGAGGGCCTTGAATAGGTGGAGGGTTGGAGTGCCTAAATGTAGAAACCAACATGCTGAAGTGGAGGCTCTTAGTGGATAACAACACGTTTGTGTGAATGTGGAGAGGTGCAGAGCCCCGGCCCCTTTGCTGGTATGTTGGCTATACCAGAAACATGGGCCGATAATGGCTTATTGACAAAGCCAGGAAGGAACGTGGTCTCGTTCTAGCAGTTTAAGGTTTGATGTAGACATGGAAGGAGGAGGAGCAGGAGGACGACGACGACGACTGTGTTGTTCTTGGCGCTCTCTGAGCTTGCTTATTTTCTTGCAGACATTTCATTACCCAACTAGGTAACATCATCAGTGCTAGAAGGGAGTGGAGTTTGCAAGGAGGAGGAGGAGGAACGCCAGTGTAGATGAGTCATAATCTGTACGAGCTTCTCCTCTTAATTTGTTAGCCTTTTTTCCCCTCCCCCCAGCTGACGTGGTTTAGGGTAGGCGTAGATGCACCTCTAACCATTCGTGACCCCTTTCAGGAGACTTAAATAGGACGCTTCTTCTGGGTTGCAAAAAAACGTTTCCTACCTTTAAAACA
>NC_138207.1:102403763-102486863 GCF_964194415.1 Vipera berus | reverse complement strand
AGGAAGAGGAGGAGGAAGGAGGAGGAGGAGGAGAATAAACGAGGATTTGAGTTAGTTTAACAGTTAAAACCTTACTAACTGGAAAAAAAATCTTTCTTGTGGAGAAAATGAAGCTTTTTATAGCTTGGGATTCACCTGTAACAAGGCCCCTTAACTGTAAACCTGATGGTTGGTTCTTAGTGCCTTCAAAAGAGCTGGCTCGTAGCAGCTAAAGCTATGAACAATCTGTCACAATCACAGCAGACACCCAATACAGTTTACCTTGTTTTCAGTTGAAACTCAGGAAACAATGGCTGGTTTTGGGTCGAGCAGAGAACGATAAAACAGGCAGGTTTACAACCTACGCGGAGATAGATTGTGGTTGCTCAGCTGTTGGCACAGCCGTTTTGCCTGTTGAACCCAGAACTCTTGAAAGAAGCTATCCATGCAGTTGATTCAACAGTTGATTCCCTGATGGGTGAATGCTTCCATTTCCGTTGTTCAGTTCTGTGTACATTGGACCTCCCATGTTTTGAAACTGCAGACTTGAAGAGTAAAGTTAGCTATGGAATTCAAGAGAATAACAAGAGTTTGGAAGGGAGCTTGGAGGTCTTCTAGACCAGCCCCCTGCTCAGGCAAGAAACCCTATACCATTTCAGACAAACGGTTGTCTAATCTCTTCTTAAAAACCTCCAGCGTTGGAGCATTCACAGCTTCTGGAGGCAGGTGGTTCCACTGGTTGATTGTTCTCACTGTCAGGAAATTCCTCCTTAGTTCTAGGTTGCTTCTCTCCTTGATTAGTTTCCATCCCTTGCTTCTTGTCCTTTGGAGAATAGGTTGGCCCCCCTCTCTTTTGTGGCAGCCCTTTTTAATTTGTATCCACCTTTATTATTTTTACAAATAACCTGGGGTGGCGAACATTGTCCAGAACACGTCTGTTGTGATTCAGGGTCAGCCTGTGGGTTCGGCAGTTGGGTCGGACGACTCAGAGGAGGAGGAGGGGGGGTGTTGAAGAGCTTGCTGAGGGGGTTGGACAGCTTGATGAGAGCCCTCAGCCAGGCCCCTCCCACCTGGTCACGATGCAGACCCAGCTGTGTGAGCCTGACAGCGTGGATGAAGATGACCCACAGCTGGCCCTGTTCAAGGACGCCCAACGCAGGAGGCAGTCAATCAGGAGTAAACAGAGGAAGGCAATGGGGCTCCTCGGAAGGAGGCAGAGAGAAGCCACGCCCTGAACTGTATTTAAGGGGGAATGTGTGGGAGGGCTGGTTTGCTAAAGGCAACTGCTTGAAAAGCTCCTGTTTCTTGATTTGTGTCTTGTTCTATTTGTTTTTGTATCAATAAATTTGGCAGGCGTAATTCCAGCCTCTTGCCTTCTTGTAAAAGGGGTTGTCCCTGCCTTTTCTGCAGGGCCGGTAGCAGGCTGGTACAGAACAACAGTCTTTCTCCTCTGTGAGGTGGGTTGAGCTGAGAGAGAGAGAGGTTTTATGGCTAAGGCGGGATTTGAACTCGCTGTCTCCCAGCTTTCTAGCCTGGTGTCTTAACCACTAAAATAAACTAGCTCTTGCTTTTGTTCTGTGGGAATCTGGCTGAAGGCATCAAACGTTGCTTAGGCTTTTCTTTGCAACCTTAAGGGATGCAACTCTCAACCTTTTTGCTGGGAGTAATTTAGCAATCCTGGACAAACGTCTACATCCCGGGAAACTAATAAATAAACATTTCACCAGACTCTCCCACTTCTTAGATAACGGTGGTTATGCTGTTAGTTGTAAGCGTTATGCTCTCAGTTGCAAACTATCATTGCCAAATCCTACAGGGTATATTTACATGACCAGTGGCTGTGTTAGTCATTAAGAGAAATAATAACGATAGTGATAAGCAGCTACAGCTTCGTGATATCCAGATAACCCGCAAATGAACTACAACTTTAAATTGTTGATGAGCTAATTAGCGCATAGAAGATAACAACAACTACTCCACAAATATTTATATGATAAATAAAGCGGGCAGAGGCAAAATATGATGTTGGTAAATCCTTCCCTAACTCGGCACCTTCCCAATATATTAGATTAAAATTCTCATCTGTCTCCATTGGGATTCTGGGAGTTGTAACATCCCTGGAAGGTGTCTGGTTCAGGATTGCCAGACTTCATAGGAAGAGCAAAATTCTGATTTGATACCTTCAAATAATCTCTCTCTCTTTTTTTAAAAAATTAAGAGTCTGCTACCTTACGAAATCCATGGAGAATAGAATAGAATAGAATGCGGAATGGAATGGAATGGAATGGAATGGAATGGAATGGAATAGAATAGAATAGAATAGAATAGAATAGAATAGAATAGAATAGAATAGAATAGAATAGAATAGAATAGAATAGAATAGAATAGAATAGAATAGAATAGAACACAGAATGAAGTGGAATGGAATAGGAATATAGAATGGAATGGAATGGAATAGAATAGAATAGAATAGAATAGAATAGAATAGAATAGAATAGAATAGATTGTAGAATAGAATAGAATAGAATAGAATAGAATAGAATAGATTGTAGAATAGAATAGAATAGAATAGAATAGAATAGAATAGAATAGAATAGAATAGAATAGAATAGAATAGAACAGAACAGAACACAGAATGAAGTGGAATGGAATAGGAATATAGAATGGAATGGAATGGAATGGAATACAGGCCACTTAGAGGTTTGTCTATGTCCTCAGGGTCACCACCAAATGGCCTCAGCGCCTCTCCAAAAGAAGGCAAATGACCAGCTGTCTGCAAGGAGTATAAATCCTTCCATTCCCCACCATCCAGTCAGAGCAGAAGAAGCTTCTTGGATGAGAAGTGAAACGTCTACAAAGAAAAACAGAAAGTCCAGTTGCCTCCTGAAAAATCACCTTTGGGTTTAACATGAATGGATATCAGGCTCAAAGAACCAAGAAGGGCACGTGGAGTTATTTCCGAGGGCAGATAGTCCTCAACGACCCACCCCGCCCTTGAGCCCAAAATTTCTGTTGCTAAGTGAGACATTTGCTAAGTGAGCTTTGCCCCGTGTCGCGACCATTCTTGCCGCAGTCGTTGCGTGAATCTCTGCAGCTGTTAAGCTAGTCACCCGGTGGTAAAGTGAATCTAGGTTGCTCATTGACTTTGCTTCTGACAAGGTCACAAAAAGGGGATCACGTGATCTGGGGACGCTTGCGGCTGTCATAAATGTGAGTCACTTGCCAAGCACCCGAATTTGGATCACGCGATTGTGCAGAGGCTGGAAAGGTTGTAACTGTTGAAAAATGGACATGAGTCATAAATGGACATTAGTGCCATCGTAACTTTGAATGTTCACTAAATGAACTCTAGTTTACCGTTGTTCGTCTACAGACAGAATCTGGCCAGGCTAAAGCAACTTTCTGCATAACTATAGACATACTTCGTCAACTGCTAGGGAGGGGCCATCTTAACCCTGCCTACTGACCGTGGAATTCTGGGAGTTGAAGTCCACCTGACTTATCGTCGTCACGGTTGAAGTGAAGTCTAGACAGTAGGATTACTTCCAACAGGCTATTTATCCGTTTTCAATAGCAAAGAACGGCCGCGAGGCTTAAACAAGCTCAGACTCATTCTTAAAATAAATACAATATACCCCAAGGGTGGCATTTTTTATTTGCTTTATTCGCTTTTAAAATTTGCGTAGCAGCCCAAACCAGCAAAGCAAGTGGGAGGCGTAGAACAGAGTTAAAACACAATGGCCCACAAATAACATTGATTATTATTTAAACATTTAAAACTATAAAATGCAGTGTGTGTGTGGGGGGGGGGATCTGCCACGGTTCATTTAGTTCAAGGTGATTTACGTCCATTTTTCACACGTGATTTATATGCGGATGCTTGACAACTGACTCATATTTATGACGGTCGCAGTGTCCCGGGGTCACGCAGGAAAAGTCATAAAATGGGGCAAAAGTCACTTAACAGATTTTTCACTTGGCAAACATAAATTTTGGGCTGAGTTGTGGCCCTAATGGAGAACTACCGGTAGGAGAATTAATTTAACAGGCAGGAATTTCTGGTAACCTGGTAGATGCATAACGAGTTTCCCGAAGGAAACTACTTGATAAGATAGAAAAATGTGGGTTAGATAGCATCACCACCAGATGGATTCGTAGCTGGCTGACAGGCCGTACTCAGCGTGTGGTCCTCAATGGAACTGCATCTACATGGAAGGAAGTGTGTAGTGGGGTGCCCCAGGGCTCTGTTCTGGGCCCAGTGCTCTTCAACATCTTCATCAACGATTTGGATGAGGGGATAGATGGGGAACTCATCAAATTTGCAGACGACACCAAGCTGGCAGGAATAGCCAATACTCCAGAAGTTACAGGCTTAAGATACAGAAGGATCTGGACAGACTCGAACACTGGGCACTATCTAACAAAATGAAATTCAATGGTGAAAAAAGTAAGGTTCTACATTTAGGCAGGAAAAATCAAATGCACAGGTATAGTATAGGCGGTAGCTTGCTCAATAGTAGTAACTGTGAGAGGGATCTCGGAGTCTTAGTAGACAATCACTTCAATATGAGCCAGCAGTGTGCTGCAGCTGCCAAAAAAGCCAACACAGTGCTAGGCTGCATTAACAGAGGGATAGAATCAAGATCAAGTGAAGTACTAATACCACTTTACAATGCCTTGGTAAGGCCACACCTGGAATCCTGCATCCAGTTTTGGTCACCACGATGTAAAAAAGATGTCGAGACTCTAGAAAGAGTGCAGAGAAGAGCAACGAAGACGATCAGGGGACTGGAGGCTAAAACATATAGGGAACGGTTGCTGGAATTGGGTATGTCTAGTTTAATGAAGAGAAGGACGAGGGGTGACATGACAGCAGTCTTCCAATATCTCAGGGGCCGCCCCAAAGAAGAGGGAGTCAAGCTATTCTCCAAAGCACCTGAAAGCAGGACAAGAAGCAACGGATGGAAACTAGTCAAGGAGAGAAGCAACCTAGAACTAAGGAGAAACTTCCTGACAGTTAGAACAACTAACCAGTGGAACAACCTGCCTCCAGAGGTGGTGAATGCTCCAACACTGGAAGTTTTCAAGAAGAGACTGGACAGCCATTTGTCTGAAATGGTATAGGGTTTCCTGCCTGAGCAGTGGGTTGGACTAGATGACCTCCAAGGTCCCTTCCAACTTTATATTATTATTATTATTATTATTATTATTATTATTATTATTATTATTATTGTTGTTGTTGTTGTTGTTGTTGTTGTTATTATTATTATTATTATTATTATTATTAAGGTAACATATTTGTAAGGACACGCTTACACAATTGAGCCCAATTTTTTTGCCGCTGAGCGAAACTTTTGTTAAGTGAGTTTTGCCCCCATTTTATGACTTTTTCCGCCACGGTTGTTAAGTGAACAAGTATTGCATTTGTTAACGTAGTCACACGGTTGCTAAGTCAATCTGCCTTCCCCGTTGGCTTGTCGGAAGATCGCAAAAGGGGATCGCGTGACCCTCCCCCGGGACGCTGCCGCCGTCCTAAGTACGAGTCGGTTGCCAAACGTCCAAACTTCGATCACGTGACCCTGGGGACATTGCAAGGGTCGTAAGTGTGAAAAACCGTTAACGACATTTTTTCCAGTGCCGTTGTAACTGTAAACAGTCACTTAAGTCTCCTGTAGTTTGTGTTCAATTCTGTCCTCATTTCGGATCACTTATGAGTAACTTTACTACGCCAACCTTCTAATGAGTTGCTAGTCGCAGCAAGTTTTCCTTTCTCTGTCTCTTTTTTATAACTTAGCTTTCCACTCTGCGGCCAACTGGTTGCCCGTGTGAGACAAAAGATCTTTGTTCTGCGCTTGGATGTCTAAAGTACATTGTCAGCAGATTGCTCTGTTCGATGTTTTATTTTATTTTATTTTATTTTTAACCTCTCGCAGGATCTCCCTCTGACTTAGCCTTCCGAACCTCGTGCTGTTCACAGAGGGATAAATCATCAGAAAACGAAGCCATCCCAACCAGGCCTTTGAGTCTCGTTACACGAGAGGGGAAAAATATTTCTCCCTTTGCACAGAATCCGTCTGGATTACACTGTACTTTTGTTCCCACTGTGATCCCGTAATCCAAGCCTCTTGCGTTTATTCTCTTCCAAGCGCAGTGGAATATATTCTCCCTATAAAAGCCGAGGCTTTGGGCTTTTCGGCACGGCCCGTGTTCCATTCTGTAAAAATCGAATTAAAATAAGAAATGAAGCTAGCTTCAAAATCGGTTTTGAACAAGGGACGGGCAACTTGTTTAAAATATCTCTGCTGTTTTGAAGCCCGTAGGATATTTTGGATACCAGCTTTCACCAGCCCTGGCTAGAGTTATAAATTCTTAACAACGATGAGTTATACTTCGGGACTTGAGTTTGGCTAGCCGCTAGTCTAAAGAAAAGAAGAAATAGGGAAGACATGATAGCAGAGTTCCAGTATCTGAGGGGCTGCCCAAAAGAAAAGGGACTCAAGCTATTCTCCAAAGCACCAGAGGGCAGGAAGAGAAACAATGGTTGGAAACTGAACAAAGAGAGAAGCAACCTGGAATTAAGGAGAAACTTCCTAACAGTGAGGACAATTAACCAGTGGAACAGCTTGCCTCCAGAAATCATGTGCGCTCCAACACTGGAGGTTTTAAAGAAAAGACTGGACAGTCACTTATCTGAGATGGTATAGGTTCTCCTGCTTGAGTGGGGGGGCTGGACTAGAAGACCTCCAAGGTCCCTTCCAGCTTTCTATTCTATTCTATTCTATTCTGTTCTGTTCTGTTCTGTTCTATTCCATTCCATTCCATTCCATTCCATTCCATTCCATTCTATTCTATTCTATTCTATTCTATTCCAGTGTGGCCTTCTTGTTACTTAGTCCCTTACTTCTGCTTTACTGCACCCCTTAGGGTAATATTGTTTGTGCCCTTTTGTTCATCTAGAATAATTCCTTTTGAGATTAAAGGATAAAGTGTTCATGTTTATTTAAATATTTATATGTATCTTTACAGTTCCATGCACCCGGAACAAGGGATTCAACCCTGAGCTCTAACTATTCTCTTCCATCGATAGAATATTTACTTCCCTGGATCCATTTTTTTCCTTTTAGTGTTCATCTTATTTAGAGTCAATTTTGAAAAAGCTAGTGCTTAAGAGTGAGGTTTTCTACTAACATGTTGGACTAGAAGACCTCCAAGGTCCCTTCCACCTCTATTCTATTCTCTATTCCTTCCTTCCTTCCTTCCTTCCTTCCTTCCTTCCTTCCTTCCTTCCTTCCTTCCTTCCTTCCTTCCTTCCTTCTTCTTTCCTTCCTTCCTTCCCACCTACCTACCTAGAACATAGAATAGTAGAGTTGAAAAACCTCCATGACGGAGCACCCACAAGTTCCTTCCTCCTCTTCCTCGTCCTTTCCCCTTATCTACCCACCTACCTACCTAAAACGTAGAATAATATTGTTGGAAGGGACCTTAGAGGTCATCTAGTCCAACCCTCTGCTCAAGCAGGAGACCCTCTCACCCTGAAAACCTCCAGTGATGGAGCGTTGTGTTATTTTCAAGCAAGAAAAACTTACTTCCAAGGTGAGTCTGTAGCCCCAGAGGCTGAGAACGCCCAACCACAAGAGCATTCATCCAGAACATTTTGAGTTGAGCTGTTTTGGGTTCCAAGCTCATTAAGCTTAAAAACAGTTCCTCTTTGGCCCAGCTCCCTTGCGTTGCCCGTGAAAGGAGATGCAGAGATGGGGATGTGTGTGCATATGTGCATGTGCACGCACATACATGCACGCCCCATCTCTTATTATGTCTCTCTCTATGCACGCACAGAGACGTGCAGAGGTGTAAGCCCTGCTCTTGTTTGATGTGGAAGGAGAGGAGATTAAAGAAGAGCGTTGACAGGAGAAGAGCAAAACTCTACTGACCTAACTTGAAATAAATACTGGGTGTGACTAAGATATTCTCGATTGCACTAGAATCTTAAAGAGAGGAAGTAGGTTCTTAATTAATACATGGGAAAATATTGTTTTAATGTTCTTGTGAACTCCTGATCAGCTGTTTTGCAGGGAACTTAATCTCTTGTTATTGTTTGGTGTTTTTTTTTCTCAAGGATTGCCGCTTTCAAGTCAGGGACAAAGTGTTCTGCAGATAGATTCCTCCCCAGGTTGTTGATAACGATCTTTCTCATGCCAAGCCTGCATTCAAAACTCTTGTGTAGCAGCAATTGTCCCCTTGCTGTGACAGATCGCGGAGCATTGTGAGCAAAAAGGTGACACGGATCAACAAGTAAATCTACTCTGTGGAACCTCCCAAGGATGCTTTTTTTTTCCCCCCAAAAGGCAGCTGGACTTTTTTGGGTTTTATCTTTTTCCCTGGAAAGCATTTTGCTTCTCATCCAAGGAGCTTCTTCAGTTCTTCAAGAACCGAAGAAGCTTCCTGGATGAGAAGCAAAAGGTCTTCAAGGGAAAACCGAGAAAAGTCCAGTTGCCTTTTGGGAAAAAAAGCACCCTTGGGGCAGCCATGTCCTGGATGACCTGAGAATCTCCATAGACCTTTACTCCAATGAGTAACTCTAGGACTCCCTGATACTGTGGTGAGAAATTTCAGATCCTTCAGATTTGTCGTCAAAAGATATGCCTCTCTTTTTAGCTGCTGGGGGATGTATGTAAACCAAGAACATTTACAAAAACCCAGATCGGCCGGCTTGCTCATCCATAATTTGTAAAGAGTTATATTTCTGTCAAAGATGAAAGCCGGCAAGTAGCACTTCCTTTAATCCTTGAGTTTCCTTCTGCACTTTTTCCCTTGGAAATTCAGAGGCTGTACCAGTTTTCCTTAGCAGTGCAAAAATCTGGTTGAAAAAGTTAAGATGCTCCTTGGAACCAGGGCTTTTTTTTGTAAAAGAAAAAGGTGCCGGAACACACACACACGTCATACAACCCGCCTTGCCTACCCTACAAGGTTCCATCCCAAAAAAGGTGCCGGAACTCCGTTCTGAGCGTTCTGTGAGAAAAAAAAAGCCCTCGGAGGTCAAAACATTGTACCCGGGGTCTGCTTCCACGGTATCTGTCATTTTCTGTCGATTTACTGAATAATATTTAAGGCTTTGCGAAGAATTGGTCACAGTTAAATCTAATTTTGTGAGGCTATTAATGCGGAGGGAAGTCAAGTCAGAAAGGTGAAGCTGGCCTCGTTTAGCCAAACTGTCAGGATTAAAATGGATATGGAGAGAAAATGGGCAGGTCTTTTTAAACAACATGGCTGCTCTGCGCTGTCTGCTGAGTGGGGAAAAAAATGTAATTGCAAAAGTAAAAACTAGTATAAATTAAAAAAGGGAAGAAGGGAAGAAGAAAAGGAGGAGAGAAAGAGGAAAGGGCCAGGGGAAGAGTAAAGGAAAAGAAAGGAAAGGAGAAAAAGAAAAGAGAAGAAGAGGAAAGGAAAAAGAAAGAAGAAGAAAGGGGAAGGGGATGAGGAAAGGAAAGGAGGAAGAGGGAAGGAAAGGAGGAAGAGGAAGGGAAGGAGGAAGAGAAGGGAAGGGAAGGAAAAGAAGGGGAAGGAAAGGAGGAAGAGGGAAGGGGGGAAAGAAAGGAGGAAGAGAAGGGAAGGGAAGGAAAAGAAGGGGAAGGAAAGGAGGAAGAGGGAAGGGGGGAAAGAAAGGAAGAGAAGGGAAGGGAAGGAAAAGAAGGAAGGGAAGGAGGAAGAGAGAAGGGAAGGGAAGGAGGAAAGGAAGGGAAGGAAAAGAAGGGGAAGGAAAGGAGGAAGAGGGAAGGGAAGGAAAGGAGGAAAAGAAGGGAAGGGAAGGAAAAGAAGGAAGGGAAGGAGGAAGAGAAGGGAAGGAAAAGAAGGAAGGAAAGGAAGAAGAGAGAAGGGAAGGGAAGGAAAGGAAGAAGGGAAGGAAAGGAAAGGAGGAAGAGAGAAGGAAAGGAAAGGAGGAAGGGAAGGGAAGGAAAAGAAGGGGAAGGAAAGGAGGAAGAGAAGGAAAGGAAAGGAAAAGAGGAAGAGCTAGAAAGGAAAGGAGGAAGAGGGAAGGAAAGGGAATGGAAAGAGGAAGAGGGAAGGTAAGGAAAATAAGAGGAAGGAAAGGAAAGGAAAAGAGGAAGAGTTGGAAAGGAAAGGAGGAAGAGGGAAGGAAAGGAAAAGAGGAAGAGAAGGAAAGGAAAAGGAAAGATTTCCAACTTCCATCGCGAGAAGTATAAACGATTTAAGCCACCTTCTCTTAGTTTACAGCTCATGCTCTCTCTTCATCTCATGCCCCATCTCTGCGAGCTACGAGGCATCAGCGTCTCAGTCCCAGTGTTGGCAAAAGCCACTAAGCCTTGCCACAACGAACCACTTCTCTATCTTAACCTTGATCAACTAAATCAACCTTATATTCCTTTCTTTCACTTCAAGCCGTCCAGTCCCTTCCAGCAATGCCACATCCTTTGATCTCTTCCTCATTTCCTCTTTGATCTCTTCTCATAAGATTCGTCCGAGCTTTAACAAACCTTTTGTAAATTCAGTTAATAAAGAATGATCCAGATCGTTCTCTTTGGTTTGCTTTGATTTTTAAAGCATCCGTCTGTTTCTTTTGTATATATCCAGTGAAACATCCTTACCCGTGTCCTTCTTTCTAACTTGCCATTTGTAGATCCGCTTTGAGCGTCGGATAAAACTTGTTCCGTTGCTGCCAAAACCTTTTTTTGGGACACAGTCTATCCAGAGAAGCAACTATCACTAGTGGCGATGTTGATATTAGTATCCGACTCCATGTTTTCAAAAGTATCCTTCGGAATTTCCAATTTTATAAAAATTTTGTACCATTCTGTACCTTCTTAAAAGGGACGCGGTGGCTCAGTGGGTTAGGACGCTGAGCTTGTCGATCAGAAGGTCGGCAGTTTGGCGGGTCGAATCCCGAGTGCCGCGTAACAGAGTGAGCGCCTGTTACCCGTCCCAGCTTCTGCCAACCTAGCAGTTTGAAAGCACGTAAAAATGCAAGTAGAAAAATAGGGACCACTCCCGTGGGAAGGTAACAGCGTTCTGTGCGCCTTTGGCGTCTAGTCATGCCGGCCACATGACCACAGAGACGTCCTCGGACAAGCGCTGGCTCTTCGGCTTTGAAACGGAGATGAGCACCGGCCCCTAGAGTCGGAAACGACTAGCACGCATGTGCGGGGGAACCTTGACCTTTACCTTTTTATAGCTTCTTACCATATCTGTGCATTCTTCTCCTTTCATTAAAATCTTTGGTTCCCTCTGGTGTCCACTTTTTAAAATTGTTTATGCTTTTACGTGTTAGGAAAAAAAAATAGGAAGAAGTTGACTTTCCCACGGGAAGGCTTCTTTATAATTAATTCCAAAATCTCATTTAAAAATTCATCTGGAGCCTTAATCTGTCGGTAGCTTTCTAAAAGCAAAATCTTAATTAGCTTTTTTCCCCTGTTTATTTCTTTCTTTTTTTAAAAAAAAAAAGTTTTTTAAGATGGTACTTAAAGTTTTCTTTCATTTAGGAGGGAAGGCAGACCGGCTGATTGAACGGTTTCTAATAGCTGAAAAGAAGTTAATAAGCAATCTCCGAATGGGATTAGAAAAGGAAGTACAGAGCGTCCTTGACGTACGGCCACAATTGAGTCCAAAATTTCTGTTGCTAAGCCAGACATTTGTTGACTGAGTTTTGCCCCATTTTACGATATTTTCTCACCACTGCAATTGTTAGTTTAGTAACACAGTTGTTAAGAGAATCCGGCTTCTTCCCCATTAACTTGTCTTGTCGGAAAGGTCACAGAAGGGGATCACACGTCACACACACTCACACACACACACACACAGGACATAGTGCAGCCGTCATAACTTACGAGTCGGTTGCCAAGTGCCTGAATTTTGATCATGTGACCACAGGGATGCTGCAATGGTTGTAAGCATGAAAAAACGATAAGTCACATTTTTGCATGTCGTTGCAACTTCAAGCAGTCGCTAAATGAACGGCTGTGTGCCAAGGACAACCTCTGTGTGAACTGAGTATCCTTTCTTTTTAAGGCTGCTGGCCGTAATTTGAGCAAAAAGCAATCTGGAATTAAGGAGAAAGTTCCTGACAGTGAGGACAAGTAACCAGTGGAACAGCTTTGCCTCCAGAAATCGTGGGCGCTCCATCACTGGAGATTTTTAAGAAGAGGCTAGACAGCTACTTGTCTGAGATGGTGTAGGTTCTCCTCCTTGAGCAGGGGGCTGGACTAGAGGACCTCCAAGGTCCCTTCCAGCTATATTCTATTCTATTCTATTCTATTCTATTCTATTCTATTCTATTCTATTCTATTCTATTCTATTCTATTCTATTCTATTCTATTCTATTCTATTCTATTCTTCTGTTCTGTTTTGTTCTGTTCCGTTCTATTTTATTCTATTCTATCCTATCCTATCCTATCCTATCCTATCCTATCCTATCCTATCCTATCCTATCCTATCCTATCCTATCCTATCCTATCCTATCCTATCCTATCCTATCCTATCCTGCATTCTATTCTATTCTATTCTTCTGTTCTGTTTTGTTCTGTTCTGTTCTATTTTATCCTATCCTATCCTATCCTATCCTATCCTATCCTATCCTATCCTATCCTATCCTATCCTATCCTATCCTATCCTATCCTATCCTTTCCTGCATTCTATTCTATTCTATTCTATTCTATTCTATTCTATTCTATTCTATTCTATTCTATTCTATTTCCTTATTCCATTCCATTCCATTCCATTCCATTCCATTCCATTTTCTATTCTACTTGACTCCACTCTACTTCTGTTCTATTCAGAGGCGTTTGAATAAAGATATCCTGGATCCATTTTTATTCGAATAATCACCACAACCAGCGTTTTGGGGGCTTTTTAAAATTAGGTGACCGTTTGAGGTTCATGAGAGAACAACAGTCTTTTACTTAATTACTTTCAGTTGAATATGTTAATGTCTTCTCTAGATTTCTGAGTCTTAATTTTTCTGCCACCTGTTAATGCTCCGTATGTTATTTTTTCCGCCTTTGTCTGCCACCAGCTGCTTGTTTTCTAAGTTGCTCTGTGGCTGTGACTAGACATAATTAAGGGGAAGAGAGAGCTCTTGTCTGAATACTTTTTGCTATTTTGTGAAGACATCAGTGGAAAGCTTTCGGAGAGGAAACCCACGGAGTAGAGCTAGACTGTTAAGCAGCCAGTGGACTGGAGATGTGAAAATACATAAAACTTGGCCAGAGATAGTATTAGTGGCTTGGAGATTGCTATCACACCTATGAAGAAGTGTATGGGGGGGTGTGTGTGCAAACAACTGCCTTTGGTTCAGTTTTCCTCCAAATGAAACTCAGCTAAACTAAATAACTAAATGGGATGGGATGGGATGGGATGGAATAAAATAGAAGAGAATAGAAAATAGAATGCAGAATAGAATAGAATTGTGAAAGAATAGAATAGAATAGAATAGAATAGAATAGAATAGAATAGAATAGAAATAGAATAGAATAGAATAGAATAGAATAGAATAGAATAGAATAGAATAGAATAGAATAGAATAGAATAGAATAGAATAGAAAATATGGAATAGAATAGAATAGAATAGAATAGAATAGAATAGAATAGAATAGAATAGAATAGAATAGAATAGAATAGAATAGAATATAGAATAGAATAGAATAGAATATAGGAATGGAATGGAATATAGGAATGGAATAGAATAGAATAGAATAGAATAGAATAGAATAGAATAGAATAGAATAGAATAGAATAGAATAGAATAGAATAGAATAGAATAGAATAGAATAGAATAGAATAGAAAATATGGAATGGAATAGAATAGAATAGAATAGAATAGAATAGAATAGAATAGAATAGAATAGAATAGAATAGAATAGAATAGAATAGAAAATATGGAATAGAATAGAATAGAATAGAATAGAATAGAATAGAATAGAATAGAATAGAATAGAATAGAATAGAATATAGGAATGGAATGGAATATAGGAATGGAATAGAATAGAATAGAATAGAATAGAATAGAATAGAATAGAATAGAATAGAATAGAATAGAATAGAATAGAATAGAATAGAATAATAGAATAGAATAGAATAGAAGAATAGAATAGAATAGAATAGAATAGAATAGAATAGAATAGAATAGAATAGAATAGAATAGAAAATATGGAATAGAATAGAATAGAATAGAATAGAATAGAATAGAATAGAATAGAATAGAATATAGAATAGAATAGAATAGAATATAGGAATGGAATGGAATATAGGAATGGAATAGAATAGAATAGAATAGAATAGAATAGAATAGAATAGAATAGAATAGAATAGAATAGAATAGAATAGAATAGAATAGAATAGAATAGAATAGAATATAGAATAGAATAGAATAGGTCTACACATATGTTATATATACTATGTTTTAAATGTGTGTTATGTATGTGTACACTTTGAGAGCAAGCAATGTTTGCCCACAGGAAAAAATGACAATAGAGTAGAATAGAGCTGGAAGGGACCTTGGAGGTCTTCTAGTCTAGCCCCTTGGAAGTGTTGCATGCCAGAGTTAATAGTCCTTATATCCCCTTTTTATTTTTCTTTCCCCAGGATCAACATATAGCGTTCTTTCTATAATGCCTTCGGACTCCGAAAGCAGTAGTTCTCTCAGCAGTACGGGTAAGTAAAGATTTGCCTCTGTTGTGGTTTGGTTATTTGGTTTGAACAGATGAGTGTTCTCACTCAGAATCTATGCTTAGAATTGCGGTAGCTGCTTCAAAGTTCCAGACCATTTGTTTGTTTCGGGGAAAAAGACATCTCTGGATTTTTCTAAAAAGGTTGAATTTCGAACAAGTAGTCCTCAGCTTGGAATAGAATGGAATAGAATAGGAGCTGGAAGGGACCTTGGAGGTCTTCTAGTCCAGCCCCCTGGACTAGGAGACAAGTGACTGTCCAGTCTCTTCTTAAAAATCTCCAGTGGTGGAGCGCCCACAATTTCTGAAGGCAACTTCTGTTCCACAGGAAGGAAGGGAGGGAGGGAATAGAGAATAGGATAGATCTGGAAGGGAGCTTGGAGGTCTTCTAGTCCAGCCCCCTGCTCAAGCAGGAGAACCTCTACCATCTCAGACAAGTGACTGTCCAGTCTCTTCTTAAAAAACTCCAGTGATGGAGCGCCCACGATTTCTGGAGGCAACTTCTGTTCCACTGGTTAACTGTCCTCACTCTCAGGACGCACGACGATTGAGCCCCAGATTTCTGAGGACCGGGGGTTGGGGACCCCCTGCTTTAGTTTAGGGGATTCATTTATAAGAATGGATGAGACCAATATGATACTTTCTCTTCTGAAAATGTTCCCTGGAGGGGAAGAGCGTTTTTCAGAACTAGTTCCACTCTTAACTTCTTCCCTCGTTGGCATCAGAGACTTCTCTGTGTAGTGTTTTTTCGTAGGTATTATTTTTATTTTTATTATTTTTATTATTTTAAATTTTAATTCCATTTATATCCCGCCCTTCTCCGAAGACTCCGGGCGGCTTACAAGCTTAGCAGTAGCCTTCATTCTATGTATATGCCTGCTTATTAGGGCTTTCACACACACCCAAGCGGCATTATTACAAAGTCAGCTTAATTGCCCCCCAACAATCTGGGTCCTCATTTTACCCACCTCGGAAGGATGGAAGGCTGAGTCAACCTTGAGCCTGGTGGGACTCGAACCTGCACTAATGACAGGCAGCTGGTGTTACTTAAGGAGGCATTAGCCCACTGCTCCACCATTGCTCTCTTACCAGATTTTTTAAAACACACACACACACACACACACACACACACACACACACACACACACCTTATTTCCCTTACCAATTCCAAAGCGGTCCAAGCCCAGTGAGGGACTTGAATTGGCTAACCACAGCCAGTTTGCTAAGAGGAATCCTCTGTAATGGCTTTTCAGTGGAGTTGTGTTGCCCTATAGATCCTGAACAGGTCCTTCAGGATGGACATGAGGCAAAGGTGAGACTGCGAAGGTGAGACCAAATGGTTTGAAGCAGGCAGGAATAGCCAACCCTCCAGAAGTTGACAGGCTTAAGATACAGGAGGATCTGGACAGACTCGAACACTGGGCGCTATCTAACGAAATGAAATTCGATGGTGAAAGAAGTAAGGTTCCACGTTTAGGCAAGAAAAACCAAATGCACGGGTGTAGTATAGGTGGTACCTTGCTCAATAGTAGTAACTGTGAGAAGGATCTCGGAGTCCTAGTGGACAATCCCTTAAATGTGAGCCCGGCGTGTGCGGCAGCTGCCGGAAAAGCCAACGCAGTGCTAGGCTGCGTTGACAGAGAGATAGAATCAAGATCACGTGAAGCGTTAATACCACTTTACAGTGTTCAATTAAGGAGGTTCTCAACCATGGCCTGAAGGACTGAGAACTTCCCGAGACATTTAGGTTTCATTTACTACGGACTGTTTCATTAATTATAGAGTTTCCAGCAAGCTTTACGCTAGGTGAGTGCTGTAAATAGTGCCCAAAGCTTAGCCGCGCATGATTGAGTAGGTGCCCACTTTTATTTTCGGAATCTGGTTTTAATTCTTGGGAGGCTTGGGAAAATTTCTGCGTCTGGGGCAAAGTCCGGAAAGGGATCATCTGTCTGAGACTCTCCTGGGAGAGATTTTCACGCAGCTGAAATCTTGCAGCTTGTCCGTCTTCAAAACAGGGAATCCTGGAGTCGGTCCCTTCCCCACCACCAAAAGGAGAAAAGCACTTTCCCTTTAAATGTGGTGAAGGAGAGCAGAGCCAGCATTTTGCACACACACACACACACACACACACACACACAAACACACATACACACACACCCATGGTGTTTAGCTTTTCTTGCAATAAGGGACCAGTTTCAGGGCCCTGGCGGGGCTGTTTTCTCGGTGGCAAGTCAGGCTTGTGGGAAAGCTTGTTGTGTCTGCGAAAGATCCGTGGCTGCAGTCAGCGAAATAACCTTTCAGTAAATAAAAACATGGGCTGCTTCCAGAGCTTTCTTCGGTGAGTGGCTGGCATTTGTTTTGCACGGCCAGCCCATCTGGTTTCAATCACATTTCTCCTGGTCTTTTTAGCCCAGTAAGATGAACGGTGCCTTGAAAAAAGGAAAAAAAAGAAAAGAAAGAACTTCTGTTGCTTATTTAAAAGTGAACTCCAGGGAGGTTTGTCATCATAACAACCACTCTTCAAAGATCATTCTCTCTCTCTGCTAATCAATAACCCTTTCTTCCTTCCTTCCTTCCTTCTTTCCCTCCCTCCCTCCCTCCCTCACCAGTCTTCCTTCCTCCTTTCCTTCCTTCTTTCTTTCCTCCCTCCCTCCCTCCTTCCTTCCTTCCTATCTTCCCTCCCTCCCTCCCTCCCTTGCCAGTCTTCCTTCCTTCCCTCCTTCTTTCCTTCTTTCCTTCCTTTCTTGCCTCCCTCCCTCCCTCCCTTGCCAGTCTTCCTTCCCTCCTTTCCCTCCCTCCCTCCTTCCTTCCCTCCCTCCCTTGCCAGTCTTCCTTCCTTCCTTCCCTCCTTCCTTCCTTCTTTCCTTCCTTTCTTGCCTCCCTCCCTCCTTCCTTCCTTCCTATCTTCCCTCCCTCCCTCCCTCCCTTGCCAGTCTTCCTTCCCTCCTTTCCCTCCCTCCCTCCTTCCTTCCCTCCCTCCCTTGCCAGTCTTCCTTCCCTCCTTCCTTCCTTCCTATCTTCCCTCCCTCCCTCCCTTGCCAGTCTTCCTTCCCTCCTTTCCCTCCCTCCCTCCTTCCTTCCCTCCCTCCCTTGCCAGTCTTCCTTCCCTCCTTCCTTCCTTCCTATCTTCCCTCCCTCCCTCCCTTGCCAGTCTTCCTTCCCTCCTTTCCCTCCCTCCCTCCTTCCTTCCCTCCCTCCCTTGCCAGTCTTCCTTCCCTCCTTCCTATCTTCCCTCCCTCCCTCCCTTGCCAGTCTTCCTTCCCTCCTTTCCCTCCCTCCCTCCTTCCTTCCCTCCCTCCCTTGCCAGTCTTCCTTCCCTCCTTCCTTCCTTCCTATCTTCCCTCCCTCCCTCCCTTGCCAGTCTTCCTTCCCTCCTTTCCCTCCCTCCCTCCTTCCTTCCCTCCCTCCCTTGCCAGTCTTCCTTCCTTCCTTCCCTCCTTCCTTCCTTCTTTCCTTCCTTTCTTGCCTCCCTCCCTCCTTCCTTCCTTCCTATCTTCCCTCCCTCCCTCCCTTGCCAGTCTTCCTTCCCTCCTTTCCCTCCCTCCCTCCTTCCTTCCCTCCCTCCCTTGCCAGTCTTCCTTCCCTCCTTCCTTCCTTCCTATCTTCCCTCCCTCCCTCCCTTGCCAGTCTTCCTTCCCTCCTTTCCCTCCCTCCCTCCTTCCTTCCCTCCCTCCCTTGCCAGTCTTCCTTCCCTCCTTCCTTCCTTTCTATCTTCCCTCCCTCCCTCCCTCCCTCCCTTGCCAGTCTTCCTTCCTTCCCTCCTTCTTTCCCTCCCTCCCTCCTTCCTTCCCTCCCTCCCTTGCCAGTCTTCCTTCCTTCCTTCCCTCCTTCCTTCCTTCTTTCCTTCCTTTCTTGCCTCCCTCCCTCCTTCCTTCCTTCCTATCTTCCCTCCCTCCCTCCCTCCCTTGCCAGTCTTCCTTCCCTCCTTTCCCTCCCTCCCTCCTTCCTTCCCTCCCTCCCTTGCCAGTCTTCCTTCCCTCCTTCCTTCCTTCCTATCTTCCCTCCCTCCCTCCCTTGCCAGTCTTCCTTCCCTCCTTTCCCTCCCTCCCTCCTTCCTTCCCTCCCTCCCTTGCCAGTCTTCCTTCCCTCCTTCCTTCCTTCCTATCTTCCCTCCCTCCCTCCCTTGCCAGTCTTCCTTCCCTCCTTTCCCTCCCTCCCTCCTTCCTTCCCTCCCTCCCTTGCCAGTCTTCCTTCCCTCCTTCCTTCCTTCCTATCTTCCCTCCCTCCCTCCCTTGCCAGTCTTCCTTCCCTCCTTTCCCTCCCTCCCTCCTTCCTTCCCTCCCTCCCTTGCCAGTCTTCCTTCCTTCCTTCCCTCCTTCCTTCCTTCTTTCCTTCCTTTCTTGCCTCCCTCCCTCCTTCCTTCCTTCCTATCTTCCCTCCCTCCCTCCCTCCCTTGCCAGTCTTCCTTCCCTCCTTTCCCTCCCTCCCTCCTTCCTTCCCTCCCTCCCTTGCCAGTCTTCCTTCCCTCCTTCCTTCCTTCCTATCTTCCCTCCCTCCCTCCCTTGCCAGTCTTCCTTCCCTCCTTTCCCTCCCTCCCTCCTTCCTTCCCTCCCTCCCTTGCCAGTCTTCCTTCCCTCCTTCCTTCCTTCCTATCTTCCCTCCCTCCCTCCCTTGCCAGTCTTCCTTCCCTCCTTTCCCTCCCTCCCTCCTTCCTTCCCTCCCTCCCTTGCCAGTCTTCCTTCCCTCCTTCCTTCCTTCCTATCTTCCCTCCCTCCCTCCCTTGCCAGTCTTCCTTCCCTCCTTTCCCTCCCTCCCTCCTTCCTTCCCTCCCTCCCTTGCCAGTCTTCCTTCCTTCCTTCCCTCCTTCCTTCCTTCTTTCCTTCCTTTCTTGCCTCCCTCCCTCCTTCCTTCCTTCCTATCTTCCCTCCCTCCCTCCCTTGCCAGTCTTCCTTCCCTCCTTTCCCTCCCTCCCTCCTTCCTTCCCTCCCTCCCTTGCCAGTCTTCCTTCCCTCCTTCCTTCCTTCCTATCTTCCCTCCCTCCCTCCCTTGCCAGTCTTCCTTCCCTCCTTTCCCTCCCTCCCTCCTTCCTTCCCTCCCTCCCTTGCCAGTCTTCCTTCCCTCCTTCCTTCCTTTCTATCTTCCCTCCCTCCCTCCCTCCCTCCCTCCCTTGCCAGTCTTCCTTCCTTCCCTCCTTCTTTCCCTCCCTCCCTCCTTCCTTCCCTCCCTCCCTTGCCAGTCTTCCTTCCTTCCTTCCCTCCTTCCCTCCTTCTTTCCCTCCCTCTCTCCTTCCTTCCCTCCCTCCCTTGCCAGTCTTCCTTCCTTCCTTCTAAAATTTTCACAAACTGTACTGTAAAAAAAAAGGAGAATTGTCATAAGAACTTTTGCTCTTTTTTTGGAAGAAAAAAGTGCCCTTTGGCACTTCCCTGAAAAATAGATTACTGTTGTCCAGGAAAATGAACTGTAAATTCAATCTGATTAATCGTAATCAGAGGCACAAAGCACTGCGACCGTCATAAATACGAGCCGGTTGCCAAGAGGCTGATTTTTGATCACCTGATCACGGGGATGCCGCAACGGTCGTCAGTGGGGGAAATGGTCGTAAGCCGCTCTCTTTTCACCGACTCAGCCAAGTGTCCGTAAATCGAGGACTTGTCTGTGTCTTGAAAACGCTTCTTCTAACCCCCATAATTCCACTTCCGTTTGTCTTGGGTTTTCTTGCTCTCTCACAGGCACAACCGGCAAGGCGTCGGCATCGCCCCCCCCTGCCCCCGTGGAGGTGAGGCAGATGAACGAAAAAGTGGAGACCATCTTGTTCCAGCTCCGCCAAGTGACCCGCGAGCGGGACGACCTGCGCAAACGCCTCGCCCTCTCCTCCCCGGGGTCAACCTTCGATGATTGCAGGTGAGAGGAGAAAGCGGAGATTTATGTCATGTCTGAAACGTGGGCGGCTTTGCAGATTCGCAGGCAGCACCAAGCTGGCAGGAACAGCCAACCCTCCAGAAGAGAGGCTTAAGGTCCAGGAGGATCTGGACAGACTTGACCACTGGGCGCTCCTCTCACCAAACGAAATTCAGTGGTGGAAAAAGTAAGGCATTTAGGCAAGAAAAAACAAATGCACAGGTATAGTATAGGGCAGGGGTAGGCAACCTCGGCTCTTTTACGACTCATGGACTTCAACTCCCAGAATTCCTGAGCCAGCATAGCTGACTCAGGAATTCTGGGAGTTGAAGTCCATGAGTCGTAAAAGAGCCGAGGTTGCCTACCCGTGGTATAGGGGGTATACCTGGCTCAATAGTAGCAACTGTGATCTTGGGAGTCCTAGTGGACAATCCCTTAAATGTGAGCCAGGCGTGTGTTGCAGCTGCCAGAAAAGCCAACACAGTGCTAGGCTGCGTTAACAGAGGGATAGAATCAAGATCACGTGAAGGGTTAACACCATTTTACAATGCTTTGGTAAGGCCACACCTGGAATCCTGCATCCAGTTTTGGTCACCACGATGTTAAAAAAGATGCAGAGACTTTAGAAAGAGTGCAGAGAAGAGCAACAAAGATGATCAGGGGGCTGGAGGCTAAAAGATACGAAGAACGGTTGCAGGAATTGGGTATGTCTAGTTTAACGAAGAGAAGGACCAGGGGGGACATGATAGCAGTCTTCCAGTATCTCAGGGGCTGCCCCAAAGAAGAGGGAGTCAAGCTATTCTCCAAAGCACCTGAAGGCAGGAGAAGAAGCAACAGATGGAAACTAGTCAAGGAGAGAAGCAACCTAGAACTAAGGAGAAACTTCCTGACAGTGAGAACAATTAACCAGTGGAACAACCTGCCTCCAGAAGTGGTGAATGCTCCAACACTGGAGGTTTTTAAGAAGAGACTGGACAGCCATTTGTCTGAAATGATCAGATTTCCTGCCTGAGTGGGGGTTTGGATTAGATGACCTCAAAGGTCCCTTCCAAATTTACTACTACTATTACTACTATTATTATTATTATCTTTTATTCATTAAACATGAACCTCAGTCAATTGAACACTCAAATTGACTGGCACTAATGGTTGACACGGGCTGCTAGGTATCATCCTAGGGATCAACCAGGTACCTCCTTAAAATGTAAGATGTTCCGAGTAGCCCAGTTTTTTGTAGCTTTGCTGGAGTTATTGGAGGAAGCTGCAATTTCTTGATGTATTTTGCAAAGTTTTTGGACATCGTTCCCAGTGCCTTGATGACAATGGGCATCACTGTAACACGTTTCATCCATATTTGCGCAGTTTCAATGTTGTTGTTGCCCATGGCAAGTTGGCTGTGGCGAGTTGTCATGGACCCCCTCACCAACACTGACAGGGCAAGCCACTAGAATAGAAGCTGACAGCAAAACCCCACTCTCTTCTGGCACTGATGATGTTAGCTTGTTTCGGTCACGAAACGTCTGCAAGAAAAGAAACGAGCTCGTTGAGCACCGAGGACCCCACAGTTCAACCCTGAGCTACAAAGATTCCCCTTCGTTGGCTGTGAGCTAGAGCTGAAAATTTTTTTTTTTTAAAAAAAACCTAGCGATAAATCCCTTGCACACTGTTGACCAAACTCTCCAAGGAGTCTTCAGCTTTCTCACATGACCGTCTCTTCCTGGTAGGCCTAACCCCAAACCAAACCACGATTACGAAAGGTTGAAGATACAGTGTATGAAGGCCATGTCAGACCTACAGTCGCTACAGAACCAGCACACCAAGACACTAATCAGATGTGAAGAAGCTGCTAAGGAAGCCGATTTCTACCAGTGAGTAAATGTACCCATCGGTACCCCTTTTTTTCTTTGCGTTGAGTAGATTCTCTTAAGAGTTGGATATGCAGAGGTTTTTAATGCTAACTTTCTTCTCCTCAGTCTGGATCGTAATTTATTCTGGAGAGTTTCTTTCTTTCTTTCTTTCTTTCTTTCTTTCTTTCTTTCTTTCTTTCTTTCCTCCTCCTCCTCCTCCTTCTTCTCCTCTTTCTCCTTCTCCTTCTTCTCCTTCCCCTTCTTTCTTCTTCTCTTCCTCCTCCCCCTTCTTTCCTCCTCCTCCTCCTCCTCTTCCTCCTCCTCCTCCTTCTTCTTCTTCTTCTTCTCCTTCCTCCTCCTCCTCCTCCTCATTCATGTTATTCACCTCCTACACCTCCTTTCTCCTCCTCCTTCTTCTCCTCCTCTTTCTCATTCTTCTTCTTCTCCTTCCCCTTCTTTCTTCTTCTCTTCCTCCTCCCCCTTTTCCCCCCTTCTTCCTTCCTCCTCCTCCTCCTCCTCTTCTTCTACTTCTTCCTCCTCCTCCTCATTCATTTTATTCACCTCCTTTCTCCTCCTCCTCCTCCTCCTCCTCCTCCTCTTCTTCTACTTCTTCCTCCTCCTCCTCATTCATTTTATTCACCTCCTTTCTCCTCCTCCTCCTCCTCCTCCTCCTCCTCCTCTCAAAATTTCATTGGCCTGTCCACGAACAGTAAAAAAAAAATGTTGGGCCTGATTTGAAAATTTTACTCTGTTTAATGTCCAAAGATTTGATGACCCTTAAACCCTTTTTCCTGTCTTTCAGCAAGAGCCATGGGAATCCCTCCTTAACCTTATCCTTTCAAAGTCACTTTTTTTTTTAATTCCCGAGGAACCCAACGCAAGGCAACGTTTCCCTTCGGCCTGACTTGTGTGGTCTTTCTCTCCTGCCCCAGTACGTTACACAGCCGCCTGCTGGGCGACCAGTCGCAGCTGAAGGAAGACATGGACGCCTTAAAGAGGAAGAACGCCCAGTTTGTGCGGGAGCACAACCACCTCCAGCAGCTGTGTGAGGAAATGAAGAGGCTTCACGAGGAAGACCAGAAGGAAATAACAAACCTACGCAGCCAGCAGCAGCAGGTATTTGTTCCCCTGATCATCATCATCATCATCATCATCATCATCATCATCATCATCATCATCATAATAATAATAATAATAATAATAATAATAATAATAAAGTTGGAAGGGACCTTGGAGGTCATCTAGTCCAACCCCCTGCTCAGGCAGGAAACCTTATACCATTTCAGACAAATGCTTGTCCAGTCTCTTCTTAAAAACCTCCAGTGTTGGAGCATTCCCCGCTTCTGGAGGCAGGTTGTTAACAATAATAATAATGTTGGAAGGGACCTTGGAGGTCATCTAGTCCAACCCCCTGCTCAGGCAGGAAACCTTATACCATTTCAGACAAATGCTTGTCCAGTCTCTTCTTAAAAACCTCCAGTGTTGGAGCATTCCCCGCTTCTGGAGGCAGGTTGTTAACAATAATAATAATGTTGGAAGGGACCTTGGAGGTCATCTAGTCCAACCCCATGCTCAGGCAGGAAACCTTATATCATTTCAGGCAAATGGCTGTCCAGTCTCTTCTTAGAAACCTCCAGTGTTGGAGCATTCACAGCTTCTGGAGGCAGGTGGTTCCACTGGTTAGTTGTTCTAACTGTCAGGAAGTTTCTCCTTAGTTCCAGGTTGCTTCTCTCCTTGACTAGTTTCCATCCATTGCTTCTTCTCCTGCCTTCTGGTGCTTTGGAGAAGAGCTCGGCTCCCTCTTCTTTGTGGTTTTCTTAAGACACGGGCTCCCCTCGAATTACGGCTTTTCATTTAGCGACCGTTCAGTTACACCACGTTTTCCCACACTCACGACCGCTGCAGCATTCCCCCACAGTCTCGTGATCAAAATCCAGACGCTTGGCAACTGTCTCGTATTTACGACGGTCACTGTGTCCTTGGGGTGTGTGGTGGTGTCACGTGATCCCCTTGTGTGATCCTCTGGCAAGCAAAGCCAACGGGGAATCGTGATTGGCCCATTTGGTTGTAAGTCAAGGATTACCAGTAATTTCCATAGGAAAAGTGGATTGTTTCCCCCCCCCCAATTAAAATATTACATTAATGCATTAGCAGCACTTTTCATTTAATTAGCGTTTTGCTTGCATTCGTCATCATTCCTCATGGCTTTTCGGCTATGATTTTTGCAGAATTTAGGTGCTCCGCTTACATTTTTTCCAAAGCTGACCTGAACAATTTACGTCTTTCCATTTATAAACTTTTTGGTTTTTCAGCTTTGCAGTAGTTTGAAGATAATTTATTCCAAAAGTGGTTTTCTGATGTTAGTTCGATTTCGCTAGCATGTTCTTATAGGCCATTCTGTGTTTAATCTCTCTACCTCCTTTTTCCAGCCATTGATAAAAGGTATCCCGTGTTCTAAAACATACTGAATCTTCTTTCTCTTTCATTTTCAATGTCAATCTATCCATTTCTGCACAATCTAAAAAAATTTTTTAATTAATTCTTCCTTCGTTGGTAAATCTTCATTTTTCCAATGTTGAGCGAACACAACTCTTGCTGCAGTTAATACTTGTAAAATTAGATGTATACGCTCTTTCTCGTAATGTCCTACAGTTATGCCTAACAAAAAATAATTCTGGCTTAAAATCTATATGTTTTTTAGTCATTTTCTCTAACCATACATGTATTCTTGACCAGAATCTTTTGGCTTTGGGGCATGTCCACCCAAGATGGTAATGAGTGCCTGGTTTTTGTCTACCTTGCCAACAATCGCTAGATATGTTTTTAAACATTTTTGCTAACCTCACCGGTGTTAAGTGCCATCTGTAAAACATTTTGCATAGATTTTCTTGGTATGACACTGCTTTTGTTATTTTAGAATTTCTTTCCCAAAGGCTTTGCCACTTTTCTACTTCTACGTTATGTCCAAAATTCTTTGCCCATGTTATCATTGTTTCTCATGAACCTCTGTCTTCTAAGGACCTCTTCTGATAGGATTGAATTTCAATCCAGTCTGGGTTTCTGTATGTTGCACCTGATTCTCAATGTAAGGTGTTCTCACGGTGAATCGTTAAAGGAGCTTCCAAGCAAAAACATCAAGCAGAGATGCAATCATATTAGCTTTATTCATGATAGATCAAAGAGAAAGAAATACTTGGCATGAAAGCATTCATGCCTGCATGTGAGAGAGAAATAAAATAAAAGAAAACAAGCTAGCATTACATGACTAAAATAGAGGTTAGGAGTAGAGATAGAACTGGAGAATAGAACCTAGAAACTAGAACAAAGAACAGCCCCTCGTGCAGAGGTATTTATGGGGGGTCTTGGTCCCTCCCTGACCATAAAACTCTCTCGCCAATGGGGCTGTGGGTCCGAGACCCTTGGCTCATCAGTGGAAGCAAAGAAGCCTCTTTGCCTCCATCTGATGACCTTTTTGGGGAACTGCCAATGGCTGGCACTAAACATCTAACACTCAATGCCTCACTTGGAGGATAACGGATGAATTTCCACCTCTCTTGCATCCTCTTGGCCACACCCAACAGGACGTTACCAAATGGTAAAATGAGAGAAACTTAATCAAAGTTGTGCCAATCTAGATAGAACGGTAATTTAAATTGATGAGCTTTTTTTTTGCGACATTAATAATAACGGAATGACAGAGTTGGGAGGGACCTTGGAGGTCTTCTAGTCCATCCCCCTGCTCAGGCAGGAAACCCTTAACCATCTCAGATAAGTGACTGTCCGGTCTTTTCTTAAAAACCTCCAGTGTTGGAGCGCACATGATTTCTGGAGGCAAGCTGTTCCACTGGTTAATTGTCCTCACTGTCAGGAAGTTTACCCTTAATTCCGGGTTGCTTCTCTCTCTGGTTAGTTTCCACCCGTTGTTTCTTGTCCTGCCTTTATGTGCTTTGGAGAATAGCTTGACTCCTTCCTCTTTGTGACAGCCTCTCAAATATTGGATTATTGTTCATGGTTGTGAATGGAAAAAAAAACTTACCAAATTGTGATGCTTCTGCACTGGTATGTTATATACGTCACGCCCCAGAGAACGGATAAGATGCAACTCGGTTTGAGGAAAGAGGGAACGCACCAAAATGAAACCCGTTCTTAGCGCGGGGGAAAAAAAAAGTCTGTATATAACTTGGGAGGTTATAGAGAAGAGCAGAAGTTCCTCCTCTTATCCTCCCAAACTTGCTACTCTTACAAGCTCAGCAATTTTCAAGCAGGAAGGTACAGGATGCAGTGAACTGGTATCTTCTCACAGCCTGACCCCTTTAGAAGCTGCAGCTGTTGCGGAATTTTGTGGCCCCCTTTTTAGCGTGGAGGGCTGTCTTAACCGTGTGAGGAGGAAACACAGGAGTGGCATAAATAAATGTACATAGCAAGCAAGCAGGCTATTTGTTCTGGTTAACCATTTGCTGCTTCTAAAGCCACTTCAAAGAGAAGGGAGATCGAGCAGTGCAGGAAATGTATACCACATCTGGAAAACAAAGCAAGGCGAGGAAAAATAAATACGGTTTAAAACAAAAAACGAAAAAAAAGCTTGCCTGAAACTTCAGGCTCAAGATGACCTGCTCTTTAACCAAATTCAAGCGGAAACGCTTTCCGTATGCACAACGTGTCACACACAGTAAGGCAAGCACAAAGACAGGGTGACTTCTAAAGGGGGGGGGGTCTAAATGTTTATCAGTGTTGCAAATCAATTGGTGTTTTGTCTTGTTTCCTTGGCTGTCCTTGATTGTCTACGAATCTTCTAAAATATCAAAGTTCAAGCATAGCCATATGTTTTCTATCCTGCTTTTTCACACTCCAAATTTTCTCTTCCACCTGCCTTTTTTTTTGTTTTGAATGATACAGCGCTTTAGCATTTTTTTTATGTTAATGCGTAAGGCATTTGCTCATATGGAAATGATGTTGTTGAAACAACGTCTTAAGAAACAAAGAGAACGCTGGAATGGAATGGAATTAGAATTAGAATTAGAATTAGAATAGCCGAATAGAATAGAATAGAATAGAATAGAATAGAATAGAATAGAATAGAATAGAATAGAATAGAATAGAATAGAATAGAATAGAATAGAATAGAATAGAATAGAATAGAATAAGGAATAGAATAGAATAGAATAGAATAGAATAGAATAGAATAGAATAGAATAGAATAGAATAGAATAAGGAATAGAATAGAATAGAATAGAATAGAATAGAATAGAATAGAATAGAATAGAATAGAATAGAATAGAATAGAATAGAATAAAGAAAATTAGAATAGAATAGAATAGAATAGAATAGAATAGAATAGAATAGAATAGAATAAAGAAAATTAGAATAGAATAGAATAGAATAGAATAGAATAGAATAGAATAGAATAGAATAGAATAGAATAGAATAGAATAGAATAGAATAGAATAGAATAGAATAGAATAGAATAGAATAGAATAGAATAGAAAATATGGAATGGAATGGAATGGAATGGAATGGAATAGAATAGAATAGAATAGAATAGAATATTCTTTATTGAGAATAAAGTTGGATTTTTAAATGAATAGAATAGAATAGAATAGAATAGAATAGAATAGAATAGAATAGAATAGAAGATACTTTATTGAGAATAGAGTTGGATTTTTAAATAGAATAGAATAGAATAGAATAGAATAGAATAGAATAGAATAGAATAGAATAGAATAGAATAGAATAGAATAGAATAGAATAAGGAATAGAATAGAATAGAATAGAATAGAATAGAATAGAATAGAATAGAATAGAATAAAGAAAATTAGAATAGAATAGAATAGAATAGAATAGAATAGAATAGAATAGAATAGAATAGAATAGAATAGAATAGAATAGAATAGAATAGAATAGAATAGAAAATATGGAATGGAATGGAATGGAATAGAATAGAATAGAATAGAATAGAATAGAATAGAATAGAATAGAATAGAATAGAATAGAATAGAATAGAATAGAATAGAAAATATGGAATGGAATGGAATGGAATGGAATAGAATAGAATAGAATAGAATAGAATAGAATAGAATAGAAGATTCTTTATTGAGAATAGAGTTGGATTTTTAAATAGAATGGAATGGAATGGAATAGAAAAGCAGCATGGGAAGGGACCTTGGAGGTCTTCTAGTCCAACCCCCGCTTAGGCAGGAAACCCTATACCATTTAAGACAAAGGTTTGTCCAATCTGTTCTTAAAAACCCTCCAGTGGTAGAGCATTCATAACCTCTGGAGGCAAAAGCTGTTCCACTGATCAATTGTTTCAACTGTCAGGAAATTTCTCCTTAGTTCTAGGGGTTGCTTCTCTCTTTGGTTAGTTTCCATCCGTTGCTTCTTCTCCTGCCTTCAGGTGCTTTGGAGAATAGCTTGACTCCCTCTTCTTTGGGGCAGCCCCTGAGATATTGGAACACTGCTATCATGTCACCCCTCACTCTTCTCTTCATTAAACTACACATACCCAATTCCAGCAACCGTCTTCATATGTTTTAGCCTCCAGTCCCCTGATCATCTTTGTTGCTCTTCTCTGTACTCTTTCTAGAGTCTCAACATCTTTCTAGAGACTCAACATCTTTTTTACATCATGGTGACCAAAATTGGATGGATGGATGGATGGATGGATGGATGGATGGATAGATAGATAGATAGATAGATAGATAGATAGATAGATAGATAGATAGATAGATAGATAGATAGATAAAGGTAAAGGTTCCCCTGCACATGCGTGCTAGTCGTTTCCGACTCTAGGGGCCGGTGCTCATCTCCATTTCAAAGCCAAAGAGGAGCTTGTCCGAGGACGTCTCCGTGGTCATGTGGCCGGCATGACTAGACGCCAAAGGCGCACGGAACGCTGTTACCTTCCCACCGGAGTGGTCCCTATTTTTCTACTTGCATTTTTACGTGCTTTCGAACTGCTAGGTTGGCAGAAGAGATAGATAGATAGATGACCATTATTGTCATCTTTTACTGTGCGCACAATGGCATACATTAAAAATGAAATTTAGTTGCTTGCTCTCAAAGTGTACACAAACACAACACACATTTAAACATAATAAATACAACATATGTATAGACCTACACCCTTACATGTAAGTAACATATAATGGATGCACTATTCCAAGTCTGGCCTTCCAAGTGTGTTCAATTTCTATTTAGTTCTGGGATTCAGCCTATTGTCAGAATGAACCAGTAGATATTTAAGTAAAGTATGTATATACATATACACACACACATACACACACACATATACATACATACATACATACATACATACAGGGCTTTTTTGTCATAGAACCCTCAGAACGGAGTTCTGGCATCTTGTTTTGGATGGAACCTTGTAGGGTAGGCAAGGTGGGTTGTATGACATGTGTGAGTTCCGGCACCTTTTTCTTTTCCAAAAAAAGCACTTCATACATACATACATATATATAATGTCTCGCTTTTGTTGAAAGCCTCTTTTTCCTTCATGTAGGTTATGAAGCAAAATGGGTCATCGGAGATCTTGAATAAACTCTACGATACAGCCATGGATAAGCTAGAAGTGGTGAAGAAGGACTACGATGCACTAAGAAAGCGGTACAATGAAAAAATAGCCAGTCACAATAGTGACCTGAGCCGGTTAGAGCAGATCGAAGAAGAAAACAAGTGTCTCCAGAAACAGATGGACATGTTGATGAAGCAGCGGGACACAGCCGTCCACTTCCAGCAGCAATGCTCTACTTCTCTGAGAAGGTAAATGTCCATTTCCCCAACGGCTGTTGTGATTCAGGGTCAGCCTGTGGGTTCGGCAGTTGGGTCGGATGACTCAGAGGAGGCCCCTCCCACTTGGTCACCACGGAGACCCAGCTGTGTGAGCCTGATAGCGTGGATGAAGATGACCCACAGCTGGCCCTGTTCAAGGACGCCCGACTCAGGAGGCAGTCAATTAGGAGTAAAACAGAGGAAGGCAATGGGGCTTCTCGGAAGGAGGCAGAGAGAAGCCACGCCCTGAACTCTATATAAGCGGAATGTGTGGGGAGGGCTGGTTTGCTGAAGGCAACCGCTTGGATAGTTCGTGTTTCTTAAAGCTCCTGTTTCTTGGTTCGTGTCTTGTTTGTTTTTGTAGCTATATATTTGGCAGGCGTAATTCCAGCCTCTTGCCGTTTGTAAAGGGGTTGTCCCTGCCTTTTCTGCAGGGCCAGTAGCAGGCTGGTACAGAACAACGGGGTCTTCTAGATCAGAGCTTCTTCAGTAGAAGCACCTTAATTCGATTCTCTCTTTCACCTTCCTTGGTGGTGCTCACGGTCTCTCGGGACCAAAGTAGACGTAACGGAACCAACCTCATTGGTATCTAGAAAGGTTCTCCGTCATCCAGGTCATGGTTGTCCCAGAGATGCTTTTTTTCAGGAGGCAACTGGACTTTCTTTGAAGACGTTTCGCTTCTCATCCAAGAAGCTTCTTCAAGCTCTGCCTGGATGGTGGGGAATGGAAGGATCTATACTCCTGGCAGACAGCTGGTCATCTGCCTTCTTTTTAGAGAGTCGTTGAGGCCACCTAGAGGAATGCAATGAATTCTAAAAGATGGCAAATGACCGGCTGTCTGCAAGGAGTATAAATCTTTCCATTTCCCACCCTCCAAGCAGAGCTGAAGAAGCTTCTGGGATGAGAAGCGGAACGTCTTCAAAGAAAAAAAAATGAGAAAGTCCAGTTGCCTCCTGAGAAAAAAAAAAAAAAAAGCACCACTGGGACAACCCCGTTGGTTTTCTGCCTGTTTGTGAGTTGACATTTGAAGTGTGAGTCTGTGCGTATAGGGAGACAGGTTTTGAGGTGAAAAGCCGACAGAGGTGGCTGTCATTACTTCCATGGTGTCTCTACTCTTTCCCAGTCTGCCTCGGGAAGAGGTGGAAGGGAGGTGGATTTGAAAAAGGGAAGGCACTTGGAAAGATAAGCGGAGGGGTAGCCCAGCTCTTTACATCCGCTCACTTTTTATTGGGGTTAAAGTTTAACTCTGCTTACTAATCCTGTCTGAGCAAAGCAGAAGGCAGCGTGGGCCACGTTGCTTCTCCTGTGACTGTTTTAAAACAGTTTGTGTTCTGGCTCTAACTGGAAAAGGGATTTTTTTTTTAAAAAAAAAACAAAACCCTTTCTTTTCCCGCAAACCATCACCCCTCGCTCTTTTGGCGTCTAGATTTGAGACCACACAGCAAGAACTGAGCAAAGCAACAGCGCAGAACAAGGAGCTGCAGAGAGAGATGGAACGGCTGCAGTCGGAAGCCACGAGGTACAAAACGGTGCAACTCAAGGCGGCCAAGGATGCGGAGAAGTACAAGGAGGAACGGGACTCGGTCTTCAGCGAGTATCGCCTCATCATGAGCGAGAGAGATCAGGTGATCAAAGAAGTAGACAAACTTCAAACGGAGCTGGAGGTGGCAGAATCCAAACTGAAAAACACCTCCTCGGAGAAGAAGGTGGCCAGTGAGGAAATGGAAGCTTTAAGACAGGTATGGAATATCTCTGGAGGTTCTCCGTCACCCAAGGTCACGGTTGTCCCAAAGGGGCTTTTTTCAGGAGGCAAGTGGACTTTCTTGTTCTTCTTTGAAGACATTTCGCTTCTCATCCAAGAAGCTTCTTCCGCTCTGACTGGATGGTGGAGAAAGGAAGGATTTATACTCCTTGCAGACAGCTGGTCATTTGCCTTCTTTTAGAGAGTCATAGAGGACATTTGGAGGTTTAGCTGTGTCCTCAGGGTCATTCCTTGATAATACCATCAGTTGTCTGTCTTTGTTTCTTTTTTTCTTCCTTCCTCCCTACCGCTTTCTTTCTTTCTTTCTTTCTTTCTTTCTTTCTTTCTTTCTTTCTTTCTTTCTTTCTTTCTTTCTTTCTTTCTTTCTTTCTTTCTTTCTTTCTTTCTCTCTCTCTCTCTCTCTCTCTCTCTCTCTCTCTCTCTCTCTCTCTCTCCTTCTCTTTCTCTCCTCCTTAATTTCTTTCTTTCTTTTTCTCCGCCCTCCCTTCTTCTCCTGTCCCCCCTCCCTCCCTTCCTCCCTCCTTTCTTTCTTTCTTTCTTTCTTTCTTTCTTTCTTTCTTTCTTTCTTTCTTTCTTTCTTTCTTTCTTTCTTTCTTCTCTCCATCCCTCCCTCCCTTTTTCTTTCTTTCTCACTCTCTCTCTCTCTCTCTCTCTCTTTCTTTCTTTCTTTCTTTCTTTCTTTCTTTTTCTTTCTCCACCCTCCCTTCTTCTCCTGTCCCCCCTCCCTCCCTCCTTCCTTCCTTTCTTCCTTTCTTTCTTTCTTTCTTTCTTTCTTTCTTTCTTTCTTTCTTTCTTTCTTTCTTTCTTTCTTTCTTTCTTCTCTCCCTCCCTCCCTCCCTCCCTTCCTCTTTCTTTCTTTCTTTCTTTCTTTCTTTCTTTCTTTCTTTCTTTCTTTCTTCTCTCCCTCCCTCCCTCCCTCCCTTTTTCTTTCTTTCTCTCTCTCTCTCTCTCTCTTTCTTTCTTTCTTTCTTTCTTTCTTTTTCTTTCTCAACCCTCCCTTCTTCTCCTGTCCCCCCTCCCTCCTTCCTTCCTTCCTTCCTTTCTTTCTTTCTTTCTTTCTTTCTTTCTTTCTTTCTTTCTTTCTTTCTTTCTTTCTTTCTTTCTTTCTTCTCTCCCTCCCTCCCTTCCTCTTTCTTTCTTTCTTTCTTTCTTTCTTTCTTTCTTTCTTTTTCTTTCTTCACCCTCCCTTCTTCTCCTGCCCCCCTCCCTCCCTCCCTTCTTTCTTTTCTTTCTTTCTTTCTTTCTTTCTTTCTTTCTTTCTTTCTTTCTTCTTTCTTTCTTTCTTTCTTTCTTTCTTTCTTTCTTTCTTTCTTTCTTTCTTTCTTTCTTTCTTTAAAAGAATCTTTGCCATTGGGAAATGAGAGTATCCTTTGAGTGCAGGTTTTTCAAAAGTGATTTGCCATTGCCTCTTTCCTGGGGTTGAGCTAAAGTGACAGGTCCAAGGTCACCCAGCTGGCTTCATATCCTAAGGCAGTACTAGAACTCCCACTCTCCCAGCTTCTGGCCTGGTAGGAGACATGCAGTGGTACCAATCTCTTCGTTGTGCTCTTCACTATAACTTTTATGAACTCAGTTGCTTAGTAGGAAGAATAACCAAAGGAATAGAGGAACACAAGGAAAGATGAATAGTTTCCTTATGTGTCTTTCCTCCCAGAACATTCTTACTTCTTCTGTTACCTTTTTACTGTCCTGAGGCAATATTTCTCAGATATTTAATTTCCCCCAATGAAAACAAATCCTCAGATCTTTTAACAAGGATGTCTAGGTGAGTGAGGGAAGAAAATGAACTGTACTCTAGGCCAGGGGTCTTCAAACTTGGCCCTTTTATGACTTGTGGACTTCAACTCCCATAATTCCTCAGCCAGGCCATATAAATCCTTCCACTCCCCACCAATCCAGTCAGAGCCAGAAGAAGCTTCTTCGGTGAGAAGGGAAACGTCTTCGAAAGAAACACCAGAAAGTCCAGTTGCCTCCTGGGAAAAAAAAAAGCACCTCTGGGTTCCACACAAGTTGTGCGCAGAAAAATGCTTCAATTTCAGTTATTAGTTAACGACCTCTAATACGTGCCCGGCGATTAGAGTTTCTTCTTGGTCAACACCAGGAGCTTCAAACGGGTCCAACGTCTGCTCGTTGCGTGAGGAGTTTCCTCCAGCAGTTGATGGACTTACCACAAATGGTGGCTTCCGTTTCAGGAGCTGAATTCTGCTCTGGTGGAGCGGGACCGAGCTATCTGCGAAAGGAATGAGCTTCTGGAAAAATATTGCCACGAAGTGAAGGATAAGGCTGAGGCCCAGAAAGAGCTGGACCAAGCATGTAAGGATATTGAGACCGTGAAAGAAGAGAGGGATGTAGCCAGGAAGGAGAGGACGGAAGCCATTATCCAGAGAGACCACCTACTACGAGAATACTACCAAGCGCGCCAGGTAATACCGTGACTCTTTTTTTAAAAAAAAAAAGATTACAGAGTAGGATGCTGTTTTCTTGGAAGTCTTTTTTTCTTTTTCTTTTTTTAAAATGTTGTGACATTTTATTAGATTATAGAATAAAATCAGTAAAGGTAAAGGTTCCCCCGCACATGCGTGCTAGTCGTTTCTGACTCTAGGGGCCAGTGCTCATCTCTGTTTCAAAGCCGAAGAGCCAGCGCTTGTCCGAGGACGTCTCCGTGGTCATGTGGCCGGCATGACTAGACGCCAATGGCGCACGGAACGCTGTTACCTTCCCACCGGAGTGGTCCCTATTTTTCTACTTACATTTTTACGTGCTTTCGAACTGCTAGGTTGGCAGAAGCTGGGACGGGTAACAGGCGCTCACTCTGTTACGCGGCACTCGGGATTCGACCTGCCAAACTGCCGACCTTCTGATCGACAAGCTCAGCATCCTAACCCACTGAGCCACCGCGTCCCTTATAGAATAAAATAGTAAAACATAAAAGCAATTAGTAGGACACAGTGGGGAGAGAAATAGGGGAAAAAAAGAAAAGGCATCTTATTAGATTATATAGATTAAAATAGCAAAACACAAATCAAATAGTAGGACACTGTGGGGAGAACAAAGAAAAAAGAAAAGAAAGGGCTTTTTTTTAATTAAAAAAAACCTGATGTAAAGTGCATTAGCAACCAAAGCGAAGTCACAGAAGTAATAACAGAACGGAGCATAGATTATTGGGGTTCTATTGAAATAAATCCAGAGCTTCCAACATTTTCAAAGCAGGTTGTTGGAATGTTTTAATTTCTTTTTCTTTTTCTTTTCTCTTCTTCTTTTAAATCTGTCTTGGGCTCTCTCCACTCCACAACTTTGAGCACCTCTTTTCGCATTATCTTGCATTGCTTCTGATTCCGTGATCTGCTTTTTCGCAGATACAAGATTCAGCCACGCTGGATGTAGAAAGAGCGAACAAAGAAATAGAAATTCTTCGGAAGCAGTACGAAGCCATGTCGCAGGAGTTAAGGGAAGCCACGCAAGAAGCAGAAGTTGCCAAATGCAGGCGGGACTGGGCTTTCCAGGAGCGGGATAAGATCGTTGCCGAACGAGAGAGCATACGGTAAAATAATCCTTTCTAGGAAATTGTACTATCCAGGGCTGTACACCTAGTCCCCGACAACAAGAACAAGAACAACAATAATAATAAAGTTGGAAGGGACCTTGGAGGTCATCTAGTCCAACCCCCCGCTCAGGGAGGAAACCCTATACCATTTCATACAAATGTCTGTCCAGTCTCTTCTTAAAATCTTCCAGTGTTGGAGCATTCACAGCTTCTGGAGGCAGGTGGTTCCACTGGTTAATTGTTCTAACTGTCGGGAAATTTCTCCTTAATTCCAGGTTGCTTCTCTCCTTGATGATTTTCCATCCGTTGCTTCTTGTCCTGCCTTTGGGCGCTTTGGAGGATAGCTTGACTTCCTCTTCTTTGGGGCAGCCCCTGAGATATTGGAAGACTGCTATCATGTCACCCCTCATCCTTCTCTTAATTAAACTAGACATACCCAATTCCAGCAACTGTTTCACAATTTGGGCCACTACTGTAGGTCATCCTTGACTTACAGTCATAATTGAGCCCAGGACGTCTGTTGTTAAGCGAGACGTTTGTTGACTGAGTTTCACGACCTTCCTTGCCGTTGTTAAATTAGTCACACGGCTGTGCGACTGGCTCCCCCCTTGACTCTGTTTGTCAGAAGGCCGCCCGAGGGGGAATCACACGTTGGTGCAACCGTTGTAAATATGAGCGTCTGAATTTTGATCAGATCATCACCGGGGGATGCTGGGGAGGTCGTAAGTGCAAAAAGCAGCCGTAAAGTCCCCTTTTTTCCAAAGTTGCTGTTGAAACTTTGAATGGTCACTAAATGAATCATTGTAAGTCGAGGACGATCTGCACTTACGTACTCCGTGCTCCCAATATATATATATATTGCATGTAACAGAGTGGAGGAGTAGGCAGAGATTTCCCATCCAAAAACCTCAAGGGGTTTAATCCTGTTCAGCTTAGCTGAGGAAAAGGTTCTCCATGTAGAACCATCGGTCCTTATCCCATAATAAAGGTTATTTTATTGATTGATCTAGCTCAGGGGTAGGCAACCTTGGCTCTTTTGTGACTCATGGACTTCAACTCCCAGAATTCCTGAGTCAGCATAGCTGACTCAGGAATTCTGGGAGTTGAAGTCCATGAGTCACAAAAGAGCCGAGGTTGCCTACTCCTGATCTAGCTGCACGAGTTGGACGCCCTGCGTTCTGTCCTAGAGAAGGGTGTGCGGAGGCTGTGTGGGGACTCTTGTTGTGGCACCGCAGCAGCAATCTGACCTTGTGTTTCCATTTCTTTGTGAAGGACTTTGTGCGATAACCTGAGACGGGAAAGGGACCGAGCCGTGAGTGACTTGGCGGAGGCCCTTCGCAACCTGGACGACATGAGAAAGCAAAAGAACGACGCCGGACGCGAGTTGAAGGAGCTGAAGTGGGTGATACAAAACTCTTGGCATCCTCTGCGCCAGGTCTTGTCTTCCCAGGCACAACCCTCGGGAAGGCAGGATATTTATGGCAAGGAAACACAGGTAGCCCCTGACTTACGAGCACAATTAGCCCAACATTTCTCTCGCTAAACGAGACGGTTGTTTTACAGTGTTTCTTGCCACAGTTATGGCAAGAAAGTCACACGGCGGTTAAGTCAATCTGGCTTCCCCATTGTCGTTGCTGGTCAGCAGTTGGCCAGCAAGGGTACAAATAGCAATAGCAAAAGCGTCTAGACTTATATACCGCTTCACGGTTCTTTTACAGCCCTCGCTAAGCGGTTTACAGAGTCAGCCTCTTGCCCTTGACCATCTGGGTCCTCGTTTTACCGACTTTGAAAAGGACAGAAGGCAGAGTCGGTTAGGATTGAACTCCTAACTGTGTCCAGTGTTAGTCTGCAATACTGCATTCTAAGCACTGTGCCACCAAGGAAGGAAGGAAGGAAGGAAGAGGTGGGAGGGAAAGGAAGGGAGGGAGGGAGAGAGGGAAGGCAGGCAGGTGAGGATGGGAAGGAAGGAAGGAAGGCAGAGAGAGAGAGAGAGAGAGAATCGGAATCAGAATAGAACTGGAAGGGACCTTGGAGGTCTTCTAGTCCAACCCCCTGCTCAAGCAGGAGACACCCACATACATTTGTAATATCCATATGTAATGTCTTTTGGGTAAATGACATGTGTTAAAACCTGTCAACCCACAACAGGAAGGAAAGAAAAGATCTGTCTATCGGACTAGCTTGGAAGACAAATCAACCAGGATGCTCCAGTCTGAACGGGTTAGGAGAGATTCATTCGTTGCCCACTTAGCAGATTTCACTCAGGGTAGTATCTTTGGATCCCCTGCCTATTAAGCAGCGATCCGGTTGAGGCGAGATCAGAACCCAAGCATTGAAATTGCGCGTGTAAGGCCGAGAGGGAATGAGCGGTCCCTTCGTCCCGGTTGTGACGTTCCACTTTCCACAGAGAGAAGATGGAGAATCAGTTGGAGAAAGAGGCAAGGTTTCGGCAGCTGATGGCTCACAGTTCCCACGATTCCGCTATTGACACGGACTCGATGGAGTGGGAAACGGAAGTAGTAGAGTTTGAGAAAGACAGGGTAAGTGGAAGACCGTTGCTCCCGGGCTGCCAGTTCCCAGCGAACAGAGATGGGAGGCGAAGCAATACCTCCCCATGTGCTCGCGGCGAATGTTGTTGTTTTTTAATCCCATTTATATCCCGCCCTTCTCCGAAGACTCAGGGCGGCTTACAATTTAAAGCACAAATCAAATGCCTTCATTCTATGTATATGCCTGCTTGTTAGGGCTTTCACACACACCCCAAGCGGCATTTTTACAAAGTCAGCTTATTGCCCCCAACAATCTGGGTCCTCATTTTACCTACCTGGGAAGGATGGAAGGCTGAGTCAACCTTGAGCCTGGTGGGACTCGAACCTGCACTAATTACAGGCAGCTGGTGTTACTTAAGCAGGCATTAGCCCACTGCTCCACCAAGGCTCTTATTTATCTATCTATCTATCACTTATCTATCTATCTATCATCTATCTATCTATCTTATCTGTCTGTCTGTCTGTCTGTCTACCTACATACCTACCTACCTACCTATCCATCTATCTGTCTATCTATCTATCTATCTATCTATCTATCTATCTATCTATCTATCTATCTATCTATCATCTTTTTTTTAAATTCCATTTATATCCCACCCTTCTCCGAAGACTCAGGGCGGCTTACAAGCTTAGCAGTAGCCTTCATTCTATGTATATGCCTGCTTGTTAGGGCTTTCACACACACCCCAAGCGGCATTATTACAAAGTCAGCTTAATTGCCCCCAACAATCTGGGTCCTCATTTTACCTACCTGGGAAGGATGGAAGGCTGAGTCAACCTTGAGCCTGGTGGGACTCGAACCTGCACTAACTGCAGGCAGCTGGTGTTACTTAAGGAGGCATTAGCCCACTGCTCCACCAAGGCTCTTATTTATCTATCTATCTATCACTGATCTATCTATCTATCATCTATCTATCTATCTTATCTGTCTCTCTGTCTGTCTGTCTACCTACATACCTACCTACCTACCTATCCATCTATCTGTCTATCTATCTATCTATCTATCTATCTATCTATCTATCTATCTATCTATCTATCATCTTTTTTTTAAATTCCATTTATATCCCACCCTTCTCCGAAGACTCAGGGCGGCTTACAAGCTTAGCAGTAGCCTTCATTCTATGTATATGCCTGCTTGTTAGGGCTTTCACACACACCCCAAGTGGCATTATTACAAAGTCAGCTTAATTGTCCCCCAACAATCTGGGTCCTCATTTAACCTACCTGGGAAGGATGGAAGGCTGAGTCAACCTTGAGCCTGGTGGGACTCGAACCTGCACTAATTGCAGGCAGCTGGTGTTACTTAAGGAGGCATTAGCCCACTGCTCCACCAAGGCTCTATATGTGTCGCATTCATCTCTTTTAGGAAGACATGGATTTGAAGGCTCTCGGTTTCGATGTGGCCGAAGGCGTGAACGAACCTTACCTTCCTGGGGACTGCGGGATATTTGTTACCAAAGTCGATAAAGGAAGCATTGCAGACGGCCGATTAAGGTATCCTGCGGGTAGTTTGTCCAAACACTTGAGTTGAATTGAACTGAATAGCGAAACGTCTGTGGAAATTCTCCCTCATCCAGGTCCCCGTTGACCCAACGGTGCTTTTTTCAGGAGGCAACTGGACTTCCTTGTTTCTCTTTGAAGACTTTTCGCTTCTCATCCAAGAAGCTTCTTCAGCTCTGACCGGACGGTGGGGGAGTGGAAAGATTTATATTCCTTGCAGACAGGATTGTGGGGAATAAATCCTTCCGTTCCCCACCATCCATCCGGTCAGAGCTGAAAGAAGCTTCTTGGATGAGGAGCAAAATGTCTTCGAAGAAAAACAAGAAAGGTGCCTCTTTGAGAGAACCCTGACCCTTCAGCTCTGAGTGGACAGTGGGGAACAGAAGGATTTATACTCCTTGCAGACAGCTGGTCATTTGCATCCTTTTAGAGGGTCCTTGAGGCCACTTGGAGGTTTACCTGTGTCCACAGGTGATCTTGAGGACACAGACAAACCTCCAATGACACTCCAAAAGGATGCAAATGACCAGCTGTCTGCAAGGAATATAAATCCTTCCATTCCCCCACCCTCCAGTCAGAGCTGAAGAAGCTCCTTGGATGAGAAGAGAAACGTCTTCCAAGAAAAAACAAGAAAGTCCAGTTGCCTCCTGAAAAAAAAAAAGCATCTTTGGGATTGAGTTGAATACTTCATTCGAATTGAATACTTTATTTCGGCCAAGTGTGATTAGACGCACAAGAAATTCATCTCCGGTGCAGAAGCTGCATGCAAAGCAACAGAAAAACGTTAATCGTAACAATCACTTCTCGTCATCACTTGTCATTATAACTTGTCGCTACCGATAGGTGAATCTCTTCATACGTAAATAAAATCAAAGTGCATGGGCATCAGGGACCACGAAGATAGTTGGTGGTTACGTTTGCCAGAAGTACATACTTACATATATACAGAATTATGCATATACCCACATATATTATATGATGTAATAATAATAATAATAATAATAATAATAATAATAATAATAATAATAATAATAATAATAAGAATAATAATAATAATAATAATAATAATAAGAAGAAGAAGAAGAAGAAGAAGAAGAAGAAGAAGAAGAAGAAGAAGAAGAAGAAGAAGAAGAAGAAGAAGAAGAAGAAGTTGGAAGGTACCTTGGAGGTCATCTAGTGCAACCCCCTGCTCAGGCAGGAAACCCTATACCATTTCAGACAGATGGCTGTCCAGTCTCTTCTTAAAAACTTCCAGTGTTGGAGCATTCACCACCTCTGGAGGCAGGTTGTTCCACTGGTTAATTGTTCCAACTGTCAGGAAGTTTCTCCTCAGTTCTAGGTTGCTTCTCTCCTTGACTAGTTTCCATCCGTTGCTTCTTGTCCTGCCTTCAGGCGCTTTGGAGAATAGCTTGACTCCCTCTTCTTTGGGGCAGCCCCTGAGATATTGGAACACTGCTACCATGTCACCCCTCACCCTTCTCTTCGTTAGAGAGAAGCAACAGTCTAGTTCGGGCGGTGTACACACATGCATGACGAGAAAAAACTAATCGTGCGAGTTTACCAGACGGACGGCATAGGGAACAAGGCTATTAACAGAATCAGGTAGTCCTGCTGGAAATTAATTAATTCAATTCTAATTAATTTCTAATTTCATCAGGGTGAACGATTGGCTCCTGAAGATAAACGATGTGGATCTTACCAACAAGGACAAGAAACAAGTAATCAAAGCGGTCCTTAACGGTGGAGGCGTTATCAATATGGTGGTCCGGCGACGGAAGTCCTTGGGGGGGAAAGTGGTAACTCCGCTGCACATCAGCCTGTCGGGCCATAAAGGTGAGGTCCTCGTGGTGCTTCCGGGTTAGGCTGACAAATAGGCAGGGATCCAGTCAGTATTTTCACTGCGTTCTTCGTGGATTTGCTCCCTGGTCTGTGTTCCTGGATTTGCTATCAGCGTTGAATAAGGACATTGATCTGTGCTCCTCTAAGACTGGAAGGCCTGCTATGGAAGATGCTTTTCCATTTTGTATTAATGGTTCTAAAGCAATTTCATTTTTATTTTGCAACGGCTGTGGTTGTACCGCTCTGTCCAGTAGCTCTTAGGATACCGACTTTCCTAAATTAGAAGTCTCCCGTAAGTCGACATCACTGTATACAATGTTTTTCTTGGCTGTAACGGGGCACCATTCTGGATGACTTTTTTTAAAAAAAACAAAAAACTTCCTGATTTAGCCTGATCCCTGACATTTCTGGGAGTTTTCCCCATCCAAAATCCTGAGCAAACCAGGCTTTGCTTAGTTTCCAAAGTCACCTAGCTGCTGCCAGATGCCGAGAACTTGAAACAAAATTGAGTGTTTTCGGGAGTCACCGCTTTAGACGTACATAAAGATTTAACTACGGGTAATATAGAAACGGGGTACAGCAGCGGCTTAAATGATAGATGCATACCAAAGGGACTGTACTGGTGGAATTAGAAGAGAAATAACCTGTTGACTTCCATAAAGTGCTCTGGTGGCGCAGCGGCTAGAATGCAGGGTTGCAGGCTAACACAGCCAGCAGTTCGATCCTGAGAAGGCTCAAGGTTGACTCCGCCTTCCGTCCATCCGAAGTCGGTAAAATGAAGACCCAGATTGCTGGAGGCCATAGGCTGGCTCTCTAAACTGCTTAGAGAGGGCTGCAGAGCACTGTGAAGTGGTATATAAATGCTATTGCTAAGTGTGGAGGGAGGGAGGGAGGAAGGAAGGAAGGAAGGAAGGAATGGAATGGAATGGAATGGAATGGAATGGAATGGAATGGAATGGAATGGAATGGAGGGAGGGAAGGAGGGAGGAAGGAAGGAAGGAAGGGTCGTGGTGGCACAGTGTTTGGAATGCAGTATTACAGGCTAATTCTGCCCACTGTCAGGAGTTCGATCCTGACCGGCTCAAGGTTGACTCCGCCTTCTGTCCATCCGAAGTCGGTAAAATGAAGACCCAGATTGCTGGAGGCCATAGGCTGGCTCTCTAAACTGCTTAGAGAGGGCTGCAGAGCACTGTGAAGTGGTATATAAATGCTATTGCTAAGTGTGGAGGGAGGGAGGGAGGGAGGGAGGGAGGAAGGAAGGAAGGAAGGAAGGAAGGAAGGAAGGAAGGAAGGAATGGAATGGAATGGAATGGAATGGAATGGAATGGAATGGAGGGAGGGAAGGAGGGAGGAAGGAAGGAAGGAAGGAAGGAAGGAAGGAAGGAAGGAAGGAAGGAAGGAAGGGTCGTGGTGGCACAGTGTTTGGAATGCAGTATTACAGGCTAATTCTGCCCACTGTCAGGAGTTCGATCCTGACCGGCTCAAGGTTGACTCCGCCTTCTGTCCATCCGAAGTCGGTAAAATGAAGACCCAGATTGCTGGAGGCCATAGGCTGGCTCTCTAAACTGCTTAGAGAGGGCTGCAGAGCACTGTGCAGTGGTATATAAATGCTATTGCTAAGTGTGGAGGGAGGGAGGGAGGAAGGAAGGAATGGAATGGAGGGAGAGAGGGAAGGAGGGAGGAAGGAAGGAAGGGTCGTGGTGGCGCAGTGTTTGGAATGCAGTATTGCAGGCTAATTCTGCCCACTGTCAGGAGTTCGATCCTGACCGGCTCAAGGTTGACTCAGCCTTCCATCCTTCCAAGGTCGGTAAAATGAGGACCCAGATTGTTGGGAGCTAGATGCTGACTCTGTAAACCGCTTAGAGAGGGCTGTAAAGCAGTATGAAACGGTATATAAGTCTAGGTCAGCCATGTCAAACTTGTGACGTCGCGCAACGTATCGTGGGTGCGGTTTCAGCATGACGCATCCAGCCCGCAGGCCGGCAGTTTGACATCCCTGGCCTAGGTGCTATTGCTATCAAGAAAACATTTTAAACTTCAGAATTCAGAATTTGGAGGACGTGTGCTGAAGGCTGAATAGACTTGGGTGACTGAGGCTAGTTCAGCCAATTCAGGATTGGTTTTGCAAGAAAGCAGGCATGGAACAATCAGGCACGTAGAGAGACACGCTGATCCCTCATCCTTCAGAACATTGATTGGGCGTGTCAGTAAGCTTTGTGTGAGAGAATGGTTAAAAACTCACCCTGGCTTTGGTCTTCTCCATGTCAGATAGCGGAATTGGTTTAGAAAACGGCGTCTTCGTGGCCACCATAATGACGGGCAGCCCGGCAGCCAAGGATGGATCCCTCACCGTGGGAGATAGGATCATTGCGGTAAATTATTTTTCAGTCTGCTTTAGATTTACAGTAGAAATTCAAATCTGATGAGACGGGAAGCCTCTTTGGCTGGAAGCAGAGATATGTCTTCTAACGTTACATGCTAACGATGAGTGGTTGGTAAGCAACCATCATGAAACATGATCGCTGGATGCTGCAAACGGCTGTAAATGTGGCCAGATTGCCACAGGGCCACGGAAGGGGCCTAACCCATCAAAATTTCTGATCCAGGCGGTAAGTCCTATTTTTCGGGTCAGTCGTAATTCCTAATGATCGCTAAATTGAGATTCAAGGTGCTGGTGATGAACTATAAAGCCCTAAATGGCTTGGGTCTGGGATATTTGAGGGAACACCTGCTGCCAGCATCAAGTTCCCTTCGTCCAGTGCGCTCCCACAGGGAGGGTCTCCTCAGGGTGCCGCCGGTTAAAGACTGCCGGCGGGTAACACCCAGGGGTAGGGCCTTCTCAGTGGGTGCGCCTGCCCTGTGGAACCAGCTGCCTGCGGAGCTTAGGACTGCCCCCAACCTCCGTTCATTCCGCCGGGACCTGAAGACCTGGCTCTTCGAGCTCTCTGGCCCAGGCTGAGAATATTTTTAATTTTAATTTTAACTGGGTTTTTTTATTTTTCTCAGGGTTCTATTTAATCTCTTTTAATTTGTTTTAACGTTTGTATTGACTGTTTTTTAAATGCCCTGTAAACCGCCCTGAGTCCTTCGGGAAAGGGCGGTATATAAATATAAATAAATAAATAAATAAATAAATAAATAAATAAATAAATAAATAAATAAAATAAAATGACTCGTTGTAAATCAACTGCCACGTACTTATGACAGTTGCCGTGTCCCTTTCGCCACCTTCAGACAATGGGGAAAGCCGGGTTCACTAAACAACCATATTATTAACCTAACCTAACTTAATCAATATGGCAAGAAAGTTCATACAACGGGGCAAAACTCACTCAACACATGTCTCGCTTAGCAACATAAATTTTGGAACTCAGTTGCGCTCGTAATACAAGAATTACTTTCCAAAGGAATAGACAAGAAAATCCTCATTTGAAGAACTGGGAAGTGTGGAACGTGAACTTGGAAGGCCAATATTGAAATGTAGCGAATATGCCAGTATTTTCTTGACTGTTGCGTGCTTGATACGTCTCCCATTTTCCTGCAGATAAATGGAATTGCACTAGATAATAAATCTCTGACGGAATGTGAAGCTTTGCTGCGAAACTGCCGGGAGTCTCTTACCCTTTCGTTGATGAAGGTGAGCAGGAATAAAGAGCGCCTAGTCTTTGTCGGTGAATAATATTGAATATTGGAGTCCAAAAGCCTGGCAGTCAAAACCGACCCAGATTGGATCCTCCAACTTACTTAATTGTCACGTCTTTCTCCTTTCATCCGTTATTTGCAGGATGCTCCCTTCACATGCCGGAAGCAAGTGGGACCATGTCATTTCCAACCAGAAGATGACAAAGAAGCCTTAAGTTACTGACAGCTTTCATTAGGCCTATCCTCCTGAATTTATCCAATCGTCTAAAGCCATCAAAATTTTGGCCATTCATAGATCTTAGAGCAGTGAATGTCACTTCTCTGTGTTCGTTTGAAATGTGTGCACTCTATGGGATTTTACAAGTTTTAGCCCAACACTTCTAGAAGGCTTAGGGGGAGGAAACGTATGTTAGATTTCCCCCCCCCCTCCGTCCCACAATTAGTTAATTAAAACAATAATATAAATTACAGAATAAATTCCCCAAGAAATCAATGTATTTTACGTGATTTTTTTAGAATTCAGCTTTTCTTGTAACAGTATAATGGTACAAAATATTCATGTATTTCAGTGCAGCCTAGCACTGAACACTGGTAGATTAACGTATAAGTTTGGGACTGCTCTTTCGCACAACCACATCTATCAATTCCGCAGCAGCGGCTTGCTAATTTCCAGCTGATGGTGTCTCTCCTCATCCTAGGTTTATCCTCAGAGCTCGTGTTCATCTTGGAGTGGCCAAAACATAGTTGAAAACCTGAAGGATTCGGAGAAGATCTCCAACGGCAGGAGCCACCCGTCAGACGTGCAGGTTCAAAATAAAAGAAACTTAAAACACAACAGTTCAACCCAAACAGATATTTTCAGCCCGGACATAATGGATGTCAAGAAGGATCCGAGCGATCAAGAGAACGGCTTGTATTGCAGCCTGAAACCCTTTTCCAGTAGCGTTTTACACAGCGACTCCCACCGGAATGCGGTCCACGAGTGCCACAGCCATTCGGAACACAGCCTCGGATCCTTTGGTCCCGATGGGTATGGAGATCCAGGTTACGGTATGGTGACCCTGGACAACCAGAGGCTTTCCTTTGAAGCCACAGTGGCCGATTGCCTTGTGCTCGAGAGCGCCTTAGACAAAGGACCGGGCGGGAAACACAGTGGTGGCACCTGGCCCAAAGTGCTGGTCAACTTAGGCCCGGCAGAAACGGAGAAATTCTCCGTGTACAAAAAGCCCAAACAAAGGAAATCCATCTTTGAGCCGGACACTTTCAAAAGACCCTCGACGCCACCCAAGATGGATTATCTCTCCCCCAATCCGATGTTGGGGCCTCCAGCCCAACCTTGCAAAGCAGAAGTCGTCTCCACTCCTCCTACACCTCCAACCAGGAGCGATTCCATTAAATTTAAACACAAACAGCAGGCCAGCTCTACCTCGGAGTCTACCGTGACAACGGGGTCCCCCCCTACTAGTCCAGCTACAGTCCAGCCCCCGCTTTCCATTGAACAGAAGCCGGACTCTTGTCTTCTCAAGGGGCGAGGTAGACCCTCGGGACAATACTACAGGGAGGAGGCAGGAGACCCCGGACCCTTGCCTTCAAGAAAACCCTGTGAAGAGGACGTTGGCTTCCAAAGAGCGGAAGAGCCTGAGATTAAACGACCGAGGCCCAAATCTGCTCCCGCCTTCAGGCATAAACTAAACCCCGTCCCCATTCCGAGTCCATCTCAGCAGGTAGATATGGGATCGTGGGGGAAAAAGGACGCTGGCCAGTCCTTTCCACAGGGATAACTTGCTCCCATTCTCCTTGCTTGAATGTACAATATTCCACAGTGTCACCAAATATTTTGGGACAACTCATTGGTTGCAGATTGTTTTCAGTAATCCTTGGGGCTTCAAATCTCTTGCTTTCAGGACAAAAAACAAACAAACCACCAACAGATTAAAATATAGCATCCAAAGGTCTATGGAGATTCTCAATCATCCAAGTCATGGTTGTCCCAAAACGTTGTTTTTTTTCTTTCCTTGAAAACATCCAGCTTCTTACCCAAGAAGCTTCTGAACTGAAGGTGTGCCTTTTGAAAAGCACCTTTGGGGTAGCGAATGGATACGGAACCCCTTCAAAAACATCCAGCCAATATGGCTAAAGAAGGCTGGTTCTATTGCTCCGTGTGTAAATGAAACATATAGTTTGTTTCTTGCTATAATTCTACCAATGTTAGAGATTTGGAGGCAAGGCAAGCCCAATTTTCCTTAAAGAATTGCCTGAAGAGAACAGAATGGAAAGCATGGTGACAACAGAAGCCATGAAAGTGATATAAACAAAACCCTCTTTTGTGAAGAATAGAATAGAATAGAATTAGAATGAATAGAATAGAATAGAATAGAATAGAATAGCATAGAATAGAATAGAATAGAATAGAATAGAATAGAATAGAATAGAATAGAATAGAATAGAATAGAATAGAATAGAATAGAATAGAATAGAATAGAATAGAATTATGAAAGGAATGGAATGGAATGGAATAGAATAGAATGGAATATGGAATAGAATTAGAATAGAATAGAATAGAATAGAATAGAATAGAATAGAATAGAATAGAATAGAATAGAATAGAATAGAATTATGAAAGGAATGGAATGGAATAGAATGGAATGGAATATGGAATAGAATTAGAATAGAATAGAATAGAATAGAATAGAATAGAATAGAATAGAATAGAATAGAATAGAATAGAATAGAATAGAATTATGAAAGGAATGGAATGGAATGGAATAGAATAGAATGGAATATGGAATAGAATTAGAATGAATAGAATAGAATAGAATAGAATAGAATAGAATAGAATAGAATAGAATAGAATAGAATAGAATAGAATAGAATAGAATAGAATTATGAAAGGAATGGAATGGAATAGAATAGAATGGAATATGGAATAGAATTAGAATAGAATAGAATAGAATAGAATAGAATAGAATAGAATAGAATAGAATAGAATAGAATAGAATAGAATAGAATTATGAAAGGAATGGAATGGAATAGAATAGAATGGAATATGGAATAGAATTAGAATAGAATAGAATAGAATAGAATAGAATAGAATAGAATAGAATAGAATAGAATAGAATTATGAAAGATATGGAATAGAATAGAATATGGAATAGAATTAGAATAGAATAGAACAGAACAGAATAGAATAGAATTATGAACGGAAAGGAATGGAATGGAATAGAATAGAATAGTATCTGGAAGGGACTTTGGAGGTCTTCTAGTCCAGCCCCTTACTCAAGCAGAAGACCCTAAACCACTTCAGATGTCTAGTCTCTTCTTAAAAAACTCCAGGGATGGAGCAGCCACAACACCTGAAGGCAAGCTGTTCAACTGGTTGGTTCTCCTCACTGTCAGGAAGTTTCTCCTTAATTCCAGGTTGCTTCTCTCCTTGATTAGGTTCCAACCATTGTTTCTTGTCTGGTGCTTTGGAGAATAGTTTGACTCCCTCTTCTTCATGGTATGTCTCCCCTATTTCATCTTTTCTTTAGACTGGCCAAACCCAAGTCTCACAGCCCTTCTTCGTATGTTTTAGTCTCCAGGCCTTTGATCATCTTAGTTGCTCTTCTCTGGATTTTTTCCCCAAACTCTCAACATCTTTTTTGTGATGTAGTGACCAATATTGGCTGCGGTATTCCAGGTGTGGTCTTCTAAGGGCTTTGTAAAGTGGTCCTAATGCTTCGTGTGATCTTGATTCTATGTCTCTTTTATACAACCCAGGATTGTATTAGCTTTTTTGGCAGCTGCTGCACACTGCTGGCTCATTAAGAACTTTGGTTCTTAATTTTTGTATTTTGGATTTTTAATTCCCTGTAAACCGCCCTGAGTCCTCAGGGAATAGGGCGGTATATAAATATAACTAAATAAATAAATAAGAGGCAGAACATTTGACAATTTTCATGCCAGATCTGATTATAGGCATTTTTTCTGTTGTTCTATTTTCCTCCATTAAGCCAGGAAATGTACTATGGAAAATCAGCCCAAGTTCCACTAAAAAGTGTGTGTGTGTGTGTGTGTGTGTGTGTGTGTGTGTGATCAAACTGTATACAAAAGGGATACGTAACATTTTTATGTCACATCATACTAGTTGTACAGGAGTAGAAATTGTACAAATTGTGTTAAGTATTATATCTAACCTGGAATGTTTGTTCTGAGAGTAGATGAAAGATCATGTTAGGAGGCCATTTTGTTCAGAAAGATGTCCTAATTTGCTGTGAAACGCATCACACCTTTATAAATAGATATTTTTTTGGCAGTCGCTCTCGTAATGGTGCCTTTGGGCTTCTGCTGGAAATATTACCCATAAGAAGATGCTCTGGCTTTTCTTCCCCAGGTACAGAAATACATTCCAGCGAGTGAAGAGTTCCTGTCTCCGGAGGCAGAAGAATGGCCGACATATTCACCCAAACGGGCGAGTCGACATAGCGATGGTTTCGTGTCGGCCTGTTTATACTCCGGAAGCTTGTCAGGAGGTTCGTACCAATGATTTGCATGATCAATTCAGACTTTCTTCTGTTGTATGATATCCACCCAACTACAGATACTCCTCGACTTGAACAACAGTTTTGTAACCATAGTTACAACGGAACTGGGGGAAAAAATGACTTACAACTCTATACAGCTTCTCTTTGCTCTCTAGGCACCGTCCCGAGAAACATTGCACCCTGTTCTGCCGTGACAGCAGTGATGAGAAATCCTATTTACACAGCCTGGAGCCACAGAATCGCCACCACCAACTGCTCAACTGCAGCCAATCATTACTGCCACCAACACCTGCATCCCAGGTACTTAGATAAGGAGAACCTCGAACGAAAGTCAAATGACTTGGGCTGTAGCGTTCTTCTTCCAATGACGGTCAGGCAGTTGATGTTGCTGTTGGGTGCATGTGACCGAATATCCATTATTATTATTTTTTGTCTTGCAGTGCTCAGCACCAGGGACATCTGAGTTTGGACCTGAGTCACAAGCACTCCAGTGAGTGCTCTGAAAATGCGCGCTCAAGATCGTCACATGGTTCAAATTCATTGCCTTCCAGCGCGAGACTGGGTAAGAAGTCTGAAAGAAGGAACGGTCTGCTTTGTTATTGTAGTCTTAAGTGTATCATGGGTGTGGGTTTCCCTTCACATTGCTCTTGGATTGTTCTAGAGAAGGTCATCTTGGGGATGGTGAGGCCACCAGGCTCCCACCATCTGTCCTTTCAAAAACCTCAATTTAAAAAAAATCCCTTTTTATCACCCTGTAATCCCTTAATTCGGAGTAGAGTCAGGGTGACTGGATGGAGCTGAGAGTTTACTGACCGGATACCCTTCCTGAAGCCACCGCAGAGTTCACAGCAAATATTTTTTTTCTTTGCACCCTAAGAGAAATATCTGCCACTACCTAGGATTGAATTCTCAACTTTCTGAGTGAGACGCAAGCGTCTTTACCATTAGGCCACCACACCCCTTTCTCACAAACCTCAATATGACCCACAAATGTTATGTATTGATTTGATTGATTGGCATTAAAATCCAATATATTTGGATTGATCAGCATTGCATCTATAGACCCTGTTTGGCATTATATCTTTGTGATAATACACTGGCATCAACATACTGATGTACAGTTCATTGGCCTGTGTGTTTATGCATAGTTAACATGCAGACCTAGCTAGGCGTTATGCTTTGCTACACACACAACGTGTAAGAACAAAGGTTCTATTTTAATTGCAAAACAGGGAGATTTCTAGAGAAACTTTTAAAAGTGATAGAAGAGTTGTCTATAAGAGGCTTCCAATCAACCTTTGCGTCCATCAATAAGGACAAAATATAATATTTTGTCCATTCTTGACTGTGCAACAAAGGCCACTTTAAGTTGATGAAGAGGGGGTCAACCTCTTCTCCAAAGCACCTGAAGGCAGGACAAGAAGCAACAGATGGAAACTAGTCAAGGAAAGAAGCAACCTGGAACTAAGGAGAAACTTCCTGACAGTTAGAACAATTAACCAGTGGAACAACCTGCCTCCAGAAGTGGTGAATGCTCCAACACTGGAAGTTTTTAAGAAGAGACTGGACAGCCGTTGTCCGAAATGGTATAGGGTTTCCTGGCTGAGCAGGGGGTTGGACTAGATGACCTCCAAGATCCCTTCCAACTTTTTTATTATTATTGGAGAGAGGGGGTTCAGAGAAAAGGCGAGAGGTTGCCCACTACTCCACAATCCAATTATTATTATTATTATTATTATTATTATTATTATTATTATTATTATTATTATTATTATTATTATTATTATTTTAAAAAAAGATGCTCCCCCATCCTGCACTTGATTGAAGTAACTCTTATGTTTAAATCTGTGCGGCTGTCTTCATAAACTCAAGTTTGTCCAAATCCAATGAGAATTCTTACCAAGTAAAACTTGCTTCAAAGAGGCTTGTTGCCAGCCTAGCTGATTTCTTGGAATTTAAACCAATTTATTTATTTCTTTTTTTTCCCCTCCTCCTTAAGTCTCTCTTTTTTTTCTCTCATTGTCCACTTCCAAATAGGTTCCTCCAGCAATTTACAGTATAGAACAGAACGAATAAAAATACCTTTGACACCAAGATACCCAAGGTCCATCATTGGTTCCGACAGAGGTAGGTAATGTCCATACTTGTCCTCTTTTCCAGCTCCCAAAAGGTAACCACCTCCAATATACACTGCTGAAACGTGACACAAAATAAATAAGTAAAATAAATTATGCATATACCCACATACACATAACGTGGCTCAGAGAAACAACACAGTCTAGTTCGGGTGTATACCTATACATGGCGAGAAAAACAAATCTTGCGAGTTTACCAGATGTTTTTCTCGCCGTGTATATGTATACATCCGAACTGTGGTAAGGCCACACTTGGAATCCTGCATCCAGTTTTGGCCACCAGGATGTAAAAAAGATGTTGAGACTCAGAGTGCAGAGAAGAGCAATGAAGATGATCAGGGGACTGGAGGCTAAAACATAAGGAATGGTTGCTGGAATTGGGTATGTCTAGTTTAATGAAGAGAAGGATGAGGGGAGACATGATAGCGGTGTTCCAGTATCCCAGGGGCTGCCCCAAAGAAGAGGGAGTCAAGCTATTCTCCAAAGCGCCCGAAGGCAGGACAAGAAGCAACGGATGGAAACTAACCAAGGAGAGAAGCAACCTAGAACTAAGGAGAAACTTCCTGACAGTAGGAACAATTCATCAGTGGAACGGCTTTGCCTCCAGAAGTTGGGAATGCTCCAACACTGGAAGTTTTTAAGAAGAGACTGGACAGCCATTTGTCTGAAATGGTATAGAGCAGACATGTCAAACACAAGGCCCGGGGGGCGGATCCGGCCCGCGAAGTGGTTTCATGCGGCCCGCGAAGCCATCCTGGAAACAGGGAGGGAACGGCCCCCACTGCCTTGGCACTTGCCCAGAGACCCTCAGATCTCTCCCACTCCTGCCCAGGCCCCCATAGGCACCCTTGATGCCAACGATGTAGAGCTGGCCACGCCCACCCAGTAGGCCACGCCCACCCAGTAGGCCACGCCCACCCAGGCCACACCCACCCAGCCCCCTGAGGGCAACCACAATGCTGATGCGGCCCTCAATGAAATTGAGTTTGACACCCCTGGTATAGAGTTTCCTGCCTGAGCAGGGGGTTGGACTAGATGACCTCCAAGGTTCTTTCCAACTGTTGTTGTTGTTGTTGTTGTTGTTATTATTATTATTATTATTATTATTATTATTATTATTATTATTATTATTATTATTATTATTATTATTATTATTATTATTATTATTATTAGACTGTGTTGTTTCCCTGGGCCACATATGTTTGTGTATGTGCCTGGTTTTCTGAGAGAGAGAGATGCTTTTGGTGGAAGCCCAGTCCAAAAGACTTGGCGATCACCCCGTAGAGAATGCCTGAGCTACTTGCTATGTTCATGAAATGAAAGTTTGCCCTAGATCAACCTAAGCATTTGTTGTTTGTGCAGGTTCGTTGTCTCATTCCGAATGTAGCAGTCCCAGCTTGGTAACCCCACCCCAGTCGCCGCTTAACCTGGAGACCTCATCTTTCGCCAGCAGCCAATCACAAAACTCTCTTTCCACCTTGCCCAGGATTTCAGTGAGCCCAGTCTCCATGGGGCAACGTCGAAAAGACAAGTAAGTTGTGGTGGTGGTTATGCCAATGCTTTACCTCAGATCCATGCAATTTTCTGGACAGCAATGTGGAAACGGTCTTCCGCTGCCTCCTTTGGGGAGGTTGATTTCGGCTTCCCAGTCTCATCTTACATTGTCCAGCACTGATGATTCATCTACGTGGGTCATGAAACGTCTGCAAGGAAAACAACCCAGCTCAGAGAGCACCAAGGACCCCACAGTCCTCCTCCTCCTCCTCCTCCTCCTCCTCCTCCTCCTCCTCCTCCTCTTCCTCCTCGCAAATTGCAATCCCTTCTAGCATGGATGATGTTACCCAGTTGGGTCATGAAACATCTGCAAGGAAACAGCTAAGCTCAGAGAGCACCAAGGACCCCACAGTCCTCCTCCTCCTCCTCCTCCTCCTCCTCCTCCTCTTCCTCCTCCCAAACCGCAATCCCTTCTAGCATGGATGATGTTACCCAGTTGGGTCATGAAACGTCTGCAAGGAAAACAACCCAGCTCAGAGAGCACCAAGGACCCCACAGTCCTCCTCCTCCTTCTTCTTCCTCCTCCTCCTCCTCCTCCTCCTCCTCCTCCTCCCAAACCGCAATCCCTTCTAGCATGGATGATGTTACCCAGTTGGGTCATGAAACGTCTGCAAGGAAAACAACCCAGCTCAGAGAGCACCAAGGACCCCACAGTCCTCCTCCTCCTCCTCCTCCTCCTCCTCCTCCTCCTCCTCCCTTCTTGCACTGATAAAGTTACCTAACTAGGTAATGAAATGTCTGCAAGGAAATCACCAAGCTCAGAGAGCACCAAGAACCCCACAGTCATCCTCCTCCTCCTCCTCCTCCTTCTCCTCCTCCTCCTCCTCCTCCTCCTTCCATTCCTCCTCTTCTTCCTCCTCCCCCCTCCTCTTCCTTTCTGCAAATTTCACCCCCTTCTAGCACTGATAAAGTTACCTAGCTGAGTAATGAAACGTCTGCAAGAAACCAACCAAGCTCAGAGAGCACCAAGGACCCCACAGTCGTCGTCCTCCTCCTCCTCCTTCTCCTCCTCCTCCTCCTCCTCCTCCTCCTCCTCCCTTCTAGCACGGATGATGTAACCTAGTTGGGTAATGAAACGTCTGCAAGAAACCAACCAAGCTCAGAGAGCACCAAGGACCCCACAGTCTTTCCTCCTCCTCCTCCTCCTCCTCCTCCTCCTCCTCCTCCTCCTCCTCCTCCTCCTCCTCCTCCTCCTCCTCCCTTCTAGCACGGATGATGTGACCTAGTTGGGTAATGAAACGTCTGCAAGAAACCAACCAAGCTCAGAGAGCACCAAGGACCCCACAGTCTTTCCTCCTCCTCCTCCTCCTCCTCCTCCTCCTCCTCCTCCTCCTCCTCCTCCTCCTCCCTCTGGTCCACAAACCCCACTCCAGAATTCAGGGGCTATAGACCAGCACTACGGGCATATTTCCGTACGTCAATGTGTAGTATAGTTTTGGCTACTATATCTTTCTCTTAAGGCCTTTTTTCTTTTCTTTTTTCTTCCTTCCTTTCTTCGTCCCTCTTCACCTTTCAGATATTTGTTCCGTAATAGATCTTTTCTGAGAATCCCTGTGGCTCCTACGCCAAGGTTCTGCTCCCTCAGGAGTTTGAGGTTGGCTTGATATACAGGTTGTCCTTGAGCAGTTATTCGTGTGCTATTTACATGTTTGGATAAACCCTCCCCAGGGTGTGTGGGGGGGGGGGAGACCCTGCATGGGTAATTGCATTGCTTCCATGCAAGGCGCCACCATGAATTAACGGCTTGAGTTTGCCTTAGAGCTGCTTAATCTCCCATCGACTAACCTTGCCTTTTACTTGCGTGGAAGTACAAAACGATCGGCGTCGAGTTTTCCCTTCCTTCTTCATCATGTGATTCACCCCCGTGAGCTACAACTATATTTTTATATTTCTATAGAAATGCACTCTAAAGCAGGGGTCCCCCAACTCCTGGGCCACAGCCCACTAACCGGCCTGCGGCCTCTTCGGAACTGGGCCACGCAAAAGGAGAGCCGGCATACACGTGCATACCCAACTCAACTGGCGCGAGCGGCAGGCCGGCGGGCACACGTATGCACGTGCAACTTGATTTGCAGTTGAGTTGTGTGTGCGCATGCGTGCCGGCCGGCCGCTTGCACGGCCCAGTTCCCCTCTCTCTGCCTCCAGCCGGGCCGCCAAGCCACAAAGGTTGGGGATCACTGCTGTAAAGGGTCCAAAAAATGGCTATAAATTGACCTCAGGCTTTCCCACCCCCCTTCCGAGAATGCATTCCGAAACTGCATATTATATATGCTTATTGGCCTATATATAATATGGGCAAAGACACGTTTTATTTCCGGAGTTCTCCACTGTAATTCAATTTATAATTTAGTTTGCCATTCCATGCCCTTTAAATTAGCACCGACTGCATCGATGCTGTTCCGCCGAAGAACCATCGCAGCCCGGCTTTTGTCCCTCGCATGCGGAAAGGAATGTTACCATTTTAAGTCGACATTTTAAAGTGGCCGCTGTTCCACTTTTCGAAGGGGACGGTGGGCAGGGTGCATGCCCTCCATGTAATTATTATTATTATTATTATTATTATTATTATTATTTCCCACGGTCTTCCTATGCTTGCTCAAGAGGTGCTCCTGTGGTCTTTTTTTTTTCTCTCCCAAAGACTCTACATGGAAGAACCACGTCATGTCAAAGTGCAAAAGGGCGCCGAACCTCTGGGGATCTCCATTGTCTGCGGGGAAAATGGTGGAATATTCGTGTCGAAAGTAACCGGGGGCAGCATCGCCCATCAGGCCGGGCTTGAATATGGCGATCAGTTGTTAGAGGTAAAGCTTTTCCGATGAGTTGATCACGACCAGTAGGGACCGTCCTCCTCTTACGACAGCTCGTTTAGTGACCGTTCAAAGTTACGACGGCGCTGAGCAAACTGACTTAGGACCGTTTTCCACGCAGCATCCCCCACGGTCGGGTGATCGGAATTCAGCTGCTTGGCAACTGGCCTGGGGAAGACGGGTTCACTTAACAAACCGGGTTACTAATTAATCATCTGCAGTGGTTCCCTGAACGATGGTAGCAGGAAAAATCGTAAAATGGGGCAAAACTCACTTAGCAAATGTCTCGGTTAATGACACGGTTGTCGTCGTAAGTCAAGGGCTACCTTTATAAAAAGCTGTTCAAATGCCTTTAAATACCTGGATTTATTGGTATTTTAACTAGTTTTCATTAAGCTGCTCTACTGCACAGGTCCCCAACCTTTTGGGCACCAGAGACTGGTTGTCCTGGTTCTGACAGATGAAACTCTTCAAAGAACTTCAAGGCATTGTTTACCGTAAAGAATCTTTATTTGAGTAGCATAGCATCGGCACTAACATAGTCGAAGCCAAAATCTGAATTCCCCTCCCCTGAGCACATACTATCAAAGCACAATTCCCTCCTCCAATTAACAGTCATAAGTCACAATCCCCAATTAGTTTGAAGCATGGGCTTCCTCTCCAGCTCTCCAGCCTGCCAATTCTTTATTAGCTCTGGGCTCGGTAACCTTGATTCTCATGCTAAGTTCAGTGTTGTTATGTCTAGCTAATCTCTCACGCACATTCCTTCCCCCAGCATCATCTAACACTAACTCTAACTCTAAGAGCAAAAGCAAAAGAAGAAAATGGTTACATCTCCATCTGTTGTCAAAGCAAAAACATCCGATGTTAGCAGCGTTGACACCGGTCCCGTGGAGAGAGGTTTTCCCGTGGACCACAGGGGGCGTGGTTTCGTGTACTGCCTGCATCCCGCAGATGGGGCCTTGCTTGTTTGCGCGGACCGGTTGCTGGCATGCCGCGGCCCGTTACCGGTCCACGGACTGAGGGTTGGGGACCCCTGCTCCATTGCATACCCTTGTTTTTAAGGATGGGTGGTTTAACAGGCTGTTGGTAAACAGGGCTGAATCCAAATACATCTGCCTCGTCCTTCATGTGTGTGTCTCCTGTGGGTTCACACACATCCATGTTTTTTTTTTGCAGTGTGTTACATTCCTATTTATTTATTTTTTCCAACACTAGCCTTCTCTTTATTTCCAAGAATGCTTTGGGCTTGGTAGAGGATAAAAACAGCCAAAGAGTTTTGTTTGGAAGAAGGCTTGTCTGCCCAAATTTAACTCGAAAGAAAATGGAGAGATCTCATAACAGAGAAGGGGCGAAGTTGGTTATTTTTACTAATTCTCCTTTCAGAAATTTTCTTTCCCTCCCTGGCTAATGCCTTCATGCTGACAACCATTACATAGGTGCAGGTAGTCCCCGACTTAACATCGTTCAGTGACCAAAGTTGCAACAACACTCCAAAAAGTGGCTTTTATGACAGTTTTTCACACTTACAACCATTGCAGCATCTTCGTGCTTATGCGATCAAAATTCAGATGCTGGGCCACTGGCTTGTACTTACGACAGTTTTACTGTCCCAGGGTTATTTGATCACCATTTGTAACCTGCCCAGCCAGCTTCTGACAAACAAAGTCAATGGGGCAAAGCCAGCTTCACTTAACAACCGGTTTACTAACTTACTAACTGCAGCGATCCACTTAGCAGCTGTGGCAAGAACGGGTGTTAAATGGAGCAAGACTCACTTAACAGAGGTCTTGCTTAGCCACAGAAATGTTGGGGCTCAATTCTGCTTGTAAGTCGAGAATAGCTACCTATGCAGAGGCAGGGCATTTTCCTCAAAACTCAAAAAGCTTCTTTCTCACACACACACACACACACACACACACACACACACAAACTTAATGCAAGAGAAGCAGTCAGTTGGAAGAAATCTTAGGGCAACCGATTCAATCCGTCGGGGAAATCAAATTCCAGGCAAGCGAGATTAGCAGCCTTCAACGCAGAAGTCTTTGTGAATGAGTCTGTGTGTGGTTCCTGTCTTCTCCCAGTTTAATGGAATCAACTTGCGGAACGCTACGGAACAACAAGCTCGGCTGATTATTGGGCAGCAGTGCGACACCATAACTATTTTGGCACAGTACAATCCACACATGTTCCAGCTGGGCAATCATTCACGATCGAGGTAAGCTTAGACCTTCTCTGTATCCTGTGAAGAACCAGAGACCAAGACTCTGTTAACCGTGAAGCATCAGTTGATTGATTGGCAGATTAGAGCAGATCTCCCCAATCTTTTTGGCTTTTTGGCCTGGCCGGGCAGGTGGGAGGAAGAGGGAATGGTTCCCTGTGAGCCCCACCACTCACACACAAGAACTGCACGCACTCGCCCGCTGCTCACACAAGCGGGGACGCACATGTGTGCATGCGTGCTTGCCTGCCGCTTCTCCAGCCCGGGAGTGGGCCACAGCCCCAGGGGTTGGGGACCCCCGGATCACCGTAACAGCGGCAGGACGAGAAAAGCCGAAAAGAGAGGGGAAAAAAAAAGATAGAAAAAAAAATCCCTCTTGATAGACCTCTGCAAAAGATCCTTTTAATTTTATTGGTTAAACAAAATAGATAGTTAAACTAAACAAGGATACTCACTTTAGAACATTGTTTGCCAAGGGTATATTGCTAAGCACATTGGTTTGTGCTTAAATTGTAAGCCGCCCTGAGTCTTCGGAGAAGGGCGGGATATAAATGGGATTAAAATAAATAAATAAAAATAAATACGTTTGAACTGGGGACCGGGGAAAAAGACGGGATATATTTGAACTTAACCGAGAAAAAGCAAGGGTTTGTGGTTTGTTTTTTTTTAAAAAAGCAAGTTGTAGCATCTGTTGATCAGCTGGAAGTGTGCAAAAATGTGTTTAATTCTCACGTCGTGAGTGAGGTTTTTCCTTCTTTGAAGAAGACTGGCTTGAAATGGAAAGAAATTGGCTTCCTTAGTCTTTTCCCAAGAAACCCATGGTGGGCTAAACTACAGTTTCATGTAAAATTCAGAGGCATTCAGCCAATCAGAATAGAGCTGGAAGGGAGGTCTTCTAGTCCAGCCCCTGCTCAAGCAGAAGACCCTAGACCAGGGGTAGGCAACCTCGGCTCTTTTATGACTCATGGACTTCAACTCCCAGAATTCCTGAGTCAGCTATGCTGACTCAGGAATTCTGGGAGTTGAAGTCCATGAGTCATAAAAGAGCCGAGGTTGCCTACCCCTGCCCTAGACCACAAGTGGCTGCCTACAGTCTCTTCTTAAAGACCTCCAGTGATGGAGCATCCCACAACTGCTGCCGGCATCGACTCCCCTCCGCCCTGTGCGTTCCCACAGAGAGGGCCTCCTCAGGGTGCCGCCAGTCAGGGAATGTCGACTGGTGGCCCCCAGGGGGAGGGCCTTCTCTGTGGGGGCTCCGGCTTTATGGAATCAATTGCCGGTGGAGCTCCGGATGGCACCAGACCTTCGAACTTTCCGTCGGGGCCTGAAGACCCATCTGTTCGAATTAGCTGGTCTGGCCTGATGGGGGATTATGGGCTTTTAATTGTTTTTAATCTGTACTTCTGTTTTAATTGGGCATGGATTTAATTCTTTTTAATTTTTGTATAGTGTTTCTTATGTATGCCCTGTGAACCGCCCTGAGTCCCACCAAGGAGAAGGGCGGTATATAAATCAAATAAACTATAAACTATAAACTATAAACTTCTGAAGGAAAGCCATCCCACTAGTAAATCGTCCTCCCTGTTAGTAAGTTTCTCCTTAATTCCAGGTTGCTTCTCCCCTTGATCACTTCCGGTGCGTTGGAAAAAAACGTTGACCCCTTCCTCTTCTTTGGGGCAGCCCCTCGAATCAATTCAGTGTTCCCCAAGCTTATCAGCTTGGAAGCCTCTGGACTTGGACTCAGACCCAGAATTCCCCAGCCATCCTGAGGCAGAAGAAGACCACCGTCTGGTCTAGACCCCAAGAATTTGTGCCGTTCTTGAAAGAAGTCGCGTTTTAATCGCCTTTAATTCGCTTCTACTGTGGCTCCCTTCTTTCCTTTAAAGCTCTCGTCTGGAACCAATGAATAGTCATTCCCCTCCACAGGGCGGTGGAGGTCCAACTCCGGACAGCCATTCCATCATTGATACTCTGAGCGAACAAGACGAAGGGACAATGACTCCTCCCTCCAAGGAGACCACACCCACCACCAGTCCCCGCAATTCAGTTAGGTAAGCTACTTCCCAGCCCGAGAACAGGCAGTGCTTATTTCAGTAGGAACCCTTGGTCATCTAGCAGAGCCTTCCCCAGTGGTAGATCCATCCCGTGCTTGAGACTGGTCCTCTCTGATGGGTTCTGGATGCTCTCAGCCTGGTTTGTTTCCTTGCTGACGTTTCATGACCTAGACTAGGTAGCATCATCAAGGTACTGATGATGTACGGAAATATATAGAGAATAAAGATAGTTGGAAAGGACCGTTGGGGCTTAGTTGTGGTCGTAGGTTGAGGACTACCGGTGTTGCCTTTTAATCTCCTTCTAAAATTAGAAGATCTGCATGATTTTTCTCTCCCTCCCTCCCTCCCTCCCTTTCTCTCTCTCTCTCTCTCTCTCTCTCTCTCTCTCTCTCTCTCTCTCTCTCTCTCTCTCTCTCTCTCTCTCTCCTTCTCTTTCTCTCCTCCTCTCTCTGAATGTCATTTGCTCAGAATTGGAAAAGGAGTGAAATCCCAGTGGAAAATGAGGTAATAAGGAAAATTTGGGAATGCGCAGAAATGGATAAATTAACTTTGGAAATTAAAAATAAAGACCAATCAGGTTACTACAAAGTTTGGAATAAATTTTATCTTGGGCGGGAACAAAAGGAAGGTCTCTATTAGATCTTACAGATGGGTTGAGTGTCCTAAGTATTGTATTATATTTAATTGATTTGTATCTTAAGTGTATTTAAGTGTATTTTATGTGTACATATATATGTGAATATTGTAGACAAGAAGGTATGTCAGTCCGTTTGTACCGTGTCCAATGTTTTTAAATAATAACTTTAATAAAGTTTAAAAAATAAAAATAAAATTAGAAGATCTGCATGATTTTTCTCTCCCTCCCTTTCTCTCTCTCTCTCTCTCTCTCTTGCCTTCTCTTTCTCTCCTCCTCTCTCTGTCTCTCTCTCCCTCTCTTTCTCTATATCTCTCTCTCCTCTCTCCTCTCTCTCTCTCTCTCCTTTCTCTCTTCTTCTCTTTCTCCTTTCTTTTCTCTCTCCTCTCTCGCCCTTTTTCTTTCCTCTCTCTCCCTCTCCTCTCTCCTTCTCTTTCTCTCCTCTCTCTCTCGTTTCTCTCTCTCTCCTCTCTCTCTTCTTCTCTTTCTCCTTTCTTTTCTCTCTCCTCTCTCGCCCTTTTTCTTTCCTCTCTCTCCCTCTCCTTCTCTCTCTCTCCTCTCTCTCGTTTCTCTCTCTCCTTCTCTCTCTTCTTTCTCTCCTTCTCTCTTTCTCCTCTTTCTCTCTTCTCTCTCTTGCCTTCTTTTTCTCTCCCCTTCTCTCTCTCTCCTCTCTATCTCTGTTTCTTTCTCTCCTTCTCTCTCTCTCTCTCTCCTCTCTCTCTCTTCTTCTCTCTCTCTCTCTGTCCTTCTCTCTCCTCTCTCTCTCTCAAAGGACGCTTGAATTTTTTTTGAAATTTCTGGGCAAGGGACAAAGAGTTGAGTTTCCACGTGGATCCTGGCGTCCAAATGTTGAGTGGGGAACATTTTCATCCCTGTCCCGAGGCTGCCAAAGTCCACCGCTGCAGCATCCTTTCACCTTTATCCCTTTCCTCCCAGGATGGGTGAGGGGTCAGTTTGACTGAGAGGCCTTCACTCTTGTCTCTTGTTAAAAGGAGTTCTGCTGACACGATTAAAAGGACACCTGAACCCAGAACGGTCAACGTCAAGAAAGCTCAGGCGGAGCTCGGAATCCAAATCGGTGGTGGGAACATCCATGGAATATTTGTCTCTGATCTTGAAGATGACAGCCCAGCCAAAGGACCTGAAGGTCTGATGCCAGGAGATCTAATAATGGAGGTACGTTGTCCACATCAGAAGAAGAAGAAGACCAAGAAGTTCCAGGTACCATGAAAAAGAGGGCGGTGGTGTGAATTAGGTCGCATAGCACAAATTTGGGAGTCGTTTTTTTTTTTATCCCCAGTTTAGACTATTTCTGAGTATCTCAAAAGGTTAAATCAGGGGTAGGCCACCTTGGCCCCTTCATGACTGGTGGACTTCAACTCCCAGAATTCCTGAGCAGGCATGGCTCAGCTTGGAAACCTCTCCCTTTCCCCTCAGCATGGCTGGCTCAGGAATTCTGGGTGTTGAAGTCCACGAGTCATAAAACAGCCAAGGTGGCCTACCCCTGGCCTAGGCCGCTTTATGACTCGTGGATTTCAACTCCCAGAATTCCTGAGCCAGCCATGCTGAGGGGAAAGGGAGAGTTTTCCAAGCTGAGCCATGCTGGCTCAGGAATTCTGGGTGTTGAAGTCCACGAGTCATAAAACAGCCAAGGTTGCCTACCCCTGGGTTAAATCACGGCAGCCGGACCAAAATTTACCAGGGATCGCGGGGAAAAGTTAAGGAAACATTATGGATCCTCTCTAGAACTTTGTCGATCATAATCCTTAGCCACACTGACAAGAGTGATGGGATTTGGATATCTGGAAAGGTTAAATCGCGGCAACTGGACCAACGTTTATTAAAACTGAGAGCTTTCAATGACCCACCCAGGTAACTTCTTCAGTCAAAATGAAAATTTGGGTAATCAATGATCCAGGCCAAAAGGATAAATAAAAAAAAGGTTAAATCAATGCAACTGGACCAAAGTTTATTAAAGCTGAGACATTTTGTTATCCAAAAAAACGTACACTTTGGGCCTGGATGATTGAGCCTTCGTTTACAAGATGCTTTCATTTGGGGGAGAAAACCCCCCTGCAGTCTGCAGGTCAAGAGTCGGTTCTTTCCAACAACTCGCGGGCTCTCTGCCGACCCAATTTTTTTCATTTTGACTGAAGACGTTACTTAGAGGAGTAATCTCGATGAACACACTTGAGATACAATAGGCTGGGTGAGAAGCTGCACGCTTGAGATCAGAAACGTTGGAGCTGAGACTCGGTGGCACTTTAGGCCACCTGACAGGATTTAGTATTAAATACCAATTTTGGCTGGTAATGAAGTTCCATCAGCAACACTTCAACACGTGGCATTGTTTTATTGTTTTGTGGTGTCTTTTTAACAGTACGGATCCGTTGACATGCGAAATAAAACAGCAGAGGAAGCTTACCTTGAAATGCTCAAACCGGGTGACACTGTCAGGATAAAAGCTCAGTACAGAATTGAAGAATTCAACAGGATTAAAGATTTACCTGGAGACGGTTTCTACGTCAGGTACTTAAAAATTCGTCTAGTGGTTTTGTCAGCTATTATGGGCTGTTTATGCACACAAGCTTTCCTTCCTGGTGTACTGCAGAAAACTCAGCCACATTGCTACTACAACTTCATAGGAATATTTGCACATGTGAAGAACTCGGTGCTATAATGGGAAGGTGACTTAATGGCCGACTTAAGTAATATTAAATATTCGAGTTGATTAAACCAAACTGCATTGGTGGTAATCTCATATTTCATTGTCCGCTGTTATTTCGGTTTCCTGAATTACCTGCAAAGTGCAGAAAGAAAGGTTTTTGAATATTAGTGACATTGAACTCATGTCACTAATTAAACTCAATATTAGTGATATTAAACTGAAACTTGAAGACAGAAGTAAGGAAAAATAAAATACGTTGTATATGTCTAAACAATATTTTTGAAGCAGGGACATTTTTTACAATGTCCTTTTGAATTTCTTGAATGTTTTTTCAAGGTTTTCTTCCCCTTAATATTTCAAGTTCTCCCTTCATTTTTCCCCCAACAGTTCTGAGTCAGGGTTTGCTCTCCCACTTATTTCAGTTGGAAAAGAAAGGGCCATCTGAAATTGAAAAGATTAAGGGATCCAGTCCCAAAAACGTGATGGGGAACGCAGCTTGAAATCCAAAAGTTGCCTTTTGTTTTAAAGGCAGCTGGACCATCTGATTTTTCTTTGTTTCTCATCCAAGAAGCTTCTTCATTTCTGCAGAAGCATCTTGGATGAGAAGCAAAACATTTTAATGAAAAATCAGTTGCCTTTAAAATAAAAGCCACTTTGGGACAACCAGGATCTGGGTGGCTGACAACCTCCATAGAACAGGAGCTTGGAAACCTTTTCCAAGACGAAGATGCTGCTAAGTTAAAAAAAAAATTCTGGCTGAGTGTGCCACCAACCACAATAACAATAATACTCAGCTCGTACAAGTAGAGGTGACACAGATTGATTAAAAGCAACATCATAAAAGTCGCCAAAATGTTTCACTGGACCATTTGTAAAAATCGTCATGTGCCAGTTATGAAGCATTGGTAGGAATACCAAGATGAAAAAGTATTTGAAAATGAGCAGGTTAAAATATTGTGGGATTTACAAATACAATAGCAAAATAGCAGAATTAGAAGGGACCTTGGAGATCTTCTAGTCCAACCCCCTGCTCAGGCAGGAAACCCTACACCATTTCAGACAAATGCTTGTCCAATCTCTTCTTAAAAGCCTCCAGTGTTGGAGCACCCACAACTTCTGGAGGCAGGTTGTTCCACTGGTTAATTAATAGAATAACAGAATTGGAAGGGACCTTGGAGGTCTTCTAGTCCAACCCCCTGCTCAGGCAGGAAACCTTACACCATTTCAGACAAATGCTTGTCCAGTCTCTTCTTAAAAACCACCAGTGCTGGAGTATTCACAAATTTTCGAGGCAAGCTGTTCCACTGATTAATTGTTGTAACAGTCAGGAAATTTCTCCCTAATTCTAGGTTGCTTCTGTCCTTGATTACAAACCAATATAGTCTTGGCTCATAACATACCAAATTTAACTATGATGTCCCTCCCCCCCCCCATGGCCCAAAGTAAATCTCTGTCTAAATCTCACACTTCTGTACGTTGAAGGTCACTTTTGTTTCTCCAAGTCGGCAGAGATGGCTATTGGGATACCTGCCAAACAGAAGGTCCTTGGTTTTTGTCCTATAACATCTGGAATAGTCTGAAAAGGCTATGCGGTCGTCTGTCTCCCTCTCCTTGCAGGGCCCTCTACGACCGACTAGCAGAAGTCAAGCAGGACTTGAGTTTCAAAAAGGATGACATTTTGTATGTTGATGACACCCTGCCCCAAGGGAACTTCGGCTGTTGGATGGCTTGGCAGCTGGATGAAAACGCTCAGAAGCTGGAAAGAGGACAGATCCCCAGCAAATACATGTAATTCCATCCTGGAGATTTCAATGGGATTTAAGGCCTTGCCAGAATAAAGCTATTTGAAGGAAGTAAAAATAAACTCAAGCCTTTTAGGCTTCACAACTTAGTTGGGACAGGCCCTCTCCGCTTCCCCGCCACGGCTGGGAGAAAGAGGTAGAAGTCAGGCATGCTGGTGGCATTGGCAATTTCTCCCCAGCTAAAAATGGAACGGACTTTTTATGTTCTGAGCCTTGGTGGAGCAGTGGGCTAATGCCTCCTTAAGTAACACCAGCTGCCTGCAATTAGTGCAGGTTCGAGTCCCACCAGGCTCAAGGTTGACTCAGCCTTCCATCCTTCCGAGGTAGGTAAAATGAGGACCCAGATTGTTGGGGGCAATTAAGCTGACTTTGTAATAATGCCGCTTGGGGGGGGGCAAAAGCCCTAATAAGCAGGCATATACATAGAATGAAGGCTATTGCTAAGCACATTGGTTTGTGCTTAAATTGTAAGCCGCCCTGAGTCTTCGGAGAAGGGCGGGATATAAATGGGATTAAAATAAATAAATAAAATAAATAAAATGATTCAGACAAAAAGCCAAACCAGCATCTCCCCTAATCATGTTGTGGCATCTGAGCTTAATTTGGATCCTGAGGTTGGGACACCGTCCTTCTTTTAATCCCCTAAATTAATGTTGGGTTGTTGTTTTTCTCAAAGATCAGGAATTTTGAGAACGAGGGGTGAAAGTGGTCACCTGGCTTCAATTAAAAGTTTGACTTCATGGCATTTAAATCGGCTACCAGCGTGTCTTATTCTAGGCTGCCCAATTTGCCCTTTTTGGTCTTCATGCCACATCAGATCTTTCCTTTGGGGACCCACCCATTGCAGCTCTGGGCCTTTTTTATGATTCCGGGAATTACTAGATCGATGATGCCACACAATCAGTGTCCTTAAAAAAAAACACGACGACACAGGAATTGTTGCAGAATTAGACGGAGGGTGCTGCGTTTTGGTCCTGTCTGGATGAAAATGTACTCAGGTAGAAGAGGAAAAATCTAGAGCTAGTCAGTCCTCGACAGTGGAGACCAAAATTTATTTTCCTAAGTGAGACATTTGTTAAGTTTGCCCCATTTTACAATCTTCCTTGCTTGTCGGAAAGTCACAAAAGGGGATCACATGACCCCAGGACACTATGACCGTCATAAAGGTGAGTGGGTTGCCAAGTGTTCCAATTTTGATCACGTGGCCCTGAGGATGCTGCTGTGGTGGTGAGTGTGAAAAATGGACATAAGTCACTTGGAACGGTCATTCAATGAACTTTTGTAAGTTTAGGAGGACTATCCGCACTTTAATGGTTTCCTGCCTCCCGCCAATCTTTGCACAATATTTGTCGTTGGGTGAGACTCACGGTCGGCCCCTACTCGCCCTGAAAGCTATAATGCCCTTGGTTGCTGCAGGCGACGCAAAAGGACAGTTAGTGCAGGCAGCCGAGATAAGCGAAGAGGTTGTCCAGAAACATTGGCCCACATTATTTTGTTTCTGGCGAATCCAGCCCTTTAACGGAGGATAATTTGCAAAAAAAAAAAAAAATATCCGCCCAGCCTTTATATCGGCCAACCCGACTCAAAGACTTATCAGAACTATATAAAAGTTTAGTTTATGAGCTACAACCATGATTAGCATGTGACCGAAATTTCTTTGCTAAGAGGTCCTGTACCACCTCCAAACTATGGTTTGATGAGGATTGCGTAGAAGTCAAGAAAGCCCTTAACTGGGCATACAAAGAGTACAAAAGCGAGACTGGATAGGGCAATAAAGCAATTCTTAAAACAGCTACTTACACTCAAAAGACCAATTCAAGCCATCGATGGCATTCAAGAGGAGACAAGACACAAGGTCTTCCTGGGAACAGCTCATCGTGGCAGCAAAGCAAAAAAAAAACCCCTCCTTATTTTGGCATTTTAATAGCTTGCCAGTCAGAAAAAATCTATACCCCATTAGACTGTCGTATATCTCCTATAACCTGGGCCCGCGTTCCTAATCTTCACCCTTCTAAAGCCCTCAGAGATTCCAGCAGAATATAATTTTAAAAGTCGCATAAAAAAGGCATCTGGGAGTTGGTGCGAGTGGTGGACCAGTTTACAAATGGAATCCTTGACCCTCCATTTAGCGACCGTTTGAAGTTACAACAGGACTGGAAAAAAAAGGGACTTACGACCATTTTTTCACACTGATGACCCTTGCAGCATCCCCAGGGGGTCACGTGATAAAAATTCAGATGCTTGGGAAAAGATTCGTATTGACGACGGTTGCAGTGTCCCCATTCGAGAGGAACCTGGGAAAAGAAAATAGGGGGCTTCCTCCCCCCCCAAGTCTTTTAAGGCAGAGGTCTGCAACCTTTCCAAGCTCGGAGAGAAGGAGAGCAGCTTCCAAACTGGTGCACGCACACAAATGGGGCCATGCTCACTGGCAAGGCACTAGAGGCCCCATTGGTGCATGCAGCATGAGCTGGTGCTGTGCACATGGGTGAACGGCCACGTACCCCCTAGGGTGGCTAGCGGCCCCATTCGCACCCGTGCACATATGCAAACGGGACTGGAGGGGATGCACGCCCATGTGTGCACAGACCGGCCAGCCATTTCTGGGGCCCGCTGGCCAAGAGCCTGTGGCCCAGTCCCAGGGCGTGGCCCATAGGTTGGGGACCCCTGTTTTAAGGCATGGAGTTGGATCAACATTCGGACACTTGAGAACTGGTCCATATTTATGGCGGTTATGCAGTGTCCCAGGGTCATGTGGTCAACCTTTGTGACCTCCTGACAAGCAGCATCAATGGGGAGGCCTGATTGACTTCACACCCACGTTACTAACTTAACAACCGCATTGATTGAATGAAGAAAATGTGGCCAAGGAAGGTCATGAAATGGGGCAAACTTCACTTAACAAATGTCCCACTTAGGGCTCAGTTGTGGCCGTAAGCCAGGGACTACCTTTTTCTTACAACCAACTCTTTTCTTGAGGAATTCTCTGGCTGGCCTTTCTTCCACCAACTGCCTGACTCTTCCCCAACCGTTTCCTTGCAGAATGGAACAGGAATTCTACCGGAGACACAGCATGTCCGAGGCCAAAGACGAGAGCAGTTCCTCAAAGACTTCGTCGGCTGCGGCTCGCAGGTCCTTCTTCAGAAGGAAGCACAAACACAAGCGCAGCGGGTCCAAAGACGGCAAAGATTTGCTGGCCCTCGACACCATCAGCAATGACTCCATTCCTTTCCTGGATGGCAAGTGACCACTGCATTCAATTAAAACAGGGCAGAACCATCCGTAGGACTTGTCTACTCAAGCTTTGTGCACTGCAAATGCAGAAGGAGGCTGCACAATCGAAAAGGCATAGCTAGAGTTCTGGAGGGGCTTTTTAATCTGTCCAGTTAGGGGTCCATAACCGAATTTCAGTCTTAAAAAAGAAATTATTATTTTCTAAATAACAGATTTGTGTAGGCCATAACCCTTTATCCTAGTAACTTTCCTACAAGCGATCTTACTTTTTGCACTTTTCCTAACATGTTCAGTTGCTTCTGTATGCCGTAGTCTCTGCGAAACAGCTTAAATTTGCCTTAGCAAAGAAAGTACTTGGTGCCTTAGAAATAACAGGATTCGTTTCACTTCCGCAAGGCATTTGTCCTCGCCTGATGGTTGCGTTTAATCTCCGGCTCTTGCAAATGCCGAAAGAGATTTCTCTGCTCAGATTCTGCGGATTGCAGATGCAGAAGGAGGAGAGAGAAGGGAATCAGGCAAAGTAAGATGATACGAGAGCTTTGTTTTGTGCTAAGAATACACGGCGTGTAGCAAAATTTGAAAGGGACGCTTTGCTCTCGTTCCAGACCGATCAGGGCTGTAGTGGAAAGATGACACCAACACTAGTGTGCTTTGGATTCAAAATAGGACAGTAGCTTGAGTCTCCATGGTAGTCTTAAATTTTCTTGATGTTTTGTAACCAGGTTACTGATTGAAATTTGTTTGAGTATTAGTAGCCCGGGTTGGTAGTTGGGCTGTTGGGTTGATCTCCAAGCTTGGCAATTTGGTTCCAAACGTTTCATCACCATTCGGTGGGACATCATCAGTGCGCTTTGAATTGTGCTCGTCTGTCAGAGCACTGGCCTTTAAATACCTTTTTAGGTGATGCAAATTGGTACGAATGTTATTTGTTTATATATTTCTGGTCTGATTTCGGACTGCTTGATTGGCTGGTTGTTGTTGCTGGGCCACAGTCTTTGGTGTTAAGTACCCTCTGTGTGATGCAAATTAGCATCTGTGTTGTTTGTTCGGGTGCTAAAAAGGTATTTAAAGGCCAGTGCTTTGACAGATGAGCACAATGCAAAGCGCGCTGACGATGTCACCTCAAATGGTGTCGAAACGTTTGCAACCAAATTGCCAAGCTTGGAGGTCAGACCAGGTTATTGATGTCAGACTTCCTAGTCACTGGGTTTATAGCAAATGCTGCCAATAAGACGAAGGCTAAGTCTTCACGGTTTGTGGTTCCATGATGTTCTTCAAGAGAGATCAGTCAACACATAAACACAACTTCCGGTCTGCTTCCTTTGTGCACTTGGCAAATTAGAAGGACAACGCACAGTACCTTTGAAAGAGAAGGTCCTTCTTCCCACCACGTTTTGGTAATTTGAAATATATAATAATTACATTCATGTATTAGTACTTCATGTTCAGCCTGTTTGTTCCCTAAACTATGAGCATTTGTTGTCTGTAGGCCTTTGCGTCTTTTTTATGGTTGACCCAAGTTATGCTTCCTATGTCTCCTACATTTGAGTTTTTCTTCCATCCCATCACTTTCTGTCTCGTTGGGTTGGTTGTCTTGGGTTTTGTGCTTGGAATTTAAGTCTTAAAGATTGGTTACCCGCCCCCTCTTTTTAAGCTTAAAACCCTTCTAATGAGCTGAGCCAATCATTTTCCGAATATATTTTCCCCGGTCTTGTGAGGTGCAGCCCATCCCTCGCCATTCATTTCCTGGTAGCCATTTGTGTCTCTGTGTGTGTTTCTTTTGCTGTGTTTCTTCCTGAGAGGGTAGAAGATTGGATGGATTGGGCACCTGGCCCAGGCTTGGCACAAAACAGAGTTGTGACTACCTTCTGGGAAGCGGACCTCAGACAGAACAAGTTGTTGTTTTTCCTGTTGTGGTGCTTTTGTGTATGACATGACCAGGAGGAACACAAGACAACACGCAAGCAGTGCCTTCTTTCTTTGCAGATGCTGTAAGCCTGGCGTATCAGCGAGTCCAAAAGGTAGACTGCACATCTCCGAGACCGCTGCTTGTCCTTGGGCCGCTACTTGATGCCGTGAAAGATATGTTGGTCAAAGAATCACCAGGGAAATTTTGCAGATGTCCTCTCGGTAAGTCCATTGCTTGGGAGAGTCTCTCCTAAGAAAGATGATGTAGGAGAAGAGCAGGCAGAGCTGGCGGGTGGAGTTAAATGTGTCAGAAGCATGGAGTCTTGACGTTGCCACAAACAATCCAAGTTCTTATTGAATTCCGCCGTGCAGCAATTTAGTGCTGAACTTTAGTTGATCAGATTCTTGTGTATAAGCTTGAATCTGTCTTCTGTAACTTAATGTATGGTGAAACCTGGGTTAGGGGGGAAAAAGCCCCGTGTGTTTCTGTGAGATCAACATGTTTTGGCTAAAACCGAACAAACCGTTGTTTGTTTTTTGTTTTCCAAACAGAGGTGATGAAAGCTTCGCAACAAGCCATTGAACGGGGCGTGAAAGACTGTCTGTTCATAGATTATAAACGCAGGAGTGGACATTTCGACGTGACAACCGTTGCTTCAATAAAGGAGATAACCGAGAAGGTGCTTTTCTTTCAAGTCTTATCCTCTTGATAGGAAAAAAAAGGAACACAATTGTAGATGTTTCAGGGGGTTTAACACCTTGTGGGCTTCTCGAATAAGAGACTGGAAAAATTGTCCCAAACGTTTTGAAATAGGATAGGATCGGAAGCTTCTAGAACTCCGACAAAAGCAGTTCCTTCTCAGCTGTGTCAAAATGCCAGTGTTTAAAAACAAACCCATTGGACTAAAGCTCCGCTGGTTTTAATCATGGTTTCTTGAACAAGCCAGAATCAACTAGTCTTGCAGGGGAACCGAGGAACAATGGTATATTTGATCCCTTCTTGGCTGATTCATTCTCCTTCCTTATTTTAGAACTTGTTGACTTTGCATCTGTAAAAATAGTTATAGACTTGGGCAAGGCACAAGGCAGGAAACCGCAGCCCGTGCATTTTCGTTCTCTAATTGTGCTAACCACCGGAGAATTGCGGCTTCAGTCTGTGAAAACAAACCATTGATGTGGTCGTTGACTTTTGCTTGCACAACATGTTCAACTAGAAACAGCCCTAACCAGAGGATACTTGAGCTCTGTGTGGTACCGATAGATTCATTTCTATTCTTAGAGCAATGTAGAGGCCCAGAAGCCAAGCCGATGACTTCTACGTGAATCAAAACTCAGATTTTTTTTTAAAGAAAAATCACTTGTAATAAATAGGCAATGTGCGCAGAACAAAATAAGAGAGGTAAATATCTTCCAAGAATTCAATAGCAATAGCACTTAGACTTACAGACCGCTTCATGATGCTTTGGAGCCCTCTCTAAGCAATTCACAGAGTCAGCCTGTTGCCCCCCAATAATCCTCATTTTACTGACCTTGGAAGGATGGAAGGCTGAGTTAACCTGGAGCTGGTCAAGATCAAACTGCTGGCAGTTGGCAGAATTGGCCTGCAATATTGTATTCTAACCACTGCGTTACCACGGCCCTCCCTCCCTCCCTCCCTTCCTTCCTGCCTTCCTTCCTTCCTGCCTTCCTTCCTTCCTGCCTTCCTTCCTTCCTTCCAACTTAGCAATAGCACTTAGACTTATATACCGCTTCACAGTGCTTTACAACCCTCTCTAAGCAGTTTACAGAGTCAGCAAATTGCCCCCAACAATCTGGGTCCTCATTTTACCAACCTCAGAAGGATGGAAGGCTGAGTCAACCTTGAGCCGGCGAGAATCGAACTGCTGAACTGCAGGCAGCCGGCAGTCAGCAATAGCCGGCAGTACCGTATTCTAACCACTGTGCTACCACGGCTCAAGAAAAGGCTGGACAGCCATCTTTTCCGAAATGATAACGGGGTTTCCTGCTTGAGCAGAGGGTTGAACTAGAGGACTTCCAAGGTCCCTTGCAACTCTTTCATTCTGTGTTTCGTGTTCTATCTTGATGGAACGGCTACATCAGTTCAGATGTGGTCCAATCACAACTTAGGTTATTGGTAAATCTGTCTCTTTAGGTTAAGTTCTGGGATCCAGGAGTAGGAAAGCAAAGAAGAGAGCAGAGGAGAGGGAGAGGAAGGGAGAGAGAGAAGGGGAGGGGAGGGGAGAGGACAGAGAAAGGAGAGGGAGAAGGAAAGGGGGAGAGGAGAGGTAGAGGTAGATAGCTTGGTTTTGGATTTGCTTAGACCAAGAGGCAAGGTCCTGTTGAGTCAACCTTTTGCTACAATATAGGGCTAATTATAGTGGTCAGCCTTGCAGGATTCTTTGTTAAGAATTGTTGAATGAGCATCGTCATAGTGTTTTGAACAACCAACCAGAGGCCTGTCTTCCTTCCTTCCTTAGGACTGTCACTGTCTCTTGGACATTGCACCTCATGCCATTGAGCGACTGCACAGCATTCACATCTACCCAATAGTCATCTTTGTTCGCTACAAAAATGCCAAGCAGATCAAGTAAGTGTGAAGTGTGGAGTCATAGAGTTTGGACGGGACAGGAGTATCTTTCTGCTTCTCCTCACCAATCCTGGATTAAAAAAAAAAAGCAAGGTTTGCATTCATGTGCAGCGTGTGGGGTTGTTCCTAACAATCCCCTCTGTTAAGCTGCACTGGAAGCCAACTGAATTAAGCTGAGCTTTCGTGTTCGTTGTCTACAACATGTAATAAGAAGCGTGCCTAATCAGTCACAAACCTTTGCCAGAATGGGAGACATTTCAGGTGCCCATTTGGACATGTAACTCTCGACATGAACCTAGTTCAGATAAAGCATTGCCCATAAAGAATAAGGGTCTTCCTAGTGTTGACCTTGACTTTGTCCAACTGCATGGGTGTATCCATGTGGGAGCTTGGAGCACAACGTGTAAGTGGCTTGCTGTTGTCTTTGGGGAGACATTTTTGCAAATTCTCAGCCAAGACTACAGCCATGGAAATTTCTTGGGTCTTCTCCCATCCATGAAAGAGTTTCAAAAGGAGGAAGGAGAAATCAGGCCAAAAGCTCCATTGCTTTAGCATTTATAAGAGGTGAACGAAAAAGAGTGTGGCTATGTGAAATGATAGTAAAAGAGAACGCTTCCAGTGGCAAATATTGCCAGTTCTTAGTCCTTCCGAAAGACCTTCAAGCTGATCCACGGCCATCCCTTTTGACATCAACCTCAAAATGCTTAGAAGGCAGTGAGCCGGTCAATTCCATGTGTCCAGAGCTGGTGTAATGTCAACTGTCCGGTTGGCATTTCCAGAAAAAGAAACCCCTGGGACATGATTTTACCAAGAGTGATAATACTTTACTGAAAATCTACATTGGCACAGAAGAAGCAAAACCAGCTCTGGTTTTCCCACTCAAAGGCTTGCTTAGTTAAACAAGAGATTCCCTTGTCCCCACCCACCGGGTGTTCACTTTGTCCAATAGTATTATTTCTTTTTGTTATGGAAACAGTCCACTTTTCCATCAAGCACCTGGTTAGCGACCTTGGTTCTGCAGGCACTCAAAGACACCTCGGTTGCCTAGATACCATCCTTCCCACCTTTGCCTCCCATTCCATTGTCAAGCTATGAACAAGGAAGAAAATGTACCTGAAAGGGTGTGTCAGCTTTGGTGGGGGAGTGCAAAGATCACTCCTCATCAGTGCTCCGTCTCTGGTGTCCATGATTCATGTTGTGCAATACACCTAAGGGAGAAAGGGGCTTCAGCCCAGGAATTGCAAACCAGGATGAATTAAGTTCCAGCAAACTGGCCTTTTCCATTCTTTGCAGAGCTGCAGTGCTGCTAAGGGACAGAAGCTAGCAAAATCCTGGCGGAGTGCGTCGAAGCAAGCTAGATTTGGGGGCAAAGATTTAAGTGTATGCAATAGTGGCGACTGTCTGTAGCTCGGGTGGAGAATGAGGGTGGAGGTGCGTTCTCCGAGCTTGTGGGTTGGTTTCCGAACGTTTCATTACCAGGATAGGTAACATCTTCAGCGGAGTTGAAGGGATGTCAGTGTTCTTCTGTTTATAACGGGTTCAGGTGTGGTTGTGTCGAGTGAGGGTCTGTGATGGGTCTTGTGATGAGTCAGGGGTCATCAGTGAGAGACTTGTGATGGGGAGGTTACATCAAACCAGGGCCATTGGGAGGTGAACTGCTGGTTGGGGGAAAGGGGTCTTGCGTGGGTTGGTTGCGCGGTTGATTTGGATTCTGAGGGATTCGCAGGCTGGTTGTGGGTCAATTTGTCTGTTGATGGAATTGCTGGTGGAGTGCCAGGCTTTGATGAACTCAGGAGCCTGGTGGGTGGCAGCGTGGCGGGTGGTTTTTGTGTTGCTCCAAGCAAAGTGGTGCTGTTTGGTGTCGGTATTGGCAGAGATTGCGGATTTGGCATTGTGGCGTTTGACTGCCAGCCGGTGTTCGTGGATCCTGGTTTTGAATTGACGTGATTTTTGTCCCACATAGAATTGGTTTTGCAATGGTTGCAGTTCATTTTGTAGATTGCCTTGTTTCTTGCCTCCTTCCGTAGCTTACCTTTGGTTGTGGATAATTCTTGGTGGAGTGTGGCTGTGGCTTTGTGGGCTATTGCTGTTCCTAGGGGTTGGAGAATTCTGGCTTCTATTCTATTCTATTCTATTCTATTCTATTCTATTCTATTCTATTCTATTCTATTCTATTCTATTCTACTATTCTGCATCTATTCTATTCTGCATTTATTCTATTCTATTCTATTCTATTCTATTCTATTCTATTCTATTCTATTCTATTCTATTCTATTCTATTCTATTCTATTCTATTCTATTCTATTCTATTCTATTCTATTCTATTCCATTCTATTCCATTCTACTATTCTGCATTTATTCTATTCTATTCTATTCTATTCTATTCTATTCTATTCTATTCTATTCTATTCTATTCTATTCTATTCTATTCTATTCTATTCTATTCTATTCTATTCTATTCTATTCTATTCTGCATCTATTATATTCTACTATTCTGCATCTATTCTGTTCTGTTCTATTCTATTCTATTCTGCATCTATTATATTCTACTATTATGCATTTATTCTATTCTGTTCTATTCTATTCTGTTCTATTCTATTCTATTCTATTCTATTCTATTCTATTCTACTATTCTGCATCTATTCTGCATTTATTCTATTCTATTCTATTCTGCATCTATTCTATTCTACTATTCTGCATTTATTCTATTCTATTCTATTCTATTCTATTCTGCATCTATTATATTCTACTATTCTGCATTTATTCTATTCTGTTCTATTCTATTCTATTCTACTATTCTGCATCTATTCTATTCTGCATTTATTCTATTCTATTCTGCATCTATTCTATTCTACTATTCTGCATTTATTCTATTCTATTCTATTCTATTCTGCATCTATTATATTCTACTATTCTGCATTTATTCTATTCTGTTCTGTCCTATTCTATTCTATTCTCTATTGAGAGCAGATACTGCTTTGGAGATTGTGATTGATGAAAGTCTTGCTGTTCCTTCCATGGTCACTAGATGGCGCTCTGCTCTCACATCCTCATGTCAGCTTTTGCTATTAAATCCCTTTGGTCTTTCCTGGATTCCCCCGGAAGAAATCCGAGCATTTAATAAGATAGAGATGGATATGTACATCTATTTGTGTCTTCCAGGGAGCAAAAGGATCCCGTCTTCTTGAAAGACAAGGTGACACAGAAACATTCCAAAGAACAATTTGAGACGGCTCAGAAGATAGAACAGGAATACAGCAAGTATTTCACAGGTTGGTATTTAAGAAAACAAACGATACCAAACGAAGCAGGATTTCCTCCTCCCCCTTGGTGGTGGGAACTAGAGGCTTTTCAGGCAGCTGCCCCCTCCCCCAACCCACTTCATCGCTCCCCTTTGAAAATTGACATGATAGCAGTCTTCCAATATCTCAGGGGCTGCCCCAAAGAAGAGGGAGTCAAGCTATTCTCCAAAGCACCTGAAGGCAGGACAAGAAGCAACAGATGGAAACTAACCAAGGAGAGAAGCAACCTAGGACTAAGGAAGAATTTGCTGGCAGTTAGAACAATTAACCAGGGGAACAACCTGCCTCCAGAGGTGGTGAATGCTCCATCACTGGAGGTTTTTAAGAAGAGACTGGACAGCCATTTGTCTGAAATGGTATAAGGTTTCCTGCCTGACCAGGGGGTTGGACTAGATGACCTCCAAGGTCCCTTCCAACATCATCATCATCATTATTATTATTATTATTATTATTATTATTATTATTATTATTATTATTATTATTATTATTATTAATTTACAATGACATCAGCAGCAGACCAACCACTTCTCTCTCCCCTGTTGAAGCTTTGGGTATTCATGTCGATGGAGATTCTCAGTCGCCCGGGTCATAGTTGTCTTAAAGGTGCATTTTATTTTTTATTTTTTTAAAATGAGGATAGCGAAGTGCACATTTTGGATAGCCCTCCTCAACAACGCGGTCATTCAGCAGTCCCAAGAAAGTTTAAACCCCTGTTTGCGCTCTGATGCAACCAAGTGGCCTCAATGACTCTCAGAGAGAATACTAATGACCAGGTGACTGCAAAGAAATTCAATCCTTCCATTGGCACACACACAGAGACACACCCCAACATCCAGCCACAACTGATGAAGCTTCCTAGGTGAGAAGCAAAACATACACTGTTTATTGCTCCCTTCCTCCCTTGCTAAACTGAGGGCTTTGTTTTTCTGCAACCGCATCCTTCTAACCCTATTTAAATTTAATGTGCAAATTTTGTCGCTCGCGGTTGCTCAAAATAAGCTCCCAGGAAGAGAGCCCAGTGAGAAGAGGGGGAAAAAAAGGGGGGGGGTCTTCATTGTGGAATTTGGTTGTTGTTATTCATCGCACAGTCAGCCAAATGCTCGGACTGAGTTTGCCATTTTTGTCTACCTATCGAGTCCTTCCCAAGGACCCGGGATAGGCAGATGTGGATGTTTGACGGTATCACAGATCTCGTCGCAGGATGGAAGCAGTTCCTAGTAAGGCTGCCTTTTGCAATTGACTGATGGCGAATTTGTCAATGCCGATGATGGTGTTCAAGGGGTGCTCCAGTCGTTTTGGGATTGCACCCAAGGCCCCTTTTTTTTCTTCTTGCTACTACCTTTGCTTTTTTTTGCCACAGTCATTCTGTTTCTATTTGTAGGTCTTTTTACAGTATTTTGTCATCTTCTCCAATGCACTGCCACATCCACTATCCAGACATTTTTGTCTTTCTTAGTGACAGTTGTTAAGACCAGGGTGTTATATGGCAGGTGCTTTGTCTGTTTGAATTCTGAAGTCCCAGAGCAATTTAACTTCTTCATTGTCTATGACTTTCTCTGTTTTAATAAGAGCCTTGGTGGAGCAGTGGGCTAATGCCTCCTTAAGTAACACCAGCTGCCTGCAATTAGTGCAGGTTCGCATCCCACCAGGCTCAAGGTTGACTCAGCCTTCCATCCTTCCGAGGTAGGTAAAATGAGGACCCAGATTGTTGGGGGCAATTAAGCTGACTTTGTAATAATGCCGCTTGGGGTGTTTGTGTGAAAGCCCTAATAAGCAGGCATATACATAGAATGAAGGCTACTGCTAAGCTTGTAAGCCGCCCTGAGTCTTCGGAGAAGGGCGGGATATAAATGGAATTAAAATAATAATAATAAAAAAATACATGATCCCACCAGTTCTTGCTTGCAGGCAAATGTTATTTCTTGCAGATCTTCCAATGCACCAGCTGCTACTTTGTCATGCCGCTACAATAACAACGATAACGATAATGATAACGATGATAATAATAATGATAATAATAATAACAAGGACAATAATAATAACTGTTTTTATTTTGCTTCTGCTCATTATTTATTTAAATTTGGCCATCCACAATTTATCTCTTTTTCCCATTTAATTTGCCTGCCTATCTTTTTCTCCTGCTGTGTTTTGATCTCTGGGAGAGCTAATTAAGCCATTCGGAGGACTTTGAAAATAAGGTCGCGGAGGGACGCTTAGGAAATGTTCTATTAAAAACCCAGGAGTCAGGGTGGCTGTTACAGGAGGGTGCTGATGAGGTGCTGAGAATATGATGCTGTGTTAAACACTCAGATACACGGAATTAAAGTGTTGCATAAGACACTCTTTCCCCATCCGATTTTAGCTGATTTGTTCTTTTCAAGGGAGTGGATAGCAGCTTAGAGTGCTGCTTCTGTATAGGTAGTTTACCGATTGATTATTCTATTCCATTCCATTCCATTCCATTCCATTCCATTCCATTCCATTCCATTCCATTCCATTCCATTCTATTCTATTCTATTCTATTCTATTCTATTCTATTCTATTCTATTCTATTCTATTCTATTCTATTCTATTCTATTCTATTCTATTCTATCCTTATTCCATATTTCTATTCTATTCTATTCTATTCTATTCTATTCTATTCTATTCTATTCTATTCTATTCTATTCTATTCTATTCTATTCTATTCTATTCTATTCTATTCTATTCTATCCTTATTCCATATTTCTATCCTATCCTATCCTATCCTATCCTATCCTATCCTATCCTATCCTATCCTATCCTATCCTATCCTATTATATTCTATTCCATATTTTCTCTTCTCTTCTCTTCTCTTCTCTTCTCTTCTCTTCTCTTCTCTTCTCTTCTCTTCTCTTCTCTTCTGTTACGTTCCGTTCCATTCCATTCCATTCCATATTTTCTATTCTATTCTATTCTATTCTATTCTATTCTATTCTATTCTATTCTATTCTATTCTATTCTATTCTATTCTATTCTATTCTATTCTATTCTATTCTATTCTATTCTATTCTATTCTTTCCCCAGGCATTGTCCAAGGAGGACCACTTCCGGCCATTTGCACTCAAATCATGACCACGGTGGATCAAGAGCAGAACAAAGTCTTGTGGATTCCTGCTGGCCCCCAATAGATGGACGCTGTGAAAAAAAGAAAAAGAAATGCTGTGACGGCAACAGATCCTACGCGAACAGCCGACGGGGGTATCTGTGTGGTAGGTTGGAAAGCATCTCGCGCAACGTTATCTGCAACCCGTGTTCGGAAGGCAGCGATCCGTTGCCGACAGCAGAATTCTTTCGATGTTTTTCTCGCCACGGATGATCAAATCCAGTTCTTTTTTTCAGAAAAAAACAAAGCAAAAAACAAAACTTTGCGATGCTGCAAGAAGAAGAAGAAGAAGAAGGAAAAAAAAATCCTTTAGGTTAACGTTTACAAAACCTTTGCCCTGCTCCCCAATATTTTGGGTTTGTGTTTACTTGAATTTTTTTTAAACAACAAGCAATCGTGTTGTTTTTTTTGAGCTGCCCCCCAACACACACACACACCCCTTGACAACGGTGTGAGAAGGAACTCTCTTTTTTCTGGAAGTGTGCAGCCGTTTTCAGCCAGGATTGCATGCATGAATTTTGAGGAATGGGCTTTCTCTATAGGTACTTGATGGGGGGAAAAGAGACCCCCATGGGTCAGGCCACTCGTGTGTGTGTGTGTGTGTGTGTGTGTGTGTGTGTGTGTGTCCAGTGTTCTTTGTCCAAAGTTACTGATTTATTTTATGCATGAATTTTTTGGTATTTAAATCTCACGCTGTGTACTCCTTTGTCTCTTAAGAATTGGTTTTGGACTTTGCGTCAAACCATAAATAAAAAAAAAGGGCTTATAAGTTAGGCCTAGGCCAGGGGTAGGCAACCTCGGCTCTTTTATGACTCGTGGACTTCAACTCCCAGAATTCCTGAGCCAGCATGGCTCAGCTTGGAAACCTCTCCCTTTCCCCTCAGAGTGGCTGGCTCAGGAATTCTGGGAGTTGAAGTCCACGAGTCATAAAGCGGCCTAGGCCTAGGCTAGGGGTAGGCAACCTTGGCTCTTTTATGACTCGTGGACTTCAACTCCCAGAATTCCTGAGCCAGCATGGCTCAGCTTGGAAACCTCTCCCTTTCCCCTCAGAGTGGCTGGCTCAGGAATTCTGGGAGTTGAAGTCCACGAGTCATAAAGCGGCCTAGGCCTAGGCGAGGGGTAGGCAACCTTGGCTCTTTTATGACTCGTGGACTTCAACTCCCAGAATTCCTGAGCCAGCGTGAGGGAACTATGGCTCCCTTGATGATATTGTGAACTTCAACTCCCAGAATTCCTGAGCCAGCGTGAGGGAACTATGGCTCCCTTGATGACTTCAGGACTTCAACTCCCAGAATTCCTGAGCCAACATGGTTCAGCTTGGAAACCTCTCCCTTTCTCCTCAGCATGGCTGACTCAGGAATTCTGGGAGTTGAAGTCCACGAGTCATAAAAGAGCCGAGCTTGCCTACCTCTGGCCTAGGCTGTTTATGTTAACCCTGTGTAGGTAGTTTACACAACATTGGTGAAAGTTGGTCCTTGGAGTAAAATAGCCATAGGGATTTTTATTTAATTAGAAGCAAGTTCAGTTTTAAAGGACCTGAGAGCTTCTAGGGTGGATCTATAACTGTTTAAGTTTTACCACTGTTGGAAAAATAAAACAACAACATGGTGTACGCTTTTGTTTTTTAATTTGTTAGGATTTGTATTTCTTGCCTGTATCGATCTCTACTGTATATTGCTTTCCCCCCCCCCTTCTCTTGCTTTTTTATTTTTATTTTTTTTTTTTAAAAAAAAAATTAGGACTTTTCTTCTCCCCCCCCCAACCGTCATTTTATTATATTTTTCCTTTGTAAAACAATTGCATGTCGTGTTTTGTAGGTGCCGTACCTTGATTGCTAAAAGTTTTGTTTAGAGCTGCATTTGCGGCTAACATGTTCCTAACATTTCATTAGATAGATTTTTGTTCCGTGGGCTTGCCTTCCAGTTTTGAGATTTTTTTTTTCCTTTTTTTATTTTCATTAATTTTTTTAAAAAAGGGAATTTTCTTGCACAATGACTCAAAAGCAGCACTTGGTTAGAAATTATACCTTCTGTTTTACAGATACTATTTTGCAGTACTGAATACCACAGAGAAAGGAAGAAAAAAAATGTAGAAAGGTTATAATACACGCAGAGTGCAAATGTTGTTTATAAGTTGAGGGACATCAGTTCTATTTTTTTTTTTCTTTTTTAAAAGGAAAGGGGCTTGAGGTGGACTACGGTACGACTGAAGCAAACCATTACGGTTCCAACAGTAAATTTTCTGTACTAAAAATGTCACTTTATATCAAAACAAAAATAAAAGAAACTTAAGTATTGTGTTAAATAAAGGTCAATTTCTATAATTTGCAGGGTGCGAATATTTGTGGCTTACAGTGGAGTCTGTTTTTTAAAAAAAAATTATTTCGATTCGTGTATTCAATTCATGTGCTGCTCATCTCGCTATTTCAGGGACTCGTCATTACCACGGCTTGTTTAAATGATTTGAGGTAGCCACGTATCTCCGAATAACACAGTGCTAAGCAAGGAAATAAAAAACCTGGAAGTTTGTGATCTATGTTGACAGCGGCGAGAATGCTCTCTGTGCCAAAAAATGGAAAGAATGGCTGAAAAAACGGACGGGGCTGGCCAAATTAACTGCTTTCATCAAAGGAAAGAATCCATCCAATTTTGTGGCTACTCGGAAACCTCTTCTAGCTTTTGTGCTTGAGACGGAGCAAAATGAAATTGCTCGACTCTTGGGTTTGCCGATTAGATTGTTCTGTTGGCTGGTATATACTAAAAAGTAAAAAGTCGAGGCTGTCGTGTTATTTACTTTTATTCTGCTGCGCCGAAAATACTTGGAAGTTAATGGTTTTTTTTTCTCCCCCCCCCATTACCCCTGACCTTCCTGTTTCCCTTCCTTCCCAAATGTCTTTATTTTCACTTGTATTTTATAGTCTGATAAGTTTAATAAAAAAAGATAATTAAGCATGCTAAGGCTCTTGGTATGGGCCAAATGATAAGACGGTGATGCTCAATCATCTCAGAGTTTGAAAGCTGCCTTTTGCTGCTGCAAGATAGGACGGCGGCTGGAGGAAACCTCGGCTTACTTCTGCTCCGTGTGCTGCGGATTCCTAGTCCAGCTCTTTGACGCCTGCAAGCTCACTAGCATCAAAAAACCGAGCTTTCCTCAAAGATTCCTTTAACCAGATTTCACATCTGAGGGGAAAATGTCAGTTACTGGGTCGTTTACCAGTTTAAAACTTATCTTCAACTAGTTGAGGCAGAAATCTTCTTCCCTTTCCTTTCCTTTCCTTTCCTTTCCTTTCCTTTCCTTTCCTTTCCTTTCCTTTCCTTTCCTTTCCTTTCCTTTCCTTAATTCTCCTTTTTCCTTTCCTTTCCTTTCCTTTCCTTTCCTTTCCTTATCTTTCCTTTCCTTTCCTTTCCTTTCCTTTCCTTTCCTTTCCTTTCCTTTCCTTTCCTTTCCTTTCCTTATCTTTCCTTTCCTTTCCTTTCCTTTCCTTTCCTTTCCTTTCCTTTCCTTTCCTTTCCTTTCCTTATCTTTCCTTTCCTTTCCTTTCCTTTCCTTTCCTTTCCTTTCCTTATCTTTCCTTTCCTTTCCTTTCCTTTCCT
>NC_138207.1:102349967-102402467 GCF_964194415.1 Vipera berus | reverse complement strand
AGAAATAAACCAATCCCACCTTTGGTACGGTTTCTGAAACCATTCATTGTCTGGGTTGATGCATGGACTGGCATGCAAGAAGTGGCTTAAATCACACACACACACACACACACACACACACACACAAAATCTAATTCGGTTAAATTCTTTCCAAGATCACCCTGCGTGAATCTAACTGCTAGGCCTCTCTACCTGGTCTTTGTGAATGCTGGCTTGGAGTGAGACCTATGAACTCTTTAAAAATGGGATTCAAGCAGTGTCCCCAAACTGCTTTTTCAAAAGGCAACCGGCCTTTGTTGTTGCTTGAAGACCTTTCGCTGCTCATCCAAGGAGCTTCTTCAGTTCTGACGGACTGGCGGAGAAGGGAAGTCAGAGCTGAAGAAGCTCCTGGGATGAGGAGTGAAACGTCTTCAAGGGAAAAACACGGGGAATATGAATCCTTCCCTTCCCCCGCCACCCAGTCGGAACTGGAGAAGCTTCTTTTGACGAGAAGCAAAACATCTTCCAGGAAAAGAGGAAAGCCCAGCTGCCTTTTGAAAAAGCACCTTTGGGACCACCAGGACTTTTATGACTGATCAAAGACAGATCAAAGCAACGTCAGAGGGCCGCAAAATCCTTTTGACTCCTCTAAATAGTCACTTTAAAAAGAAGGAAGCTAATAAAAAATGAATTTAAAAAAGCAGATTTGTTAACGCCTGTTAAGCAAGTGAGCTTCCATATTGTTAACTTCTGAATTCTAGCTTTTAAGGAAAAACAGGCAGGAAAAAGTTGCTATTTTTATGTTTGGATGTGTGAATCATCCCACCTATAGACCAGGCCACAGCTGGAGACAAAACCATTGATTTGAAATACAAGCTTTACGTGGACGCGTTGTGAAATTCAGTAGGTTTCAGAAGGGTGAAAAAGATTTCTCCTCCATTCCCCCATAATTTCTCTCTTGACCAGGAAAAGTGTAAAGTTGGCGCTATTTCATTTTTTAGCTGGCTATCTCTCTGTGGTTCTTGGCTCGCTCGTAAATTAATAACTGCAGAAACGTATTCGGAAAGAATTTAGTGTTGTCCAAAGCCTAGGCAACAGTACGCTGGTCCTCTGCGGTGCATCTCTTTTGACTGGTGCTTTGTGATGGAAAAACCTCCTGACTAATATGAGCTAATAGGACCAACTTTGTCACTGAATTCTTTCCTTTTACAGTCATACCTTGATGAAGATAAACTTGACTTCCAGCCAGTTTTGGGGTGGTGATCTTGTGAATTTCCAGCATACTTTAATAATGGCATACTTTGATTTTGCTGAGCTCTCTAGCAGCTTTTTTTTTTTTTGGCCATTTAAGGAATAGTTCCCTCTCCTTTCCCGTAAATGTCTTCAGTTTCAAAACAGTCCATTTCTGGGCCCCACGGTGACTTGCTGCGTTTGAGCGCCCTTAAAGCACTGCTCGAGATTTTGCCTTGCCTATACACACACACACATACACAAACATGGAAGGTGCAAAGGACATATCTTCGAAGCCTCTTCATCCACCGTTTCTAAAATCAAGAGAAACAACTGTGTTGTTGTTGTTTTATTTTTCTTCTGCTTTGCCGCTCTCTTCAGAAGCTGAAGGATGCTTTTTGCAGGTGTAAAGCCCAACATTGGGACGCAATGCTCTCCTCCAAGGGAAGTGGAGAAAAACTGCCCGGCCTCTTTGCCCTGGCACGCTAAATTACACCGCCTGCCTGGTGGGAAATTCCTCAAGGCAAATGTTAAGTGGCTTTGCACTGGCATATAATAAACTGCAGCTGGAAAGATGTGGAAGGCACACCTTTCGCTGCTGTGTCATCCTCTGAGTTAAGTCAAGAGTCCTTTAAAGATCCAATTGTCTATTAAGAATCTTGGCATCCTTTTCTAAACGTCCGGAGCGGAGTTATGGAAGAAGCTGAACCAGGAGAAATGTAGGAATTAAGATGTACCCCCCCAAAAGAGCCCCCAATTCCAGTATCTTCCTATTTTTATACTCAACTAAACGTGTCTACATATATGCATCTGTCCATCTTTCCATGCCTGTCCTCTCTTTTGCAGAGGGCATTTCAGTTGCAAATGTCACAGCCGAGTCAGTCAGGGTTGTTCTTTTTAGAAATTCCACCATTACCGTATTTTTAGCCAGGGTGACATTCATCAGCGCACCTTGCAGCTTCTCGTGTTGCAGCTAATTAGCGTTGCAATGATTAAGTATGTGTGTGTGTGTTGGTGAAGAACTTCTATTTTGGGAAGAAGGTTGAGTATCTAGGCCAGGGGTCGGCAACCTTGACTCTTTCATGACTCGTGGACTTTAACTACTAGAATTCCTGAGCCAGCTATGCTGGCTCAGGAATTCTGGGAGTTGAAGTCCACGAGTCATAAAAGAGCCAAGGTTGCCTACCCCTGATCTAGGGTCTAGGCAGCCTCATCATATCCCTGGCAGTTGGGCACCATCGTCCAGCTGAGGTCTTCAGAGCTTCCAAACCAACTGCTTGGTTTCTTCTAACTTCCGTTCTGCATCCAGAACATTCCTTCTAACTCTTGTTTCAGTCAATCAGCAAAGAGGGGGAGCAAGATCATACGAATCAAGCTGCTGCATCTATTGAGTTCTCCGCTTTGGGTCCAAAGTCTACAATCTTTTAAAGAGTTCATGGTCATCATGCCTGTAAACTTGTAGTTCCAAATTCCCCTTTCACAATTTCTGGAGGACAGTCTCTGGTCTGCTGTAGATCGTATCAAAATACAGACGTTCAGCAACACGGCATATTTGTTGGGTTATCAGCTTGGTCTGGTGGTTAAGGCGCCAGGTTAGAAAACAGGAGAGGGTGAGTTCTAGTCCCGCCTTAGCCATGGAAGCCAGCTCGGTGACCTTGGGCCAACCACACTCTTTCAACCCAACCCACCTCACAGAGTTGTTGTGTGGAAATAAGGAAGAGGAAGATGTGTTGGGTGTGTTTGCTGCCTTGAGTTATTTGTAAAAACAATAAAGGTGCGATACAAATGAATAAAATGAAATATAGATAGATGATAGATAGATAGATAGATAGATAGATAGATAGATAGATAGATAGATAGATAGATAGATAGATAGATAGATAGATAGGCTGGCAGCTGAGACCAGCCCATCCACTCAAAACACACCCCCACCCAATCAGAACACACCCACCATTCAAAACACACTCCCACCCAATCAGAACACACCTAATCCCTCACCCAATCAGAGCACACCTCCACCCACAGAACACACCCCCTCTGGCAGTTTAAAAAAGAGGAACAAACAGCCACTACCATATGCTTCTCCCAGAAGAAGGAAGCTGAAGCCACCAGCCTGGGGATGACGGATGGGATTCCGTCGAAACGTTGCTCCTACACCTTCAATTCTACGTGGGGAAAAAACCCGATGGATCATGGTGAAGTAAGCAAACTCTGTATTAAATTCTGCTAGGCGTGTTTAAACTCACACACAAACACAAACCAAAAACTGTAAGAAAGCTGGAGAAAAACTTCCCTCTGCTCATCCAGTGTGATCAGTACAGACCCTGGAGGCTGAGATTTCAAGAACTAAATGGAACACATTTGTAAACAGATTTACTGCCTCTTGCTGTGCAACAGTCAGTTTTTCCTGAATGAAGGCAATGTCTTCCATGCAGTAACCTTTAACTATTATTTTTGTTTATCCCTCAAAGTTCCTGTGGTGGAGAATCCAAAGTTTCCCTGTCCAGTCATGTCTGAGTCTTCTCTGTTTCTTGGCCAAGGGAGCCAGCATTGTCCGGAGACATTTCTGGGGTCAGATGGCCAGCGTGCCAAAAGTATACAGAACACTGAAGTGGTACCTATTAATCTGCTCACATTTGCATGTTTTCAAACCGCTAGGTGGGCAGGAGCTGGAGCAAGGAACAGGAGCTCACCCATGGCGCAGTGCTTGGGTCTCAGACCCCGCCTGTCATCTTTTCCAGGTGACAAGCTCGGCCTCTTTAACCATTGAACCACTGTGCCTAAAAGTTTCTTCTATCCCCAAGACTCTGCTCTCACTCACTTTTTATATTCTACTCAGTTAGCTTTTTCCCCCCACCGCAGCTAGTAACAAACCCTAGAAAACCTTGGTTGATTCCCCAGAATACCTGGATCGTACTTAGATCAAAGACCCGCAGAAAGCTTCTGAGCTGCAGAATAGATTCAGGAGTTTTTAGAAAGAGATTTGTGAAGAAAGCAGGCCTCCGGGAGGTCCGCACGGTTGTCAAGGAAACAAGAACATATTCGTGAAGTCACCAGGAATAAAGTCAGAACGTGGATTCTCCATCTTTCTGTTCTCAGCTTTCTTGAGTTAGGAGATCATTTGTGCCCCATTTTCCCCCCAGAAAACTTGCTTTGCACTGCTGTTTCCCTACCAGCTGGGCAATGGTAAAAGTTGGGGGTGTCCAGAGAGGTGGAGCTATTCACACATGCCACAGAAATTGAGTAATGCTGGCAAAGAGGTAGCCAGTCTTAGTGATTGCATGCACACACCTGTGCCTATAGGAGAAGAACAGGCTGAGCCCGAAGGAGGGGTCAAACACGTCATCAGTCTCGAGTCCCTCCCACAAGACAACTAAGTCCCGCCCACCTTGAATTCCGTTGAGACTTATCTACCGCCAGTTTGCCTTGGCCATTAGTAGCTCAGATTCTTGTAGAGATTCTTGCAATACACCTGTATTTATTTAAACCACCCGGACTCCTGATTTCCTGTGCTTGACAGTGCCTTTTTCTCGGAAGCAGTAAGAAAACTATTTATTTATCAAATTTATATGCTGCCCATCTCCATATCAAGTAACTCTTCAGTTACCCAGAGTTTACCACTGACATCCAGGATTTTTTCAAAACTTCCCAACCTAGTCCACTCGTTCTTGAGACTTCACCATCCGATTTTTAATCAAGTGGGATCAAGGCAAATCTTCCTTTTGGGTTGACCAGAGCAAAGTAGACTTGTTGATCTACCTCACATAGTGTTTTTAAAAACTCCTTAAAGTCTTTTTTGGGGTGGGTGGGTAGGGATGAGATGGGCATCTCTCAGTCTTCCTCACAGAGAAGAGCGAATACATTACTAATTTTGGTCAAGTGTAATGTTATCCAATCCAACAAGCCGCGACGGTTTCCCATCCTAACCAAAAACATTTAATTTTCTCTTAAACCTCAGGCAGACATCTGGGTGATTCATGTTAGTCTTCCAGAATGAAAGAGAGCAAATATACACCTATTTAATTTACGATTATGACCTTTTTTGGGGGGGTGTCCTACTTTAGCCTACATGCCACCTAGAGAACTACAGACTTCTAACCTTAGTCACAATCAGCCAGGTTTCGTTACTTTCACAGACCACGATACTAGGCTAATTCAATTGCATTGCTTCTAGTAATTTTTAAATCATTCAAACATCCGGCTTTCACCCTGGCTGTAATTATTCGGAGTTTAAGAGTTTCTTTGAATTGATTAGAAGCTGACGTTTTCACAAAATTGGAAATGACATCCTCGGATGATTTGTTGAAACGGAATGGAACTCCAGAATGCCTTTTCCAACCAAAGGGGGCTGATGTTTTAGATGACTGAGCTAAACAAATTGGCTAATGAAGTCTGCCTGATGCATCAAGGGAATGTTTTCTAGCATTCAGAATAATTACTTAAATTACTGCATCTGCCCCTGTAAAGGAAAAAATTGTCTGATGGGCACAAAAATTGCTGATGCAATGTCTCCCCTCTCTCTCTTTCTAATCAGATAAACTGTGTTTTCAAACTAGGACAAATAGAGGTTTTTAAGAAGAGATTGGACAGCCATTTGTCCAGAAGGTATAGGGACTCCTGCTTGAAGAGGGGGTTGGACTAGAAGACCTCCAAGGTCCCTTTCCAACTCTGTTATTCCATTGGTATAGTTGCAGCATTCACCTGACCATTTCATAGAAATGGTTATCCAATCTTTTCTTTAAAACTTCCAGTGTTGGAGCATTCACAATTTCTGGAGGCAAAGAGTTCCACTGGTTAATTGTTCTCACTGTCAGGAAGTTTCTCCTTAGTTCCAGGTTGCTTCTCTCGTTAATTAGTTCCCACCCGTTGCTTCTTCTCCTGCCTTCAGGCGCTTTGGAGAACAGCTTGACTCCCTTTTCTTTGGGGCAACCCCTGAGATATTGGAACCCTACTATCAAGTCTGGTAGAGGACAGGAAGGTCTGGAGGAACGTTGTCCATAGGGTCGCGATGAGTCGGACACGACTTCGCAGCTAACAACAACAACTATCAAGTCACCCTTAGTCCTTCTCTTCATTAAACTGGACATACCCAATTCCAGCAACCGTTCTTTATATATTTTAGCTTCCAGTCCCCTACTACCAGGCCATGGCCTATTTGCAACCAGGCTGAGTGAGTAGCAGGCCAGTGCATACATGCACATGTGCAGCTTGACTTGCGTGAACAGGCCAGCACACACATGCAGACGTGCGGTTCAACTTGCACAAGTTGAGCTGCATGGGCGTATGCTCCAGCCTGCTGCTCCTGTGACTCAAGCTGCGCACACGTCTTTGTGGCAGCCCACCGCTCACACGAATCCAGCTGTGTGTGCACTCATGCGGCCCGGTTCCCCTCTAATTCCTCCCCCCCCAGCCAGTCCACCAAGACGCAAACTTATTAGTACAGACATCTCCAACCTTTTGGGCACCAGGGACCGGTTCCGTGGAGAGAGTTTTTTCCACGGACCAGAGAGTGTGTGATTTTGTGTGCTGCCTGCATCCCACGGATGGGACTTTGCTTGTTTGTGCGGACCAATTGCTGGCATGCCGCACTCCAGTACTGGTCCACGGACCAGGGGTTGGGGACTCCTGCTTTAGACAGCCTTGGTCTCTTTTACACCCTGTCCCTTTCTCTCCAACCCTGATTCTCCTGTAAGTCCATCACTTCAGGTTGATCGAATCAGCTTCTGTTGAAGTACGTGGCATCTGGTGCTCAGCTGGACAGGAACATCCAACTTTTAAAACGTATCCTTTCTTCAGAAGGTTAGAGTTGAATTAAATCTAATCTTGCTGGATCCAATCTGGGTCGGTCACTGGGACAAGAGTTTTTGTCATGCTGGAGCCCGTCTTCAGGGAACATCTCTCTAGAAATCTAAAAGATTAGAAAAATCTCACCTTTTCCAATGAGAGGAGATGTTAGGAAAAAGAAGGAAGCAGTGATATATTTTTAAACGCAGATAAAGCCTTTGGCAACTTGGAATGACCACGTTTTCTAGAATCTCAGAGAATTTAAAACCCAGGTTGAGAGCATCTTACCGATTTGAAAGAGCAAAAATTACACTGAATGGTTACTCCCTGCCAGCTTTTCAAAAAGCAAAAAAATAGAATGCAAAAATGTCCGGCTTTCTCCTTTTTTATTTGTAACTGCCCTGGAAGCCCTAGCCAACAAGAGCTGAAGAAAATAAATAAATAAACAATCAGGATCAAACTTCAAGGAGAGACATGGTATACGAAATGCTATTCAGATGATGTAGTATTAACAGTTCAGGAACCACAAAGCTCTCTATGAGAGTTGATCCAGGCAATCAAAGACTTAGGCTGCCTTTCCACATATAACATTAATTAAAAGCTAAGAGACCAAAAAAGGCATTTAACCTTTCAAGAAGAGAACAGCGTTGGGGGGGCGGGGGGGGGGAGGAAGACAAAAACCAAGTCGTCTGCGTGCTAGCAAAGGACTCGGTGAATGATCTAGATAGAACTACACTTGAAAGGATGTAATAAAGCTACGTTGCAAAAAGCATGACCGCAAATTAGGAAAAGAAACAGAACAAAACCTTGAAAGGTGGAAAAGTGTTAACGCCAAGAAGAATTTTCCCTTTCAGATAGCACCAATTCTACTTTCGGATTTTTTTAAAAAAAAAAATTCTGGACTGGCAAAGGACAATTAACAGGTTTACATGGAACACAAATAAGAAAAAAAAGAAGATAATTTAAATTTAAGAATTTAAAATCTTGCAAGACTTAAATAAATAAAGGCCCGGAGAGTAAAACATGTGAAGAACAGTTGCAGGAATTGGGTATGGCCAGTCTAGAGGAAAGAAGGTCTAGGGGGGAACATGGTTACAAGCTGTCAGAATCCATTTATATCACATTTCATAATTGTATAGGTAGAACAATGTGCTTATTCTGGGGATTCTGCCATGTCTCCGAGGGGGGGGAGAGGATGGTTACTAAAGCGATCTTCAAACAACAGGGAATGTTTTAACTGGGGGAGGGAGGGGGACAGACAGGTCTGGATTGCATCTTCATTTACAACTGAAAAGGAAAGCAATAACCATAAAACCAAGGAGAGTTCCCTTTCCCATGGAAGGACCTGACACCTAAGCAAATGATGAGAGCCTGACCAAATGGATGAGGGGAGGGGCTGAAATGGGAATGCTTTATATAGGATTGAAATGTAACTTTGTTAGATTCCGTCTTGTATTGCCACAATCGATTCCATCCTAGTAAACATTTTCCTTTTGGACTAAACTTGCATCCAAGAGTTCTTATTTCCTAAGATGTGGATTGAGGTGGGTCCCGACACAAGCGTTCCAATATTTGAGGGGCTCCCACAAAGAAGGGGGGAGGGGTCAACGTATTCTCCAAAGCACCAGAAGGCAAGACAAGAAACGATGGATGGAAACTGATCTAGTCCAACCCCCTGCTCAGGCAGGAAACCCTACACCATTTCAGACAAATGGTTGTCCAGTCTCTTCTTAAAAACTTCCAGTGTTGGAGCATTCACCACTTCTGGAGGCAGGTTGTTCCACTGGTTAATTGTTCTAACTGTCAGGAAATTTCTTCCTAGTTCCAGGTTGCTTCTCTCCTTGATTAGTTTTCATCTGTTGGCTTCTTGTCCTGCCTTCAGGCGCTTTGGAGAACAGCTTGACTGCCTCTTCTTTGGGGCAGCCCCTGAGATATTGGAAGACTGCTATCATGTCCCCCCTCGTCCTTCTCTTCGTTAAACTAGACATACCCAATTCCAGCAACCGTTCCTTATATGTTTTAGCCTCCAGCCCCCTGATCACCTTTGTTGCTCTTCTCTGCACTCTTTCCAGAATCTCAAGATCTTTTTTATAACATGGTGATCAAAACTGGATGCAGGATTCCAAGTGTGATCTTACTAAGGCTTTGTAAAGTGGTACTAATACTTCATTGATCTTGATCCTATCCCACTGTTAATGTAATTCTTTCGCCCTCTAGATCATTTATGAAAATATTGAAGAGTACTGGGCCTAAAACAGAACCTGGGGGCACCCCAATATAATTTACTTTTATTCATTAAATTTATTACATTGTTTAATATAACCTATTACATAACTTGCAATGGAATTTATTCTAAGCTATAATTTAAGGGAAAATTGATATGTTCTACAGGTGGTACATAACTCCATCAACAAGAACAACTGACAAAGCACATTTTATAACAACAAGTGTTTGGAGATGGCTCAACAAAGATGGAACATTTTATCACATATGGTATTATGCGCACACCATGAAGTACTGGAAAGAAATTCATAAAAATATTAAAAAGGCCATCCTAAAAATAAAATTTTGAACTGAAACTGCAGATATTTTTATTAGCTAGGATTCCAGAAAACATAACCCACAAATATATTCCACGTTTGGTCTTGCAGCTGTCAACATATTTCTTAATAAATCATGACAGCTGCAAGAAGAAACTTGGAATAACAGAGGGAAGAAAAAAAACCTCGCCAACGATGTTAGACTGAGAAACTAAAATGGAAGGATAGGCAGCGATGGCAAAATGGACAGGGTATACCCTCAATAGTGGTGGCACCAAATTCACTCCGGTTACTGTATCCACAATTGCAAAGCAAATTTAGACAGATTGAATATGGTCTCTACAGCTTAAGCAGAAACCAGCAACAACCATATACCATTTTTCTGAAACGGTATTGGGTTTCCTGCCTGAACAGGGGGTTGGACTAGAAGACCTCCAAGGTCCCTTCCAACTAATGAAGAGAAGGACTAGGAGTGACATGATAGCAGTCTTCCAATATCTCAGGGGCTGCCCCAAAGAAGAGGGAGTCAAGCTATTCTCCAAAGCGCCCGAAGGCAGGACAAGAGGTAACGGATGGAAACTAAGCAAGGAGAGAAGCCACCTCGAAATAAGGAGAAATTTCCTGAGAATTAGAACAATTAATCAGTAGAACACCTTGCCTCCAGAAGTTGTGGGTGCTTCATCACTGGAGGTTTTTTAAGAAGATATTGATTAACCATTTGTCTGAAACGGTCTATGGTTTCCTGCCTGAGCAAGGGGTTGGACTAGAAGACCTCCAAGGTCCCTTCCAACTCTATTATTATTATTATCATCATCATCATCATCATCATCATCATCATCATCATCATCATCATCATCCTTTCTCCAGCTTCAACACTTCATGCACTTCCTGAAGCAAACTGGAGCCGATGTAATTCCATTTTGCACTGTTTTGTTAACAGGCCTGCTCTCTTTTTCTAGCGAGTTTTTGCTTTTAAATAGCTATCTTGCCAAAAAAAAGTGTGACTGTGTGATTCACCCTCTAAATGTAGGGACTTCCAGATGGGTCACATTGCTCTCAGCCGAAAGACGCTTACAGCAATTCTCTGCTCGACGCTACCCAACAGGGTTTTGATGGAAATAAAAGAGAGAGAGAGAGAGAGAGAGAGAGAGAGAGAGAGAGAGAGAGAGAGAGAGAGAATGGGGAATTGTAAGCAGTTGCCGGGTGCTCTTTTTCTATAAAATCTAAAAACGGAGCAGCGATTTGTACAACCCGTTGCTTAGGTTTCATTCTCCATCCCGCTCGTAATTCGTGGAATATATGAGGAATTTGACATTTAACAGTTCATAAATCTCCATCTCCGAAGGCGAAGCAGCTTTTTCTTTGACTGTCCCAAAGGTGCTTTTTCTGGAGGCAACTGGACTTTCTTGTTTTTTCTTTGAAGACGTTTCTCTTCTCATCCCAGAAGCTTCTTCAGCTCTGACTGGATGGTCCTTCCATTCCGCACCACGCAGTCAGAGCTGAAGAAGCTTCTTGGATGAGAAGCGAAACGTCTTCAAAGAAAAAACAAGCTTTTGTGATGATTAATTAAGGAAAATGACGTGTGTGTGTGTGTGTGTGTGTGTGTGTGTGTTTGATTTTATGAAAATAAAAGCACTGATATTTCTGTTCGTGTACCTACAGCCATCTGCATTTAGAAATGAAATAGAAAGATCTGAGCGTGGCAAAGCTCTGTTTTGTTATCATTTACAAAGTTTTATTAGTTTATAATATACGATACAATCAAAATACTAAGTAAATGAGGGGATAGATGGGGAACTCATCAAATTTGCAGATGACACCAAGCTGGCAGGAATAGCCAATACTCCAGAAGATAGGCTTAAGATACAGGAGGATCTGGACAGACTCGAACACTGGGCGCTATCTAACAAAATGAAATTCAGCGGTGAAAAAAGTAAGGTTCTACACTTAGGCAGGAAAAATCAAATGCACAGGTATAGCATAGGTGGTACCTTGCTCAATAGTAGTAACTGTGAGAGGGATCTCGGAGTCCTAGTGGACAATCACTTCAATATGAGCCAGCAGTGTGCTGCAGCTGCCAAAAAAAGCCAACACAGTGCTAGGCTGCATTAACAGAGGGATAGAATCAAAATCACATGAAGTACTAATACCACTTTACAATGCCTTGGTAAGGCCACACCTGGAATACTGCATCCAGTTTTGGTCACCACGATGTAAAAAAGATGTCGAGACTCTAGAAAGAGTACAGAGAAGAGCAACAAAGATGATTGGGGGACTGGAGGCTAAAACATATAGGGAACGGTTGCTGGAATTGGGGATGTGTAGTTTAACGAAGAGAAGGGTGAGGGTTGACATGATACCAGTGTTCCAATATCTCAGGGGCTGCCCCAAAGAAGAGGGAGTCAAGCTATTCTCCAAAGCACCTGAAAGCAGGACAAGAAGCAATGGATGGGAACTAATCAAGGAGAGAAGCAACCTAGAACTAAGGAGAAACTTCCTGACAGTTAGAACAACTAACCAGTGGAACCACCTGCCTCCAGAGGTGGTGAATGCTCCAACACTGGAGGTTTTTAAGAAGAGACTGGACAGCCATTTGTCTGAAATGGTATAGGGTTTCCTGCCTTAGCAGGGGGTTGGACTAGATGACCTCCAAGGTCCCTTCCAACTTCTTCTTCTTCTTCTTCTTCTTCTTCTTCTTCTTCTTCTTCTTCTTCTTCTTCTTCTTCTTCTTCTTCTTCTTCTTCTTCATCATCATCATCATCATCATTATTATTATTATTATTATTATTATTATTATTATTATTATTATTATTATTATATAGCGGGAAAGATGGGGAATGGAAGAGGTAGTAAAGAAGTGAGGTAAGGGAGAAAAAAAGGGGGCAAAAAGGCATTGACTTCCGACGTCCTTTGGTTCAATAGAGCATCAACTTCAAACCTCAACTTTTTACTTTTACAAAATAATATACTAAACTAGCCATTTCAAGAGCATCCAATCTATCTAACTGGTAAAGGCCACGATCAAAATTTCATTTTTTCCCCACCTCCAGCACAAAATCTAGACTCCGTTTCCAAGTGGCAATAAAAGTATTCATATTTTTTCGGTCAATTGAGTCTTCTGTCTTAATAGTTAACTGTATCCACTTCTTCTGTTATCTTCTGCACTGTTGTTTCTTTGGCTGTAGTCAAGGTTTGGCTTTGTGCATCTAAGCTGGCATCTTGGTCTTTTATTTTAGGTCTCATTTTATCCCAAGCTGAAAGAATAGCTTCATGTACTGTTTTCAACATGGCAAGAATTTTTTTCTTCTTCTGGTCTTCATCCATCTTTCACGTCTTTTAATCAGTACAGTCTTCCATTTCTGAGCAGAGTAATCTTGCTGCTGTCAGGAAAGCGCTTGAAAATAAAAAAAATAAAATAAGAATAAAAATGTGTTTTGAGGCTTCCTGCCAGAAACGTTACCTCTTAAAAGTCTCTAAAGCAAGTGTGCCATATATTCACACGAAGGAGCTTTTTTTCTAGCACACAGCTCTCCGCAATATTTGGTGTGAAGTGTGCTGAAGACAATTCACCAGCTTGTTCCATGACGGCAATCACTTACGGAGTTCAAGGGCCAAAGCTCTTGACCGCTGACTTTGGCTGAAAGCAAGACAAGTCCAGAATTTCCTTTAAGATATTGCAATGGAACAGGAAAAGGTAGAAAAACCTCAGTGGAGGCTTTCATTTTGTTTCACAGCTTTGTTAAGGATGCAGCCTTAATTTCCTCTCTCTTTAGTACTTGTTCTGTACCAGCCTGCTACCGGCCCTGCAGAAAAGGCAGGGACAACCCCTTTTACAAGAAGGCAAGAGGCTGGAATTACGCCTGCCAAATTTATTGCTACAAAAACAAATAGAACAAGACACGAACCAAGAAACAGGAGCTTTTCAAGTGGTTGCCTTCAGCAAACCAGCCCTCCCACGCATTCCCCCTTAAATACAGTTCAGGGCGTGGCTTCTCTCTGCCTCCTTCCGAGGAGCCCCATTGCCTTCCTCTGTTTACTCCTGATTGACTGCCTCCTGCGTCGGGCGTCCTTGAACAGGGCCAGCTGTGGGTCATCTTCATCCACGCTGTCAGGCTCACACAGCTGGGTCTGCGTCGTGACCAGGTGGGACGGGCCTGGCTGAGGGCTCTCATTAAGCTGTCCAACCCCCTCAGCAAGCTCTTCAACACCCCCTCCTCCTCCTCCTCTGAGTCGTCCGACCCAACTGCCGAACCCACAGGCTGACCCTGAATCACAACAGTACTCAAGGCTTCCCCCTGAATTAGAAGGAGGCCGTTTTGATTTCACGACATGGTTGTGGAATAATTTTGATTTCACAGTACCCGTTGGCTAATATTTTCGAAGTCCCTTAAGCTCTGAGCATACAATTATATGAAGACTTCCTTCCTTGGTATAACTGGTAGTGTCATGTTACAAGGCTATAATTCGCAGCTAAGTCTTCTTGCATTTCTCTCTCTCTCTCTCTCTCCTTCCCCGTTCCCCTTTCCCCCTCTTTTTCTTCTTTCTTTCCCTCTCCTCTCCTTTCTCTCCCCTTCCCCTTCCCCCTCTCCTTCTCCTCTCCCCTTCCCCTCCTCTCTCCCTCTCTTTTCCTCTCTCCTTCCCCTCTCCCTCTTTCTCTTCCTCTCCCTTCCCCCGCTCTCTTGCCCCCTGTTCTTCTTTTTCCTCCTCTCCTCTCCTCTCCTCTCCTTTCTCTCCCCTTCCCATTCCCCCTCTTCTTCTCCTCCCCCCCTTCCCCCTCCCCTCTCCCTCTCCCCTTCTCCTCTCCCTCTCTCTCCCTCTCTGCCTCACTCCCTCTCTCTGAACATTTGGGCATGCTTCCTGTCGTATCCAGAGTGGGGATAAAAAAGTCAAAATGGCACCTGCAATTTCGCCATCAAAACCGCAGAGCCTTTTAACGTGCATTTTCATTTGCCGACACCATCTTGCACAACGCCTGACTAATATTTTTTTTAGCCGTTTGTTGAAAATTCGCTTCTTTATCCAAACCTCCCCAGTGCCCATATTATAAGAGCGCCCACCTGCTTGTATGTGCCCCATCACTGTAATGTTCTTTGAAAACACCTGCGTATTTTAAAGCCCTCTTCAGAGCGTTCGTTATTGTTTTAAACTGCTCCGAGATCCTTTGGCCTTGGAAAATGCCAGGGCAATGTACTAAATAAAGAAAGAATGCGAGGTGCAAAGTGTTACAAAACGCTTTTAGGGTGGTTTTAGTTTTTTGGTCACATAATGGTATAAATTTAAGCAGTCTTGTACCGAATTAAGGCAATTAAAGTCAGAAATGAGCAATTGGACTGGATTCTGCTGCAGATTACGCTCAAAATCATAAAGTAGTTTTTTCCCAACTGTATCTTATTTTCCTCAGGTATGCCACAATGAGTATATTAACATTTTCCAGCCGTTCATTTTTCTCCTTTAAGTTCTCAATAATGCCAAAAAAGAGAGAGTCTATATTATTCTGCTTTAAAAGAGTTCCTGCATTAGAATTAGAAGAACAGAGTCGGAAGGGACCTTGGAGGTCTTCTAGTCCAACCCCCTGCACAAGCAGGAGACCCCTAGACCATTCCAGACAAGTGGGATGCCATTCTTTTCCATCCAGTATTTACAAAGGATACCTGAGGGTTTTTGTTTTTTATTTATTTATTTATTTATTTATTTATTTATTTATTTATTTATTTATTTATTTGTTTGTTTGTTTTTATAAACCGCCCTTCTCCCGAGGGACTCGGGGCGGTGTACAGAATAAGGTAGGTATACAGAATGAACAATAGTGAAAAAACAATAGTAAAAAACAAACTGGGACCCCAATTCGAGCTGAGTCAGTGTAGTCTCAGAAGCATTGGCAAGACACACTAATGAGATTCTACTCTACAGGAAAAAAAATGTGGACACACTTCAGCAACATCAGCTATCCATTTAATTTATTGAATTTGGTTTTCCGCCAAGCTTTGGCTCTGGAAGGGCTGATGAAACAAATGTGTCGAGAAAAGGCTAACGGAAAAGCATCCTGTGTGGAATATTGTCTTTTAATCTCATGCCCTATTCCACCCTTCCAATATGTTGACTTCGGTGCAATCACCACAAGGTGGAGCTGGGCAACAATCCCATCACATGACAATTGTGTAGAGCTAACCCATGTCGACAAAAGTGCGTATAGTCAAGGCTATGGTCTTCCCAGTTGCAATGTATGGCTGTGAAAGTTGGACCATAAGAAAGGCTGAGCGCCAAAGAATGGAGGCCTTTGAACTCTGGTGCTGGAGAAGACTCCTCCGAGTCCCTTGGACTGCCAGGCGATCAAACCGGTCAGTCCTAGAGGAGATCAACCCTGACTGCTCTTTAGAAGGCCAGATCCTGAAGCTAAAACTCAAATCCTTTGGCCACCTAATGAGAAGGAAGGACTCGCTGGAGAAGAGCCTAATGCTGGGAAAGGTTGAGGGCAATAGAAGAAGGGGACGACAGAGAATGAGGTGGCTGGATGGAGTCACTGAAGCAGTAGGTGTGAGCTTAAATGGACTCCAGAAGATGGTAGAGGACAGGAAGGCCTGGAGGAACGTTGTCCATGGGGCCGCGATGGGTCGGAGACACTTCGCAGCTAACAACAACCCATGTAGGCCTAGTTCTATATGATCACCAGGAGGTAGGATAAAGTCAAAGTTGTTTCTAAGTTGGTACTATTGGGAATCTGGATATTTTGCACTCAAGATACAGTATGTAAGTCCTAAATTTTGTTGGAACTGGCAGTGCCATATCTGGAAACATTAGAACGTTCCAGATATGTTCCTTGATGACTCCTCCTTCTCCTTCTCCTTCTCCTTCTCCTTCTCCTTCTCCTTCTCCTCCCCTCCCCTTCCTTCCTTCCTTCCTTCCTTCCTTCCTTCCTTCCTTCCTTCCTTCCTTCCTTCCTTCCTTCCTTCCTGAGCCGTGGTGATTCAGTGATTAGGATGCAGTACTGCAGGCTACTTCTGATGCCTGCTGGCTGCCTGCAGTTTGGCAGTTAGATCCTGACCAGCTCAAGGCTGACTCAGCTCTCCATCCTTCCGAGGTTGGTAAAATGAGGGTCCAGATTGCTGGGGGCAACAGGCTAACTCTGTAAACCGCTTAGAGAGGGCTGCAGAGCTCTGTGAAGTGGTAGATAAGTCTAAGTGCTATTGCTATGGCTATTGAGCCAGCCTTCCACCCTTCCGAGGTTGGTAAAATGGGGACCTAGATTGTTGGGTGCAAATAGGCTGACTCTGTAAACTGCCTAGAGAGGGTTGTAAAGCACCATGAAGCTGTATATAAGTCTAAGGGCTGTTGCCCTTCCTTCCTTCCTTCCTTCCTTCCTTCCTTCCTTCCTTCCTTCCTTCCTTCCTTCCATCCATCCATCCATCCATCCATCCTTCCTTTTTTTTCTAAAAAAATATTTTAAATCAGTCACACAGTACATGTGGGTATGCTTCAAAATAGCCTCCTAACCAGTAGTAGCATCTCATTTGTAGCCAAGAAAAGTGGGAGAGGACCATCTTTTGAAGCTAATCTCCTTTCTGGATCATTCTGATTGGTCATGCCCCATTATGGTTATTCTGGCATTTTACGGGAATCATTTTGTGGAAGGACTTGAGATAGGCTCCCAAAATTCTACATTCTGTGGTTTTCAACTACAAAAGATAAACTTCCCTACCAGAATGTGCCTTCAGACTTTTATTCTGTCATTCCAACTTTGGTCTCAGGTTGAGTTTATTTGGAATGAGATGGTACTTCCAAATCCAGGAGCAGATGTTAGATCCAGTCTGCTCCTTTCAAATGCTTTATGGCTTCAGCACATGAGTAATTTGGCCACAGCTGTTCCAGAACAAGGGAGTGCCATTAAAAACACTCCCATTAAAGTAAACTAAAATTATTTCCAGCACATTGAGCAAGGTCTATGAGCTTGTCCAGAGAGCCATTAGAGAGAAAAGATTCTCCATTGAAAGAAAAGTAACCCAAAATCACCAGGAGAGAAGAAAGTGGGGAATATTGCCCGCATCTTGGAATACAGCGTGCATGTATTTTATACAACAACTACAGCAGTATTGAACCAGTAGGTGGCAGTGTTTATAAATTTGTAGTTGCATCTCTGGTATACTCTATGTCCGGGGTGCTCAACCTTGGCGATGCTGCATTCTTACCTGTTGTTGGCGGTAACAGGCTGACTCTGTAAACCGCTTAAAGAGGGCTGTAAAGCACTCTGAAGCGGTATGTAAGTCTAAGTGCTATTGTCCTTCCTTCCTTCCTTCCTTCCTTCCTTCCTTCCTTCCTTCCTTCCTTCCTTCCTTCCTTCTTTCCAGTATTTGAGGGGCTGCCACAAAGAAGAGGGGGTCAAATTATTCTCCATAGCACCAGAGGGCAAGACAAGAAACAATGGTTGGAAACTGATCAAGGAGAGAAGCAACCTGGAACTAAGGAGAAACTTCCTAACAGTGGGGACAATTAACCAGTGGAACAGAAGTTGCCTCCAGAAATCATGGACGCTCCATCACTGGAGGTTTTTAAGAAGAGGCTAGACATTCACTTGTCTGAGATGGTATAGGCTCTCCTGCTTGAGCAGGGGGCTGGACTAGAAGACCTCCGAGGTCCCTTCCAGCTTTATTCTATTCTATTCTATTCTATTCTATTCTATTCTATTCTATTCTATTCTATTCTATTCTATTCTTATTCCATATTTCTATTCTATTCTATTCTATTCTATTCTATTCTATTCTATTCTATTCTATTCTATTCTATTCTATTCTATTCTATTCTATTCTATTCTATTCCAAAATAAAATACTAGCCTTGGAATAGTTTGGCTTCTCTGCAGCTGAGCTAGAAACAAATCAGCTCTGCTATGCAGCATTTATAACCCTGTGGCATCACAGAGATTAAGAGCTGCAGAAATTTGGTGCAAAAGCCTCGTACTTTGGTACTCATAGTGCGTGGAGGAAATATATTCCAGAATCGTGAAGATTAACTCATTTATCATGGCCTATAGCTTTTGTGGATGGAGGTTTATGCCCATCGAGGGAATGCTATCAAGCTGGCAGAGTAGGCAAGGATTTCCCTTTTGAGGCATGCCAAGAGTGAAGTTTGATGAAATGATCCCTTTTTTAGAGTGAAACGGCTGTCTCAAATGCAAAGATGGTTTATTCTGAGCATCTCAGAAGGGCGGAGCAGAGTCTTGAAAGCCCTCCCAAGGCTTACAGGATGCACAACAGCCCGTTTTACATGCAAGACAATAGTTTTGTGCCTAGTGGCACATTGCAAGACATTTCACAAGAGAATTGTTTCAAAAGGAGGTGTTTTAATTGCGTCTTAGAGATCAGTCCAGGAAGAGGTCAGTTTCAAGAGGTATACCCTACACCGGTTACATTATACAAGTAGTAGTCCTTGACGTCCACCCCATTCCTGTTGCTTTGTTCTGACTGGTGGATCACAGTGAAGCCAGCAGAATCAATCAATCAATCAGAATGGAACTGGAAGGGACCTTGGAGGTCTTCTAGTCCAACCCCCTGCTCAAGCAGGAGAACCTATACCACCTCAGACAGGTGAATGTCTAGCCTCTTCTTAAAAACCTCCAGTGATGGAGCACCCACAACCTCTGGTGGCAAGCTGTTCCACTGGTTAATTGTCCTCGCTGATTGACTACTCTTTGGAACAAGCCCAAGAGTGACAGGGTGGCAACGGAGATAGCGATTGTTATGTGGAGTTGCTGTGCAATAACTCATGGATGGATAGCACCAATTTATAGCAGGGAAAAACTGTGTGGCATGATGGTAAACATGTACAAAATTCACACTTAGTTTATTGAACTGACAGACTGCTAAAATGCTGATTTAGATACAGGTCTAAATATTTACCCAGTTGTGATAGAATTAGAACCATGAAAGGCAGGGCTGAAATAGTGAAGTATTCACGTCACACTCTAAAATAAGTATTATTTCAGCTCCCTCTGCAAACAAAGACAAAGTTTACAAGAATCAGAAATGCTTTCGAGAGGCTTAGCACTGTGTTTAAGGGCGCTAAACTCAATAAAAGTTCTGGCACTTTTTCGGGGGAGGTATGATTTACAGGCTACGGAGAGGCACAGCAGAAGAAATCCATAGTCTATTTTTATTTTAATTTCTGAACATTCTTTTCAGAGTGTTTGTCAAAACTAGGACAAGCTATAAAATGCCTTCTGTTTAGATCAATTGTAGCTTTTATCTCTCTCTCACTCTTTCTCTCACTCTCTCTCCCCCTCTCCCTCCCTCCCTCTCCCTCCCTCTCTGTTATTTATCTATCAATTGTGAACCTATCAATTGTGAAACTTACCAATAGAACCAACTTTACTTTTGCACAACTTGTTTTAATTTATTTATCTATTTTTAAAGTTATGAGGCCACCCCACTCCATCAAGAGTCTGAGTAACATACAGTAAAAAAAAAATTAAATAATATTAATAAAATAATACTAATTAACAAAGTTCTCCATGCAAAAAATAAAAATAAAAAATCCTATGGATAGAGGAAAAGAATTAAAACATTTAAAAAATGTTGGCATCATCATCATTTCTCTCTCTTTCCCGTCAAATACAATGCTTCTGAGGTACATATTCCTTCCAAAAGATAAAGATGTATCTCTTTCATTGGGTATTTTCCTTCGTTTCTGTTCTTTCTAAAAATAAAACAGAGAACATAGAATCGTAGGGCTGGAAGGGACCTTGGAGGTCTTCTAGTCCAACCCTCTGCTCAAGCAGGGGACCCTACACCATTTCTGACAGAGAGCCACACCCACATCTTCTGGAGGCAAGTCATTCCACTGGTTAATTTCTCCTTAGATCTAGATTGCATCTCTCTTTGTAGATCTTCTATCTATTATAAAGAGGCAGGATAGAACATTTCCCCTAAAGGAGAAATGGAGAAAAAACTTAACAAAGGTACAAAGCAGCCCCAGTCTTCCTGCTATAGCCTCGAGCGGAAGCATGAAGAGGCCAGTCTTTAGTAGATTTTGTATCCAGTCAGAAAGATTGGGCCACTCTATTCATAAGCAAAGAGCAAACGGAGACTCCAAATAAGCAACACAATTAGGCAAGCCAAAAGTTGACAAGATTAGCTCAGACAAACACCTAGGGTCTGCTTTTCCCCTTTTGCCTGTAGAGCCAGCCACGACCCCTGCATGACCCCATAGGAATCTGGCAACAGCTCTTAGAATATTAAAGGATGTGTTCTTGCACAGGAACAGGCATCTCAAATACAAAGCCCAAACAAGTTATAAAAACCCATCTACTCTCAACTCATTTTGTCAGCTGTCCCAGAACTACATGCCATTGTTGGTTCTGTTCATCATTCAACCTTCTTTCCTAAGCAGCCAGCCTCCATTTCATTTCCAGCATCTTTCTCCCGGCTTGGAACTGGACCTGATTTTTCTTTCAGCAGAAGGAAGAGATGGCTGACAGCTTGCCACTCCAACCACCGACCACAAACCAGTTTCACCACCTGCCAATGAAGCTGAAGATGGATTGACACCAGCTCTGATGTACACCCTGTTGATATGACCATCTGCCTTTGGCCTAGGACTTCCGTTCCAGAGCAGAAACTGTCTTGTGAAGCTGTATACCCATCACCTTTTTCCACTGGGGTCCAATTCAAGAAGCTGGACAGCATCTCCGAGAACTTTTTGTGGAACAATGCCAACTGTCCTTCTCAATGTAGGACAGTTGCACATACCTGTCAGAGGCCTGTCAGAAAGTTTTACTATTCCATTCAATCATCTGCTGGTCAACAGCTGCTTCTGGGGTGGCATAGAAAAAGATCAGGAGGAAAAGCCTCTTAGATCCCGGTTTTCTTTTTCCTGAGCCAATTACACGCTCATCTTTTCTAAATAAGGCATGGCAGAAAGTTCACCCTGGGAAAAAAAATGTCCTCAAAAATGGTCCTGAAAGAGCTGGCTTGAGTTTACTCTGTCTTGCTCAACAGAAGCAAGCAGCGGAATGAAGGAAATTAAAATTTTAAAAAATGCTGTTCTAACACTTCAGTAAGGATAAGTGTGAAATTGCTCAGCTGAGTTAGAAGTGTTTATTGGATGAAAGCTAGGAGACTGTTATGCAGAACAAAATTTCATAGCAGTCAGAACAATTAGCCAGTAGAACTGCTTGCCTCCAGAAGTTGTGGGTGCTCCGTCACTGGAAGTTTTTAAGAAGAGACTTGATAGCCATTTGTCCGAATTGTCTAGGACAGAGGTGGGCAACCTTGGCTCTTTTATTGACTCATGGACTTCAACTCCCAGAATTCCTGAGACAGCCATACTTTGCTGGCTGAGGAATTCTGGGAGTTGAAGTCCACAAGTCTTGGTTGAGGACCCCTGGCATAGGGTTTCCTGCTTGAGAAGGTGATTGGACTAGAAGACCTCCAAGGTCCCTTCCAGTTGTATTCTGATTGAATTTAATCCCCTGAAAAGGCGAGGAAGAAACCATCCCATCATTTAAAGGTAAAGGTAAAGGTTCCCCCGCACATGCGTGCTAGCCGTTTCCGACTCTAGGGGCCGGTGCTCATCTCCATTTCAAAGCCGAAGAGCCAGCGCTTGTCCGAGGACATCTCCGTGATCATGTGGCCGGCATGACTAGACGCCAAAGGCGCACGGAACGCTGTTACCTTCCCACCGGAGTGGTCCCTATTTTTCTACTTGCATTTTTACGTGCTTTCGAACTGCTAGGTTGGCAGAAGCTGGGACGAGTAACAGGCGCTCACTCTGCTACGCGGCACTCGGGATTCAACCTGCCAAACTGCCAACCTTCTGATCGACAAGCTCAGCGTCCTAACCCACTGAGCCACCACATCCCCGTCCCATCATTTACATATATTTAAATAGATTCAAGAAAGAAGCTACTGATTTTCAGCATCCATTTTGCCATGGCATTCTTGCCTTGGCTATAAATACCCTGTGCACTTTAAGGGGGCAGTTGGTTACCATATTTCAAGCGCTACAGGAAAAGATAAAGAAAATATTGGGTTTCTCTTTCATCTGCCTCCTTGGAAGTAAGTCACACTTTCTGACGCTTTCTCTCCCATGTGTTGAGTTTCCTCTACAAATACCCGATACCCATTTGGTCCTTTCGGTGGAAAATGTCTTTTAAGATTTGAGATTAAGTGTAATCCTGAATCCTAGTGGAAACATTTGAAAAACACGTCTCCGTTTTTCTCTCTCTCCAAGGCTGGCTCAAACTCCATGAAACGGATTAAGGATATAAATTTAGAAAGCAATATTTATACCTCAGCCTTGAACTGTGAAATCCTTGGTGCACTCTTGGTGCTTCGTTGTTGGCTTGTAGACATTTCAGGACCCAACTAGGAAATGTCATCACTTTGAGTGTGAGGTTTGCTCATGGTTCTATACCGTGCAGCAGTTGGCCCCGCCAGTGTGGATGGAAGTACGGTTTCCCCAAACTCAGTCACACTGATGCTGCTTGGATAATTCATTGGATGATGAAACAGCTGCAAGCTCAGAGAACACCAAGGTTATTCCCCAGATACAAAATTTGCCGTCATCAGAGAATCTCTGTTCTCATGTGTGAGTGTAAAAAGATTAACCAGCCCCAACTTAGCCAGTCAATCTGAACGAAAAGTTAAGCTTTTGGGGTAAGGAGACAAGGCAAAAATATTGAGCGCTGGATGAATGCCATCGAAATGTATCATGCTCAGAATCTCAGCCTTCCTTGAGTGATTTTTTTCCTGTTTTATTTGGATTCCTCTCCAGAAAACAAAATATTGGATTCCCCTTAATGGAAACACTTAGATTTTAGACACGACATTTTCACATCCACTGGGTAATTTCCAGTTTGTTGATCCGTTTTTTTTATCGAACCAGCTATGGAAATATTTTGATTGGCTAACTCAATTTAAGTAAAAAAGCAATATGGGTTTGTTTGTGAATTGTGAAGAAGCGGTACGGTCCCTTTCACGTCAATTGTTCTGTTTAACAGGAAATGTGCTAGTAACATGAAATATTGTGTTTTCAGGGGCATACAATTAAAAAAAAATCACAAGGCCTTCTTTTCTAAGCAATCAATCCATTGATTGCAAATAATCTTTTTGCCTGCCAATATGAATCTAACCCTGTAAACAAGAGTGCGTATAGTCAAGGCCGTGGTCTTCCCAGTTGCAATGTATGGCTGTGAAAGTTGGACCATAAGAAAGGCAAAGTGCCAAAGAATGGAGGCCTTTGAACTCTGGTGCTGGAGAAGACTCCTGCGAGTCCCTTGGACTGCAAGGCGATCAAACCGGTTGGTCCTAGAGGAGATCAACCCTGACTGCTCTTTAGAAGGCCAGATCCTGAAGTTGAAGCTCAAATACTTTGGCCACCTAATGAGAAGGAAGGACTCACTGGAGAAGAGCCTCATGCTGGGAAAGGTTGAGGGCAAGAGAAGAAGGGGACGACAGAGAATGAGGTGGCTGGATGGAGTCACTGAAGCAGCAGGCGTGAGCTTAAATGGACTCCAGAAGATGGTAGAGGACAGGAAGGCCTGGAGGAACATTGTCCATAGGGTCGCGATGGGTCGGACACGACTTCGCAGCTAACAACAACAACATGAATCTAACGGATGATGGGATTATTCCTAATAAATATTTGGTCTAAAGCCTTTTATATTCTATTTGAAATAAACAAACATCAATGGGACCATATATGGATGAAATTTTCTCTCTCCTCCCCCCCCCCCATCAACTGTCCAGTAGGCATTTTCAGGGGAAAAAAACCACCCTTCTGGGACATGATTTTATGAAGAGTATAATACTTTACTGGAAAAAAAATCACATTGGCACATAAGAAATCAAAACCAGCTCTGGTTTTCCCGCTTGAAGGCTTGCTTAGTTAAATGATAGACTTCCTCGTCCCCACCCACCGGCTGTTCAGATTGCCCAATAGTAACATTTCTTCTCGTTATGGAGACAGTGCACATCTCCTTCGAGAGCTGGCCTTGGGCTCCAGGTTGCTTAGATACCATTCCTTCTCCCATTCTTGCATACCATTGTCACGATGTGAGCAAAAGAGAAAATCTAGGAGAAGGATGAATCAGTCTTGACATGCTGACCCCCCCCCTGGAAAGAAAGGCAGACCTTGAACAATAACAGACGTATATACCCATTATTATGTACAATCCAATTAGTGTCGCCTTCCTTCATGGGGCTGTTGAGAAAATCTAGGTGGAAGGTGAATCAGTCTTGACACCCCTTCTGTCTTCCACGTGTTCCTTTTTCTCTCTTTCTTCTCTGCTCCCAGTTCCTCTTCCTCCATTTCTAAGATACCCATCATCTGACCCTCAGCCTTCTTGTTCTTTGCCTCCTTACTACCGTATCGCAATCTTAGCATTTCAGAATTCGGCAAATCTCTTTTTTATAGCATTTTTTTTAAAAAAAAAAGCAGTACGGGTAGTCCTCAACTTACGATGGCAATCGTCTGTCACCAAATTTCTGCTTAAGCGAGGCATCCCGTTAAGTGGGTTTTGCTCCATTTCACCAGCTTTCTCGCCTCGATTCTTGAAGTGAATCACTGAAGTTGTGAAGTTAGTAACCCGGTCGTAAAGTGAAGTCCGGTTGCTTTTTGAAAAAGCACCTTTGGGTTGGAAAATTGGGTTTGTTGACTAGAGCAGAGGTCCCCAACCTTTTGGGCACCAGGGACCAGTTCTGTGGAGAGAGGTTTTTCCATGGATTGGAGGGTGCGTGATTTTGTGTGCTGCCTGCATCTCGCAGATGGAGCTTTGCTTGTTTGTGCAGACCGGTTGCTGGCATGCCGCGACCCGTTACCGGTACACAAACCCGGGGTTGGGGACCCCTGGAATATAGTATTCTGGGCCACATTTTGCCTTTTCGTAGCATTTTAGATTCCAGCACTGAGGAGAGAACTTTTTTAAAACTGTTTAGAACCAACTTTTTCAACTTGAGAAAGCCCTGGCTAAAATTCCATGATCTGACTCGGACAGTAAGGAAGATACGTGGAGATAGAAACCTGGCTGAAACCGGCGAAATATTGACCTGTTTGTCATTCTTAATAAATAACCAGGTTTTTCTTTGCAGCCAGACGTTTCAGAAAATTCATGGCTGGTTCGTTTATTTTCTTAATGTTATTATCATTCAAGAAAAGAGGGCTGGGGATAGAGGAATGACAGGCTCCTCTCCAAATCAGTCCCTATCTTGCCATTTATTATAAAGAGCCATCCGGGCAGATAACATTTCCTGGCATAACAAGGGGAAAACCCCATCCTGCACAATTAAATCTAAAATTAGAGCAGGATGAGGCAAGAGTACAAGGCGGGGAAAACAGAAGCGAATGAGAAAGAATCTGCATTCAGTTCACCTACACAGGCTGAGGTTTAATTTCGGCAGAGGAGGAAGATTTTAAATGTCTGTCCTGGGAGCCAACATCACGTAGGAGTTTTGGGACTAAATTCCAGATATATGAGGCAGTGGGCAAAAAGATTCCGAAACAAAAGCAGAACTCTGAAAGGCAAGGTGGCATTCAGATGTACCCACACAAATATGAAGAGCAGGTGTGTGAGTGGGTCTGCCTTCAATTATCCGATGATTTCACGTGGCATGGAGGGTGGGCCACTAAGGGTGACGTTAGCCTCTTTTGCCATCTGAAGAGGGATCTTCACTGCCAGGTGGTGTCACGACGCCACGAAGCGTACAAATTTGGTTGGGTTTTACTAATCTGTTTTAACCTACTTTTTAATGTGTTTTAACTTATTCGTGGGCATTTTGTTTAATCGTTTTTAATTTTTGTATCTTGTTATTTAATATGTATTGCCCTGTTCACCGCCCTGAGTCCTTCGGGAGAAGGGCGGTATACAAATAATAATAATAATAATAATAATAATAATAATAATAATAATAATAATAATAATAATAATAATAATAATAATAATAAAAATTCTGCGTTCTTTTCCTGGCTGCTGCAAACCTTAGGGACATCGATGTTCTTCTCTGTCAGCCACAATTCTTAGGGCTCTCCCCTGACTTCACGCTTGGAAAGTAGCAGTAGTAGTAGTGAAAAAAAGTAGTAGTAGTAGTAGTAGTAGCAATAACAGTAGTAATTCTTCCAGAGTAGTTTGTTTATTTTTTTAAAAAAAAATATTTATGGCTAAGAAATTAAGAGTTAGACATGTCTAGCTTATCAAAGAGAAGGATTAGGGCTGACATGATAGCACTCTTCCACCATTTAAGGGGCTTTTTGATGATTAAAGGCCTGGAGATTAAAAAGGCACATGGAGAACGGTTGCAGGAATTGGGTTTGACCAGTCTAGAGAAAAGAAGGACTAGGGGGGACATGATAGCAGGATTCCAGCACTTGAGGGGTTGCCACAAAGAGGGGGGGGGTCCTCCTTCCCTTGCCCATCTCTGCTGCGATCCTCCCTCCATCTAAGTTGATCTTAGCTACCAAGCTCTCCTCTGCTGGTCCTTCTTCTTTTGCCCATCTCTGCTGCTAATCCTCCCTCCATCTCTGTTCCTCTTAGTTACTACATTCTCCACTGCTGGTCCTCCTTCCCTTGCTCATCTCTGCTGCTATCCTCCCTCCGTCTCTGTTCCTCTTAGTTACTACATTCTCCACTGCTGGTCCTCCTTCCCTTGCTCATCTCTGCTGCTATCCTCCCTCCGTCTGTGTTCCTCTTAGTTACTACATTCTCCACTGCTGGTCCTCCTTCCCTTGCTCATCTCTGCTGCTATCCTCCCTCCGTCTGTGTTCCTCTTAGCTACCAAGTTCTCCAAGAACACCAGACAGCAGTTCCTAGGAGGAACAGTTACGCCTTTGTCTTCATCCATAATTTGTTCCCAGTGACCAGACTCTTTCTTCTGCCTTCCTCCATTTTCCTCTATTATTTCCTCCCCTTCCAGTTCCACATTTGGGTTTCAACCCAGTCTGGGGTTCGGCGGGATCTGGAGACAGAACCCCACCCTTCTTATCTGCCTAACATTTGAGATACAAGTTTGACGCAGTTCATTGTTTAGCAACCACGTGGCATAACTTTCCCCTTCGCTTCATTCTACCTCCCTTCGTGCTCTTCTTCTTCTTCTTCTTCTTCTTCTTCTTCTTCTTCTTCTTCTTCTTCTTCTTCTTCTTCTTCTTCTTCCTCCTCCTCCTCCTCCTCCTCCTCCTCCTTCTTCTTCTTCTTCCTCTTCCTCTTCTTCTTCCTCTTCTTCTTCTTCTTCTTCTTCTTCTTCTTCTTCTTCTTCTTCTTCTTCTTCCTCCTCCTCCTCCTCCTCCTCCTCCTCCTCCTCCTCCTCCTCCTCCTCCTCCTCCTCCTCCTCCTCCTCCTCCTCCTCCTCCTCCTCCTTCTTCTTCTTCTTCTTCTTCTTCTTCTTCTTCTTCTTCTTCTTCTTCTTCTTCTTCTTCTTCTTCTGTTATGCCAAAGGTCAGGAGATTCTCCATTAATATATAATGTTGCTCGGGGTGATTCTCGTGGATTGTACTTTTCCACAACTAGAGTGGAAAAATTCTAAGAGTTGTTTTCCATAGGATGATCACCGTTGGCTGTTTGTGGTTTATCCAGATGCAACTCAATCTTTTGCTAAATGTCACTTAGCTTGTGGTGTCAGTGTAACAGAATCTGACCACTTCCATCTTTAATCCTACATGGGTATTTAGGCCTTCCTGGAAAAGCGAACAACCCCATAAGCATTTTTTTTAATGTTCCAGTAGCAAAGGAACTATTATTACAGCAGCTGTTTACTTGAGCGAAGTGCATAGAATTTCAGCAATGCATAAAGAGATCTGATGTTTGTCCTGACAGCACAGTTTAAAAACAAATATAGCGTGATCTGCTTCTTGTGATATACAAAGATAATCAAGCCCTAGTTAAAAATCTTCTATTAGGAGAGCCTTCCGAAAGATCCTTGAATTTTTAGTGAACTTCTACGATAACCAATTGTGTTGTCATGCTGATATGAATCGTTAGCAATCCCAAAAACAGATCTGCAAGATGACTTGGTCTAGGGCAGGAGTAGGCAACCTCGGCTCTTTTATGACTCATGGACTTCAACTCCCAGAATTTCTGGGAGTTGAAGTCCATGAGTCATAAAAGAGCCGAGGTTGCCTACCCCTGGTCTAGGGTTTCCTGCCTGAGCAGGGGGTTGGACTAGAAGACCTCAGAGGTCCCTGTGTTCTGTATCTGTCCCCAGCCTGCAAGGTTTCCGGCCCAAGCAGGGAATTGGAATAGAACGGGGGTCTTCAAACTTGGCCCTTTTATGACTTGTGTACTTCAACTCCCAGAATTCCTCAGCCAGTGTGCCAAATTTCTGTGAAATATAATCAAACAAATAAGTAAAATTGTTTAGCCATTGTCTTCCTAGATATTTTCCTATTAAGTAGTATAAAGTAAAATCCTGTGATGCTCTCCCATCCCACCCAAACTCCAACCAGCCTGGCTTTTGAGCCTAAACTTAGCCATTATTGTCACCTGCAGAAACAACAAAGAAGAAACTCATATTTATTCGGCTTCAGTTTAGTGAGAGACGGACCTCTTACCGAACCCATTCGGAAATGAAAAGCCTGTTTTGGGATCAATTTTAATCATTTTGCCACCGCCCTCTCTCTCTCATGCAGATTTGTATCTGGCAAAATGTTGTGGATGCTTTGAAACCACATCGATGGGGGAAAAAAATAATAATTTCCCTGTAACCTTAGACCTGTGTTTGAAAGAGGTTAATGAAGTACTGTATGGTTGGGAGTCACTGTAATTGCTTTCCTTTTTTCCGTGGTATTAGAAACATTTTAGTGCAATGCTTCATGCAGTTCATTTCTGAGTGGTTTGGCAAAAAATGAAGAATCTTGATGGAAGTTTTGACCTTGCAACCCAAAGTGGCTTTGAGAAACTGGGTAAGATTGAGAAAGACATCAGAAGTGCTTAAAGAAACGGCAAATTGGAAAGCCTGAATGGCTGATAACATGTTATATTCCACAGCTTAAATCCTTTTAAAGCACAATCTCATGCTAGCCTACACATCGTCTTTTTTAAAATCGAGGGAAACTTTTCTTAGTACTGATTCCAGGTTTGGGGCACTGATCTTGGAGCTAAATTAAGCCGTGGTTCTGTCTAGAATGTAAAATTCTGAATGGGGTGGCCTGGCTTTCTTAATGGGTATAAATTAAAATATCCACTTCTAAAGACTTCAGGCTTCTGCTTCAGGCTGTTTTTCCTACAACAGGAAGACTGTGGTTGCTTTTTGCCAAAAGTTTCAGCTTGCTTGAAAGAGCAATCGCAAGAAAAATATATTTTGGAATGGAGAAGATGGATTGATTATATTCAGAATAAGTATGGAACTAAAAAGTTTCAAATAGCTTATGAATAATCTCTAGCAATTAAAAGATGTGTTATTATAGTTATTATAGTTTTGTTATAAGGGAGTTAAAGAGTGGAAGGTTTGTTAATGTTTTAACAGATATTTAGCATATGTTTGTATAAGATTGTTATACATAATACCCTGTATTCTGCTTTGGGAAGTTGGGGGGAGGGGGGAGGGAAGGGGGGAAGGGTGATGGGGAGGGGGGGTTCAATTTATATGTTTCTTAAACTTTGTAAAACTTTTCAATAAAAAAAAAGAACATGTTTCTCCTCTTGTCCTTTAGGGGAAGTATACTATTCTGCCTCTTTTAATATCCCCCAAAATATTTCATTCTCTGGGGTGGGGGGGGGATGGCCGGCTTCCCACATCAGGCATGTTAGAATCATGGAGCTGCAAAAAGTTAAAGTCAGACATGAACTCTGCCCAAAGGTGCCAAGATGTGTAACCAGTCTCCCCTTCAACGGAAGAATCTTCATCAGGGTCTAGTCCAGACATGTCAAACACAAGGCCCGGGGGCTGGATGTGGCCCGCGAAGTGGTTTCATGCGGCCCGCGAAGCCATCCTGGAAACAGGGAGGGAACGGCCCCCACTGCCTTAGCCCTGGCCCAGAGACCCTCCTCCTGCCAGAGACCCTCAGATCTGTCCCACTCCTGCCCAGGTCCCCCCATAGGCACCCTTGATGCGAAGGATGTAGAGCTGGCCACGCCCACCCAGTAGGCCATACGCACTCTGGCCACGCCCACCCAGTAGGCCACGCCCACCCTGGCCACACCCACCCGGCCCCCTGAGGGCAACCGCAATGCTGATGCGGCCCTGAATGAAATTGAGTTTGACACCCCGGTCTAGTCCAAGCCAGGAATAAACAACGTGGTGACTGCTTTAGAAAGAATTCCCCACTTGGACTGGACCTTGATGAAGATTTTTCCTTCAACAGTACAGAATAGTTTAAAAGAGAATAAACTATTCTAAGAGGAAAGGATAGGGCAGGAAAGACTAGAACAAAACAGCCCGCCCAGAGTTGCTTTGCAGAGAGATGGATGACATGCAGATTTAATAAGCAAGCAGTCTGTGAGCTATCCAGAGATGTTAAAGGTGGGTGGCTGAACACATCTCTAAAATGAAATATAAAATAAAATAAATAAAACGAAATAATAAAATAAAGCAAAATAATAGTAAAACAGTAGTAAAATAATAATAAAATAAAATAGAATTACTGAAATAATACAAATAATAGAATAGAATAGAATAAAACAAAACTAATAATAAAACAAAATAATGCTAAAATAAAATAAAATAATAAAACTAATAAATAATAATGAAACTAATAAAACAAAATAAAATAATAAATAAAACAACGAAACAAAATATAATAAATAAAATAATAAATAAAAATAAATGAAATAATAAAATAAATAAAATATTAAAACAAAACAAAACAAAATAATAAATGAAATAATAAATAAAAATAAATAAAATAATAAAATAATAAAATAAATAATAAAACAAAACAAAACAATAAATAAAATAAAATAATAAATAAAATAAATGAAATAATAAAATAAATAAATAAAATAGTAAAATAATAAACAAAACAAAAGAGAATAAAATAAGAATGAAACTAATAATGAAACAAAACAACATAAAATAAATGAAATGAAATAATAAATAATAAAATAAAATAAAATGGTAAATAATTGTTATTGCTAAGCACATTTGATTTGTGCTTCTTAGATTGTAAGCCGCCCTGAGTCTTCGGAGAAGGGCGGGATATAAATGGGATTAAATAAATAAAACAGTAAATAAATAATGGCTTTGTTTGGATATGCTTCATGTTCAAAATCCTGACCCTGGGGACAAGAAATGCCCAGAGATCTGTGGAGCTCCTCTTGTACTGCACCTGTCAGTAATTTTCCCGAGGGTCTGTCTCTTCTCAGTTACATAAAGGTAAAGGTAAAGGTTCCCCCGCACATGCGTGCTAGTCGTTTCGACTCTAGGGGCCGGTGCTCATCTCCGTTTCAAAGCCGAAGAGCCAGCGCTTGTCCGAGGATGTCTCCGTGGTCATGTGGCCGGCATGACTAGACACCAAAGGCGCACGGAACGCTGTTACCTTCCCACCGGAGTGGTCCCTATTTTTCTACTTGCATTTTTACGTGCTTTCAAACTGCTAGGTTGGCAGAAGCTGGGACGAGTAACAGGCGCTCACTCTGCTACGCGGCACTCGGGATTCGACCCGCCAAACTGCCGACCTTCTGATCGACAAGCTCAGCGTCCTAACCCACTGAGCCACCGCGTCCCTCTCTCAGTTACATACCTGTAGCTAAACCTTTGCACACGGGAGTTTAAAGTGTTTTACTACCTTTATTTTCAACCACAAAGACACAGAATAGTCTACGTGGCTATGTTGGTTTGTTTTTCTCATGTTTGCAGGTGAGTTGGAGAGGGTTTGTGGCCGTGTGTCTCTGTGTCTGGGTGCACAGTCTTCAGTTTAAACTTTGCAAAAACAGGTGTCTTTTGACATTCGGACAGGTGAGCTGCAGCTTAAAAAGTTACGATGCCAGCATTTGAGGTGCTGATTTTAAAGTAAAACCTTACTGGGGTTGTCTGTATTGCTGAAGTTAGGGTTTGCTTCAAAACATAGCTTTTGGAGGCAGACGAGCCCTAGATTACCAGAGGTCAATGGAGTCAAGTGGAGGGTGACATTAATCATTAATGTAAGCAACCATATTTCTGTATCAGGTAACCATCATATCTGGTTGGGAATCCATGACCTGCAACACCTTTTCTGGTGGCACTAGGTAACATCTAATATCCGACCGAGTTCGTGATCTGAGGTGGTCTACATTATTTAGGTTTTTACTTTTTCTTCTGACGGTGCAGCTGATTAAAATGACTTACCAGCTCTCATTTTTAGTTAGCATACACTATAACTACTAATATCTCAAAAGGTTCTGCAGAACATCTAACCTGCTGCCCCAGAACCTTACATTCAAATAGTTTGTTCCAAATCTCCATGGGGTAGAAACCATATTACTAGTAGATGACAAATATTAATGATCCCCTGATTTTTTTTTTGTTTGGGATAGCATAGCCTTTTGTTATTATTTATTAGCAATAGCAATAGCACTTAGACTTATATACCGCTTCATAGTGCTTTACAGCCTTCTCGAAGCGGTTTACAGAGTCAGCAACCTGCCCCCAACAGTCCTTATTTTACCGACCTCGGAAGGAGGGAAGGCTGAGTCAAACTTCAGCCAGTCAGGATCGAACTCCAGGCTGTGTGCAGTGAATTAGTCTGCAATACTGCATTCTAACCACTGTGACACCACAGCTCTTTCCTTCCTTCCTTCCTTCCTTCCTTCCTTCCTTCCTTCCTTCCTTCCTTCCTTCCTTCCTTCCTTCCTTCCTTCCTTCCTTCCTTCCTTCTTTATAATAATAATAATAATATAAAGTTGGAAGGGACCTTGGAGGTCATCTAGTCCAACCCCCTGCTCAGGCAGGAAACCCTATACCATTTCAGGCAAATGGCTGTCCAGTCTCTTCTTAAAAACCTCCAGTGTTGGAGCATTCACCACCTCTGGAGGCAGGTTGTTCCACTGGTTGATTGTCCTCACTGTCAGGAAGTTTCTCCTTAGTTCTAGGTTGCTTCTCTCCTTGACTAGTTTCCATCTGTTGCTTCTTGCCCTGCTTTCAGGCGCTTTGGAGAATAGCTTGACTCCCTCTTCTTTGGGGCAGCCCCTGAGATATTGGAACACTGCTATCATGTCACCCCTCACCCTTCTCTTCATTAAACTACACATACCCAATTCCAGCAACCGTTCCCTATATGTTTTAGCCTCCAGCCCCCTAATCATCTTGGTTGCTCTTCTCTGTACCCTTTCTAGAGTCTCGACATCTTTTTTACATCGTGGTGACCAAAACTGGATGCAGTATTCCAGGTGTGGCCTTACCAAAGCATTGTAAAGTGGTATTAGTACTTCACTTGATCTTGATTCTATCCCTCTGTTAATGCAGCCTAGCACTGTGTTGGCTTTTTTGGCAGCTGCAGCACACTGCTGGCTCATATTGAAGTGATTGTCTACTAGGACTCTGAGATCCCTCTCACAGTTACTACAATTGAGCAAGGTACCACCTATACTATACCTATGCATTTGATTTTTCCTGCCTAAATGTAGAACCTTACTTTTTTCACCATTGAATTTCATTTTGTTAGATAGTGCCCAGTGTTCGAGTCTGTCCAGATCCTCCTGTATCTTAAGCCTATCTTCTGGAGTATTGGCTATTCCTGCCAGCTTGGTGTCGTCTGCAAATTTGATGAGTTCCCCATCTATCCCCTCATCCAAATCATTAATGAAGATATTGAAGAGCACTGGGCCCAGAACAGAGCCCTGGGGGACCCCACTACACACTTCCTTCCTTCCTTCTTTCCTTCCTTCCTTCTTAGCTCTAGACTTATATACCACTTCATAGTTCTTTTACAGCCCTCTCTAAGCAGTTTACAGAATCAGCATTATTTGCCCCCCAACAACCTTGGTCTTCATTTTATTGACCTTGGAAGCATGGAAGGCTGAGTCAACCTTCAGCCAGTCAGGATCGAACTGGTGGCAAGTCGGCAGTTAGCCTGCAGTACTGCATTCCAATCACTGCACCACCCACAGCTCCTAAATATTAAATTTATATGCCACCTGTCTCATCAACTCTTGTGGCTAACAGCTTCTGTTTTATTTCGTTTGTTTTTTCATCTGGCAGGCCATTTTTTTTTATCAAGGGTTCAGAAAAAGAGCAAAGGGATATTGATCTGTGCTTTTCTGGGTTATTTGTTAGTTTCTGCGTATTTGTCAACTTCAGCAAGGCTTTCCCAAGTCCTAAATAGTCAGTTTCAGGTTTTTAGGCCTGACTAGTTAGTTGTAGGGACGCGGTGGCTCAGTGGGTTAGGATGCTGAGCTTGTTGATCGGAAGGTTGGCAGTTTGGCAGGTCGAATCCCGAGTGCCGCGTAGCAGAGTGAATGCCTGTTACTCGTCCCAGCTTCTGCCAACCTAGCAGTTCAAAAGCACGTAAAAATGCAAGTAGAAAAATAGGGACCGCTCCGGTGGGAAGGTAACAGCGTTCCGTGCGCCTTTGGCGTCTAGTCATGCCGGCCACGTGACCATGGAGACGTCCTCCGCTGGCTCTTCGGCTTTGAAACGGAGATGAGCACCGGCCCCTAGAGTTGGAAACGACTAGCACGCATGTGCGGGGGAACCTTTACCTTTTTAGTTAGTTGTAGAATCTAGGCACCGTCTGCTTCCTTCTCTGTTTCTTGATATTTCCCTAGCCAATTCTTGTTAGTTCAGGCACTACCAGTATAAACTGAGGTCTAGTTAGGATTATTTTGCCCTGATAGGCATCCATTTTTTCATTGCCACCAACAACCGTTATGACCACTTTTAAAAATGTAAACTATTTCCATCCTATTTATCCAGCATATTTTTTTTTACTTTGAAAGTCTCCTTCTGAAGTTCTTCAATGCCTTGTTTCTTCTATCTGCCTGTACTGCATTGTTGATACCAAGTACTGCAACATTGTTCTTTTATGGTGTATCTCTTTTCCTTTTTTTTTTTTTACTGTGCTTTAAGCAACTTACAACCTATGAGTAACTTAGTCTGCCTGCAGTAATATCATGCTAGCCAAAAGGAAGAGTAAGCAAAAGGAAGAGTAATTAAAACTGTTCCCACTACAAATAAATTTCTCCCACAGCTTCTAAATCTTCACCAAACACATTCCCGAAAAGCTGGGTCTTTAAGATCCATTGAAACAGTTAGATCTTTTACATTTTTTTAAAAAAATTGTGCCACCAAAGGTTCTCCAGGAATATAATAGTATAATAGCACTATATTATTATTATTATTATTATTATTATTATTATTATTATTATTATTATTATTATTATTATTATTATTATTATTATTATTATTATTATTATTATTTTATTTGTATACCGCCCTTCTCCCGAAGGACTCAGGGCGGTGAACAGGGCAAACATATAAAAATACAAAGAGACAAAAGTTAAAAAAGAATTAAACACAATGCCCAAGCTAAAACAATAAATAGATATATTAAAAACAACAATAAAATCCCAACCCATCCCCCATCAGGCCAGGCTGGCTTGTTCGAACATGATGATCCATCCCCTGGCTGATATGATCCATCCCCTGGCTGATGCTTGCAACCGCCCTACACCAGAGCTGACAAAGGCGCCTAGTGGGAGGGTGGGAAGGATTAAGAGGTCTCCCAATCTTGCACTGGCATTGGGAGATAACATTCCCCTTTTGGCGAGGGGGACAAGGATTGCTGCTATATATTATTTACCTCCAGTTCCTTTTCCCCCTTCGAATTTAAGTAGGGATGTCTTTATTATCCGACATCTCGTGACCACATTGAGTACAATCGTTATTAAATGGAATTAGGATTATTAAAATGCCAAAGTACAATTGAAGGATGGCTTGAACCGAAAGCCCAATACATATATTAAACTATAAAACCGTATTTTCTACCTCAGTGGGTAACTGCTGCGATTTAGAGCTGAAAGCAGCTATTATAGAGAAGACTAATTTTGCTGATAAGTTATTGTTTCATACTTTATCTCCTTGCATTCCTCTTTTATTGACTCTCGCTTCTAATAAAGTAGGCCATTAACTGGGACAATGAATGGAGACCGTCACAAAAGTCTGTTTGGCTGGTGTTCCCTGTCTCAGAGTTGGGTAATGTTTAATTAAGAGTTGGAATCTTATGGGTATTTAAAACATTTTTAGGATATATATATATATATATATGTATACATACCTACAGAGGGACGCGGTGGCTCAGTGGGTTAGGACGCTGAGCGTGTCAATCAGAAGGTCAGCAGTTTGGCGGGTCGAATCCCGAGTGCCGCGTAACAGAGTGAGCGCCTGTTACACGTCCCAGCTTCTGCCAACCTAGCAGTTCGAAAGCACGTAAAAATGCAAGTAGAAAAATAGGGACCACTCCGGTGGGAAGGTAACAGCGTTCCGTGCGCCTTTGGGGTCTAGTCATTATTATTATTATTATTATTATTATTATTATTATTATTATTATTATTATTATTATTATTATGCCGGCCACATGACCATGGAGACATCCTCGGACAAGCGCTGGCTCTTCAGCTTTGAAACGGAGATGAGCACCGGCCCCTAGAGTCGGAAACGACTAGCACGCATGTGCGGGGGAACCTTACCTTTTATACATACCTACACACACACACACACACACACACACACACACACACACACACACACAGAGTATCTCCTTGGAACAGAATTCTGTGCATTTACAGCAAAATACATTGTACTGGGATGAACTGAGCTTATCCCTGCAAAATAGGCAGGAGCCAGTTGGTAGTTAAGGCACCAGATTAGAAAGTGGGAGATGGTGAGTTCTAGTCCAGTTTTAGTCATGAAGGACAATTGGGTGACGTTGGGCCAATCACCAGAAGACGGTGAGTTCCAATCCCACCTTAGCCATTAAAGGCAGCCGAGTGACTTTGGGCCAGTTCCTCTCCCTCAGCCCAACACACCTCACAGGGTTGTTGTTGTGGGCAAAATAAGAGGAGGAGGATGTGTTGGATATGTTTGTTGCCTTGTGTTATTTCTAAAAACAACAACAACAACAATAAAGGTGGGATACAAATAAATAAAGGAAATGAAATAAAGAAGAAGGATGTCCCAAAGTTTGAAAACAACTATAATCTACGCCGAGCCTTTTGGAATGAACCATTTTAAAGCTCCACCAAGAGCCTTGGTGGAGCAGTGGGCTAATGCCTCCTTAAGTAACACCAGCTGCCTGCAATTAGTGCAGGTTCGCCTCCCACCAGGCTCAAGGTTGACTCAGCCTTCCATCCTTCCCAGGTAGGTAAAATGAGGACCCAGATTGTTGGGGGCAATTAAGCTGACTTTGTAATAATGCCGCTTGGGGTGTGTGTGAAAGCCCTAATAAGCAGGCATATACATAGAATGAAGGCTACTGCTAAGCTTGTAAGCCGCCCTGAGTCTTCGGAGAAGGGCGGGATATAAATGGAATTAAAATAAAAATAAATAAATATAAATAAATAAAAATAAATAAATGAAGCATCTGATATTTTAAAAAAAGGAAAAGGGAAGGGAAAAAAAAGTGACACACATCTCAGTGGTGGAGAAACTTTTCAGTTTTTCTTAAGGCTTTGAAGAGCTGGATTGTTCCCTCCAGGCACTGGAGCCGAGTGTTTTGTTATTAACTTAGTGGTTGAAGGGCATGTTGTGTTTTATCCCATGCAGGTCATCCAATTTTCTAAAATAAATAAATAAACAATCTGATTTTAGGGTTTCTGTTATTAACTTTTTGTTCTGTACCAGCCTGCTACCAGCCCTGCAGCAAAAGCAGGGACAACCCCTTTTACAAGAAGGCAAGAGGCTGGAATTACGACTGCCAAATTTATTGCTACAAAAACAAACGGAACAAGATACGAACCAAGAAACAGGAGCTTTAAGAAACAGGAACTATCCAAGCGGTTGCCTTCAGCAAACCAGCCCTCCCACGCATTCCCCTTTTATACAGTTCAGGGCGTGGCTTCTCTCTGCCTCCTTCTGAGGTGCCCCATTGCCTTCCTCTGTTTACTCCTGACTGACTGCCTCCTGCGTCGGGCATCCTTAAACAGGGCCAGCTGTGGGTCATCTTCATCCACGCTGTCAGGCTCACACAGCTGGGTCTGCATCGTGACCAGATGAGAGGGGCCTGGCTGGGGGCTCTCATCAAGCTGTCCAATCCCCTCAGCAAGCTCTTCAACACCCCCCTCCTCCTCCTCTGAGTCGTCCGACCCAAATGCCGAACCCACAGGCTGACCCTGAATCACAACACTTTTCGCTTTGTTATGCTGCTTGAGATCACCTTGGTGAGATAGACAGACAGAAAAATTCTTTTATTTTATTTATTCTTAAACAAATAAACAAACAGCCCTCGCTGTGCTTCTTACTACAGTCTTTGGATATCTCATGGTACTTAAATGAAAAACAGTGGAACTGGAATCTCTCTCACGTCATATTTTTTCATATTTTTTTTCCCAAAGGCTCGATTGTCAATTAGATGGAGAAACTCTCATTTTGTGTTTGAGCGTCAGGGCTGGCTGGAAAAGGTTAGGCCTCACCTGCCTGGAGCTTATGGTTTGAATGGGGTTCCTCCTAAAATGTCCCCACTCACAAGAACGGTTGAGCGGTTAAGGCTAAAGACTTGGTTTGTCTTCCTCAACTTTTCAGTTTGTCTTTCCAGTATTTGAGGGGCTGCCACAAAGAAGAGGAGGGGGTCCACTTAATTTCCCAAAGCACGAGAAGGTCAGACAAGAAACGAGGGATGGAAACTCATCAAAGAGAGGAGCAACCTGGAATTAAGGAGAAACTTCCTAACAGAGAGAGGACAATCAGCCAGTGGAATGATTTGCCTCCAGACATTGTGGGTGATTCATCACCGGAGGTTTTTAAGAAGAGACTGGGCAACACATTTGTCTGGAAGGGTGTAGGGTCTCCTGCTTGAGGAGGGGGCTGGACTAGAAGATCTCCAAGGTCCCTTCCGGCTTCTATTCTGATTCAGCTTCTCCCATCTAGGCTGCTTTCCATAGGCTGTTCTCCCTTTGCCGATTCCCACTCTTCCAGTGAATGATGTCAGACTCCAGCTTCACTCTGAGGGATTTCATAACTATCTCATCCCCTTTTCCTGGCCAAAAAAAGAAAAAAAAGAAAAAGAAAGGAAATGAAGCTTAACCAAAACAGGGACTAAGAAACTATGCTGGAAAACTGGGTTAAGGTCTCTGATAGGACTGGATTTCTGGATTTGGGTCTCTCTGGGTTGCTTGTGGACAGGATGGGGCTCTTGAGTTCAACCTCTCCCTGTTTTCTTGTACTTTCGTCTCCAGTTGTTGGGATATGAAAACCTTTTCAGAAACCGGTGGCAGGACGAGCTGAAAGGACAACCAGGAGCTTCTGCGAGGGCTTTTGGCATCCAGCCTCCCCGCCCCCTCTTCAACGCCGGGGAAAATTCATCCCAGGATAAACGTGGGCTTCCCTGAATTATGAGGTTGAAAATCCCATGGCCTTCATCTGCTTCGCTTCCTTTCTTTCCTCCCCCCCACCCACTGCGTTTCTTCCGATTCGGTGCCAGTTCTGGAGCTGGGCGACCCACTCATCCGAACCGCTTCCTGGTGCGGGATCCGCTGGAGAGGGGGGAAAAACACCGCCAGGCGCCGCCACCGCCGCCCGCTTTCTTCGCCGCCTCCTCCGCCTCCGCCTCCTCCTCCGCGGCCCGCCGAGCACCTGTTTCTGCAACTCAGCGCTGCCAATTGCTGGCTCGCTCGCCCTCGCTTCTCTTGCGCCCGGAAAAACAAGGCGGCCCTGGGCTCCGCGTGGAGGCTTCCAGAGGGATTGGGAAGAGGAGGAAGAGGAGGAGGGGGAGGGGGAAGAAGAGGAGGAGGAAGAGGAGGGCGGAAAGGAGGAGGAGGAAGAGGAAGAAGAGGGGGAGGAGGAGGGCGGAAAGGAAGAGGAGGGCGGAAAGGAGGAGGAGGAGGAGGAAGAAGAGGGAGAGGGGAGGAGGAAGAAGAGGAGAAAGAGGGGGAGGGGAAGGAGGAAGTGGAGAAGGAAGAAGTGGAGGAAGAGGAGGAAGAGGAGGAGGAAGAAGAGGGAGAGGGGAGGAGGAAGAAGAGGAGAAAGAGGGGGAGGAGGAAGTGGAGGAGAAGGAAGGAGAGGAGGAAGAAGAGGAGGGGGAGGAAGAGGGGGAGCAGCAGCCGGAGGAAAGAGAAGCAGGCACGGCCGAGCGCTAAAAAGCCCTGCCGCTTCTCCCCCCCTTCCCGGGCTCTGTCCGGATCCCCGGGCTGGCCGCTCCGATGCCAGGCGAGGCGCAGCGCGAGCCACAGATTCGCGCGCACAGACCGAGGCCAGGCTTGAGTGACAGCCCGTGCGTCACGCCGTCCGCCAACCGGCAGACCCGCGCCGGGTTCTGAGCCCTCCCCCTGCTCTGCTCTGCTGCCCCCGCCACCACCACCCCCATCACACACACGACCCGCCGCTCCGCGCAGCTTTAGCCGGCCGGGCGCGCAACCCGCCGCCCGCAGGAGCCCTCGCTTCTCCCGCCTCCTCCGCCCAGAGCCCGGCCGGCCTTCCTCTCCTCCTCCTCCTCCTCCTCCTGCCGCCGCCGGGGCCACCTGCGCAAGCGGCGCGTGCGGCCGACGGCCCCTGCCGCTCGCAGCCTCAGCGCGGCCGGCGGGCGACGAGGCAGCCGAGGCGCGGAGCGAGCGCGGCGCCGGAGCCCCCTGGAGGCGGCGGGGAGTTGCCCGCCTGACCAGAAGAAGCGGCGGGCGCGCTTTCCTGCCCCCTCCGTCCCCGCTTCCCTCGGACGGGAGCGGGAGAGGCAGGACGGCCCGGCGGGGCCACCTGCGCAAGCGGCGCCTGCGGCCGACGGAGCCTCCCGCCCTCAGCCCCGCACGGGCAGCCCGGCCGGAGCTGGGTAGCGGCGGCGGCGGCGGCGCGTCCGTCTCTTCACCCTCCTCCTCACCCGCCGCCGCCGCCGCCGCTGCCGCCTCCCTGAGGGGGAAAAGAATAACAACAGTAACAATAAGGCGGGCGAAGCGGACGCCGCCATCCTCGCCCACTGACTGACGAGAATCCGGCTTTTTCTCTTTTTTTGGCTACGGGGGGGGTGTCCAATATACGGGATATATTGCTGGGGGGGGCGCGCTTTGGGGGCCCCTCCCCGTTTCCCTCGGGTGGGAGGGGCCGGCTGGCGGGGAGGGGGGCGAAGGAGAGGCAGCGACGCGGCGGCGGCGGCGGCAGTAGCGGCGGCGGCGGCGGCTGCCTGAGGCGAAGCGGCGGAGAGCCACGTCCTCGCCCGCTGACCGACTCGCCTCCCCTGGACTGACTGACTGACGAAGAGAGCGGCGGCGGCGGCGGGGTGGGGGAGGGAGAATATTCGCCCTTTCGGCCCCTCCCGGCTTCCCAGCCGAGGCAGGAGCGTCTCCCCGGCGGCGAGCGAGGCGGCCGCCGGTCCATCCTCGCCTGACTGACTGACTGACTGACTGACTGGGCGGGCGTGGGGGGGGAGGGGGAGCCGATATGCGGGGCGGCTGAGGCGGGCGCGCTTCCTTGGCCCCTCCCCGTTTCTCTCGGGCGGGGGCAGGCGAGGCAGGACGCCTCGGCGGCGGCGACAGCGGCGGCTGCCCTGGGCTGAGCGGCACCATGGCCGGGGACGGGCTGCGGGACAGGGGTCGGCAGCGGCGGCGGCGGCGGCGGCAGCAGCGGCGGCTTCTTCCCCCTGCCCGCTGCTAGCCATGGCCAATGGCAGCGGCGGCGGCGGCGGCGGCTCCAGCAGCTACTACGCGGGCGGCGGCGGCGGCGGCAGCCTTAGGATGAGCAGCCCGGCCGGCGGCGGCGGCGGCGGCGGCAGCAGCCTGAACGCGGCTTCGTCCTCGGCGCCCGCCCGCGCCTCCAACGCGCTCATCATCCCGCTCACCATGGACGTGCCCTGCGACAGCGGGCAGCGCATGTGGTGGGCCTTCCTGGCCTCCTCCATGGTCACCTTCTTCGGGGGCCTCTTCATCATCCTGCTCTGGAGGACCCTGAAGTACCTGTGGACCGTCTGCTGCCACTGCGGCGCCAAGGAGAAGGTAAGGGCCCGGCGGGCCACCCCCGACCCCGTCCCCGTCCCAGCCGCCTCGCCTCCCCTTCGCCTTCCTGAGGTCCGCGGCTCTCGGCCCGAGCGAGGACCTGGCGAGCACGCAAAAAGTGAAACTCCCACCTTAAAACCAAAGGGACACGCGGGGGGGGGAAGGGGGGCAGGGGGGATCCGTTACTACTCGATCAAGCACCTCCCAAATATTTGACCACCGATCGGAGTTGCTAAGGGACTTAGTTATTAAGTTACTAAGGGACTTAGTTATTAAGTTACTAAGGGACTTTTTGTTATTATTATTACTATTATTACTATTATTATTACTATTATTATTACTATTATTATTACTATTATTATTTCTATTATTATTATTATTATTATTATTATTATTATTATTATTATTATTATTATTATTATTATTATTACAACATTACCATCATCATCATTATTATATCAGCATCAGCATTATATCATCATCATCATCATCATCATCATCATCATCATCATTATTATTATTTAGTTTGTCCCCATCGCATTTCATGGTATACAGCTGAAGCATCTTGGAAAGAGTTCATTTCCAGAGCCAGGAATCTATTCTGCTTAAAATAATAATGTAATGTTGATCCTTCAAAAGGGAAAGAAAAGCATAAATAAATAAATGTTACTGTAGGTCATTGTTGTTGTTGTTGTTTTTTAAAAAAATCTTTCGTGTGTTGTTTTTTTTTTTGCTTGTTTGTTTTACATCACAATGGCTTTAAACCTTTTTAATTGCGACATGCTATCCGGGGAAAGTAAGAGAAAAGTTTTAGAAGGAAAGGCCAGGTGTGTTGGTTCCCCCAGCCAGCTCTTCAGCCTCCTTGACAAACCATTGAGAATAACCAATCAGAGTTACTAAGGGATTTCTACCCATTAATTAAACCAACCGATTCGCTTATATTTTTCTGTAACGTTTCATGAAAAACAGAAAAATAGTAAGAGTTTAAGCATCTTGGAAATAGTTCACTTTCGGAGCCACAAATCAAAAGGGAAACGAAGGCATATTACTGCTAATTGTGGTTTTTTTTTAAATCACAATTGCTATAAACCTTTTAATTGCAACATGCTATCCTGGAAAGTAGGCAGAAGAGGTGGCTTGGTTCCCTGGCCAGTGCGGCAGTTCCCTTCGCAAACTATTGGTGAATAACCAGAGATACGAACTTGGACTCCTTATACATTCTGCTCTTAGTGCCTTTCTATTTTCTTTGGGGTGTCTTCCTGGGGGATTCTCTCCCCTCTTTTCAGGCAGAGTACAGCCCTGTGAGATAGGTTGGGGCGAGTGCCTCGTAATTCTGCGCTTGCCGCTGGAGAAGGATGGGGCAGGATTTGAAAGGGGCTTCACCAAAGGGCAAGGCTGAGCCTGTTTCCCTTTTGCAGACCGGTGAGAAATTTGGGAGATGTGACACAGGTCCCTTGAGTTCAGCTTGGAAGGAAAGACGGGTGGAGGGGGCAGTTGCCTAGCTGATCCTGAACATGCTAATATTTGGTCAGAAATAAGCTGGACCGAGTGGTAGGCTTGGGTCATCTCCACGTATATTTGGGCGTTGATTGTTTGAAGGAGTCAACAAGGAGTCATCCAAAGTCAAAATCCTACTGAGTTCTGTGGGGCTTTGTGGTGTTTACAATTACAGCCTTAGTCCCCAATAAAATCCGCTGGGCTGAGACAAAGTTTTCTTCTTGCTGATCATTTTTTCAGCTTCCCTTCCCCCCCAAAAAAATTGCTGTGGTTCATCTCTTTCTCCCTTCCATCGGATGCTGTTCTTTAACCAGAAAAGTTTAAGCGTTCTTTGGCACCGTATTAAGGAACCAATTTGTCTGCCTGAATTAAGCTGACTGTAGGTGAGTCCCTGAAAAGAGCCTTACTTACAACCATCTGTTCAATCACTCTCTTCCTTTCCTTGTTTGTTGCTGCCAATTTAAGGACACCGAGATCTTGAAAAGCCAGATTCCAAGGGAAGTTGTGTAAAATGGCAGTTGTGTAAGGACATACGTGGAGGTTTCCTTGGAATGAAATGTTGCGGGGGAGGAATAAATACAGGATTGGGAGCGAATCTTCTGCCTTGTCCAAAAGTGCCTTCCCCATCTGCTGAAAACCCACAAACAGAAAGAAACACGGCTTCTAATAAATAATAAGACTCCCCAGTTGTTGTTGTTGTTGTTGTTATTATTATTATTATTATTATTATTATTATTATTATTTTGCTTTTAGCATGCCAAATCTTTCTCATCCATGTATGGGTTCAGCTGTCTGGCAAAGTTTAAAATTTTGACCTGTCCGTGTCAAGTTTTACTTGATTTAGCCATAGCCTGCAACAGGTGAAAGAATGACAAACTAATAATAAAATAAATAAACAAATAATCTCAGTAGCACCCCATTCTCCCGTCAATACAGACTCCAAATAAGGGTTTCCTAGTAGTTCGGTTTAGACCGCCATAGAATTAAAAGGGTTGAATATAATCTGGAAGGAAAAGAAGAAGTAAGTGCAAATGTTACCATTTGCAACAGTTTCTATGGTGTGTGTGAAAGAAAGATACAACAGAAAAAAAAAACCAATCCCAGCTAGTATTTCAAAGGTAGACTGGGATTTTTCTCTCATAATATTTGGGTGTCCTTCTGGTGTAAAATTCAGCTTGGTTCACTTTTCTCAGAAATGGTGAATTCTTCAACTGATAAATTTCCTCTGCCTCATTCTGATCCATTTCCTTTTTCATTCCAAAGAAGAATGAAAACCTGGTTCTGGTTGATCAAGACTTCTGATTTGAAGCATTTGGACAGATCTCTCTTTCCTGCCTGGAATCGGCCCTAGCTGAGACTTTGACAGTGGAAAGTTTTCAAAAGTCTTGGGAAAGCAAGCAACGTTGAGGTTCACAAAAGTGTTGCGTCTATAAGTCTTGTTCAGAGGCATATTGAAAAGTGACAGGGAAATTAATGTTCTGCCGAAGTTTCTCTTTTTGTTTCAAATGATACCTATATTGAAAAAGGATGCCAACCTTGATGAATGGCAGAAGGGTATTAATAAATTTATCTGGGCGGGGGAAAAACCAAGAGTTAAATTTAAGATTTTACAAGATGCTAGGGAAAGAGGGGGACTTAAGGCGCCGAATTTGAAATTGTATTATGATGCGGTGGTCTTGACCTGGATTAGCGATTGGCTTAACTTAACTAATAAAAGAATACTTTACCTTGAGGGTTGGGATTTGGTATATGGATGGCATGCATATTTGCTTTATGACAAAAAGGTGGACAGGGCTTTTAAATCCCATATTCTTAGAAAAGTGACAGGGAAAAGAGAAAAGGACATAGATCACTGGGGAGGCCAACATTTTGAGCTTTTCACGCCTCTTCTGCGTTTCATCCACTCGATCCATAACCTTCACCTGGAATTGTAGGCTCCTGAAAATACTTCCTGGGCAGAATTAACACGAGGTGGCCTTCCAATAGAAGCCCCATGAAAACCAACTGGAAGGGCGTTGAGGACTTCATTGGGATTTAGAACTTGAGCATGCTCATTGACTGACTTAAATTTTGAAGATGCGGACTCTTCACATACTTAATTTATAAGCCTTGTCACCACTTTCAGTGGCGCTTATTATAGTGCATTTTATATCTGAAATACTGTACGGTTCTTTCTTTCTTTCTTTCTTTCTTTCTTTCTTTCTTTCTTTCTTTCTTTCTTTCTTTCTTTCTTTCTTTCTTTCTTTCTTTCTTTCTTTCTTTCTTTCTTTCTTTCTTTCTTTCTTTCTTTCTTTCTTTCTTTCTTTCTTTCTTTCTTTCTTTCTTTCTTTCTTTCTTTCTTTCTTTCTTTCTTTCTTTCTTTCTTTCTTTCTTTCTTTCTTTCTTTCTTTCTTTCTTTCTTTCTTTCTTTCTTTCTTTCTTTTCTTTCTTTTCTTTCTTTTCTTTCTTTCTTTCTTTCTCAATATTTTTAAAAGGAACCAGAAGAGTTAGGGAAGGATCAGGAAAATGCAGCTAGAATGATGAGGGGATTTGAAGTCATTCGAACTAGAAAAGGCCTGGGGCTCTTTAATTTTGAGAGGACAATTGAGAGAGGATATAATTGCAGGTATTTCTCGACTTATGACCGCAATGGAAAGCCCAATATTTCTGTTGTTAAGTGAGACATTTGTTAAGTCAGTGGAGCGCTGAAGGTGTTCAGTTAATAATCTGGTTGTAAAGTGAATCTGGCCTCCCCATTGACTTTGATTGTCAGGAAGTCGCCAAAGGGGAGTACTGCAACTGTCATAAATATGAGCCAAAAGCCAAGCATCTGAATCTTGATCACCTGTCCATGGGGATGCTGCAACGGTCGCAAGAGGAAAAATGGTCCTAAGTCAACTTTTTCAGGGCCGTTGTAACTTTGAACACTCGCTAAGTGAGCTGGTAAGTCGAGGACTTGCCTGTAATGTTTATAAAATCATGTGTGATATGGGAAAAATGGTTACGGATCAAGTTTTCCTTAGGACTAGGATCCGATGACGCTGGCTAGAGGGAGTTTAAAAGTTGGGGGGGGGAAAGGAAGTGCTTATTTATGTGGCACGTAAGTAACTACGGCATTCGTTACAAGGTGTGCCACTGGACGTTACCTTGGATAGCTTACTACTGGGATTAAATATGTCCACGTAAACCAGCCCTTTCTAGAGTTCTTAGCGTTGAGAATCATTGCTAGCACTTGGGTAGAGTCCCCGGGCCCCCAGATGGCAGCTGTTGGCAAAGAGTGGTGGGACAGGGTCTGTCGCCTTCTCTTGCATTTGAGTAGTCCAGAAACCTCTAGTTGGCCATTGTGAGAAACAAAGTATTGGACTAATAAAGAGCCATCCATACACTGTGGTTCACTTACTGCTGATCTGGACAGTTGTGCTTATGAAGACACAGTGTCAAAACAGAACAGAACAGAATAGGAAAGAATAAGAATGGAATGGAATGGAATGGAATGGAATGGAATGGAATGGAATAGAATAGAATAGAATAGAATAGAATAGAATAGAATAGAATAGAATAGAATAGAATAGAATAGAATTATAGAATAGAATAGAATAGAATAGAATAGAATAGAATAGAATAGAATAGAATAGAATAAATATTATAGAATAAATATTATAGAATAGAATAGAATAGAATAGAAAATTAGATTAGAATAGAACAGAATAGAATAAAATAAATATTATAGAATAAATATTATAGAATAGAATAGAATAGAATAGAATAGAATAGAATAGAATAGAATGTGGAATGGAATGGAATGGAATGGAATAGAATAGAATAGAATAGAATAGAATAGAATAGAATAGAATAGAATAGAATAGAATGTGGAATGGAATAGAATAGAATAGAGTAGAATGTGGAATGGAATGGAATAGAATAGAATAGAATAGAATAGAATAGAATAGAACGTGGAATGGAATAGAATAGAATAGAGTAGAATGTGGAATGGAATGGAATGGAATAGATTGGGTCTTGAATTCTGGCATCTATTTTACTTAGAGAGCAAGTGTGCACGCATAAAATCTCTGCTTGAGGTGTGCAATGAACTGTTTGTTCGTGACTGCTTGTTAAGGATTAACCTGGATGTACCAGTGCGGCTAAGGAGAACAATTCCTCCTATGCTTTTCTGTAGGTGGGGTGGAGTGTGGTGAAAGGGACTGAGAACCCAATGTTCACTAACCTCCATTTCAGTCCTGGAACATGTTGGTTTTAATCAAAATACAAGAGATCAAAAAGAAACACTGTAAGAATAATTATGGGTGTTTCAGGAAGAGAAACAGCTCAGCCCTTCTGGGGAGTCCTTATGTTTTAACAGGACTCCTTTTATATTCTCTTCTTCTCGTCTAACCTGATGAAACATGCTGAAGAAGTTCAGCTGGGCCTTACACAGAAATCGCTTCTTTGTTCATTTTGGATTCTCAAGGAGGACCGTGGATGTGGCTGGCAATTTCCTCTCCCCTGAATGCTCCTGACTTGTTTAACAGCGCTACTCTACAAGTCTGCGGTCTGTCGGTTGTCATTGCGTGGCGCAGATGTTGTCCACATTAGGAAGGGTACAATTGTGGCTGACGAGCTGCCATTCGGCCTTGCAGTCTTAGAAACAAGAGTGCTGAATGCTCCGTTTATTTTTTTTTATTTGCAAGAATGCTCTTCTGGCAAAGCAAAACCAAGCGTTAAGGCGTGTGGCACCTTGATAGGCAACCGAGGACTCTTCAAAATAGGCCGGATATTTTCCCTTTGCCTTTTTACATTTTCTAGATTGTGAATGGAAGACCAGATCTGTCCCAGCTATTCCTGGCACACAGATACACATAGAACACACACCAGCCTTTTAAATATATATGGTTGCTAGGCTGCTGTCAAGATATGACATTCAGCTATTGGATCCCTTGCTTCCCGGGAGATATGCCATCACCTAGCTTATAATGTGGATTTTTTTTTAAAAAAAAATTGGAAGTAAAAGGGAAAGATGATAGAAACAACACAGCAGTGAAATGTTATCCCCCAAATAATGAGATCTCTGAAGAAATAACGCTAAGCCACGTTGAAATAACTGGGCATCGTTTCATTTCAGCTATACAGATTGCATTTGTGTATTTATTCCCATTCTCATTTTAGGGTGGATAGCTGAGGCCAAAATTAACACGGCATGCTTCTAGAGGCATTTAAAAGCAACATTTCCCTTTGGGAAACTGGAAAGATAGCCAGCATAAATTGTGAAGAATTCTTCCCAGGGGAATCCTTATTAAGTTCATGTTTTTTCCCCTCTTCACCAACAATAATACAAGGTGGTTGGGGTGACGTGCCAATCAAAGGGAGACTCTTAAGGTGAGCTATACCAGGGGTCTCCAACCTCTGGTCCATGGACCAGTACTGGGCTGTGGCATGCCAGCAACTGGTCCACACGGACAAGCAAAGTCCCAGTCTGCAAGATGCAGACAGCACACAAAACCATGCATGGAAAAACGTCTCTCCACAGAACCGGTCCCTGGTGCCCAAAAGGTTGGGGACCTCTGATCTATAACTCCCATAACTCACCGCCCTGAGTCCTTCGGGAGAAGGGTGGTATATAAATAAAATTATTATTATTATTATTATTATTATTATTATTATTATTATTATTATTATTATTATTATTATTATTATTATTATTATTATTATTATTATTGTGGGAGAAGGACTGGCAGAACCTGGGAGTGGAGTCAAAAGAGGGATCAGCCTAGAATCCCTACATAGTCACGAACGAACTACATCCAACTTCCCTCGAGTGCTATTGACCTTTATCTAGCAATTCTCAGCAAGTACCCGACTATTAGTTGAGAGGATTCCTACGCATAGACTTTTAGCAACACATCAGCTTACTTGAACCTTTGCCGGTGGACCTGGTCTTTTGTGACCGACACATATGCAGCTAAAACTCAGTTCCTGTGACATAATGGCGTGTGTCTTTTCGTATGTTTACATTCAGGCCAGGCTGGGCATGCTATAGCAATCCTGAACTGACTTAACCGGAAGGAAGTCTGAGAACAGACAGGGAGAAGCGAGATCAGATATAATCCTGCCAGATGGAGCTGTGGTTCATTCATATCTCTGTGGCCTTTCTGAGAACAATGTTCCTGATAGACCCAGTTATCTTGGATTTGGCCTGTGACGCAGGGCTCCTGCTGACCCAGCAGATGGAAGTTGTGGTTTGAGGGACCCTCACCACATGACTGTAACCACACTACAGCAGTTTGCCTATGGACTAGGAAGCCATTGGAAACAGTCACCCAGGCTGTGATCATCACAAGGTGTGATTGGTGCAATGCATTCCCCATAGGGCTGCCTTTGAAGTAGACTCAGAAGCTCTAATTCAGGGGTCCCCAACCTGTGGGCTGTGGCCCATTACCAGGACATGGCCTCCTGGCCACTAGACCATGGGACAGGCTGGCCAGTGCACGCACACACATGCACGCACTCACTCCCACTCGTGCTAGCACCGTCGCTACGAAAACGGGGTGCTGCACGGTGAAAATGGGACACCATGTGGTGAAGATGGGGCACCGTGCGGTGAAAATGGGATGGAGCTAGCACCCACGCAGCAAAAATGGGGCGGTGCTAGCAAATGTCATCTGGGCGCTAGCACCGCCCCATTTGCATCATGCGTGCCCATGGTCTTGTTTGTGTACGTGCGCCCACACGCGTAAGATGCTTCCCCCTCCCTTTTCCTCTGGTCCACCAACTGAGAAAGGTTGGAGACCTCCACTCTAATTGGTCCAGAATATACTGACCAAGCTGTTGGCTGGTGAAACTGGTTAATGAAGAATTACTATGATCTTGAGATCCAGCTGGCAATAGAGTGGTGTCAATTGAGAGGGTGGTTAATATTCAAAAAGCCCTCTGGCCATTAAGAGCTACCTCGCAAAGGTGGAACTCCACTCACTAGGACACCTTTCTCTGGAGGATTGTTTGACCCTGTTATTGTTGTTGTTAGTTGCGAAGTCGTGTCCGGCCCATCGCGACCCCATGGACAACGTTCCTCCAGGCCTTCCTGTCCTCTGCCATCTTCTGGAGTCCATTTAAGCTCACGCCTACTGCTTCAGTGACTCCATCCAGCCACCTCATTCTCTGTCGTCCCCTTCTTCTCTTGCCCTCAACCTTTCCAAGCATTAGGCTCTTCTCCAGTGAGTCCTTCCTTCTCATTAGGTGGCCAAAGGATTTAAGTTTCCACTTCAGGATCTGGCCTTCTAAAGAGCAGTCAGGTTGATCTCCTCTAGGACTGACCGGTTTGATCGCCTTGCAGTCCAAGGGACTCGCAGGAGTCTTCTCCAGCACCAGAGTTCAAAGGCTTCAATTCATGCTGACAGACCCCAAAAAAACTCATTGGTGAGCCTTTGTCCCTTAGTAACATGGCGGGAAGCCACTGAGCTTATTATTGATTGTTACGTTTGCATTATTATCTTTGAGGTGTATCTCCCAGGGTCTACAAAGTTTGGAGCGGTCTATAAAAAGGTAGAAACAACCAAATCTATCTATCTATCTATCTCAAAGATTTCAATTTTGCTATGACTGTTTCTGGAGTGTGTCATAAATTATCTCTGAATAAATGTGAAGTGAAACATCCTGCCTATTGCATAATAAGGAACACAGATTTCATTTGATCAGTGTTGTAATATGTTAATGAATTTGTTGGAGAAAACGTTCTGATCCAGAGAGTTGTGTAGAACAGGAATTCTTGCTAGATATTTCCCAGATAGGATAAATGAAAACCGTATTCACACTAATTGGCTACGTTCCTAAGATGAATGTACCAGATTTGTGCACCAAAATCGTAGTGCTGATAACGGTGCTCAATTCAGGGATAACCTTGGTTGACCAGCCTGTTTTGGTAGCCTGCAACGTTGGCTAAACTCAGCAAGCTTGGCTTAGTTTATAATTCAGCGAAGCCCAATTCATTCGGTAACTCAGTTATATGCATTGCATAGATGTTATTTACTTTTTTTTTTGGTTTGCTTTCAACACAACACGGACAGCAATTAAAGTGACCCCTTGGCTGCCTAGTTGCTTAACCATCATAGATCTGTTGTCACTGAACTTAATTTCTTTAATTTTTTTCTGCTGCTGAGCCATGCTAGTTTCTGACCTAGGTCAAAATTGCTTAACATGTTTGATAGACTATTTTTCCCTCCCTCTCCTTTCTTCTTCCTCATGGTCCCATCCGCTCTTTTTTTCTTGCTCTGATGTCATGAAAGAAGAAGAAGAAAGAGGGAGGGAGAAAATGGTTGATTTCCAGGAATGAATGGCACCAGGGGGAAATGACTAGATTCACAGGGTCTCATTCCCTGCAGTATGTGGGAGGGATAGCAAGCAGGCAACAAAGCACATCAGCTGATGTGCCTTGCCTCCAGCTCTTAACTTCTGCATGAAGGCTCTTCAGAGGAATGATGTT
>NC_138207.1:102227621-102349767 GCF_964194415.1 Vipera berus | reverse complement strand
AAACAATCTGATTTTAGGGTTTCTGTTATTAACTTTTTGTTCTGTACCAGCCTGCTACCAGCCCTGCAGCAAAAGCAGGGACAACCCCTTTTACAAGAAGGCAAGAGGCTGGAATTACGACTGCCAAATTTATTGCTACAAAAACAAACGGAACAAGATACAAACCAAGAAACAGGAGCTTTAAGAAACAGGAACTATCCAAGCGGTTGCCTTCAGCAAACCAGCCCTCCCACGCATTCCCCTTTTATACAGTTCAGGGCGTGGCTTCTCTCTGCCTCCTTCTGAGGTGCCCCATTGCCTTCCTCTGTTTACTCCTGACTGACTGCCTCCTGCGTCGGGCATCCTTAAACAGGGCCAGCTGTGGGTCATCTTCATCCACGCTGTCAGGCTCACACAGCTGGGTCTGCATCGTGACCAGATGAGAGGGGCCTGGCTGGGGGCTCTCATCAAGCTGTCCAATCCCCTCAGCAAGCTCTTCAACACCCCCCTCCTCCTCCTCTGAGTCGTCCGAGCCAAATGCCGAACCCACAGGCTGACCCTGAATCACAACACTTTTCGCTTTGTTATGCTGCTTGAGATCACCTTGGTGAGATAGACAGACAGAAAAATTCTTTTATTTTATTTATTCTTAAACAAATAAACAAACAGCCCTCGCTGTGCTTCTTACTACAGTCTTTGGATATCTCATGGTACTTAAATGAAAAACAGTGGAACTGGAATCTCTCTCACGTCATATTTTTTCATATTTTTTCCCCCAAAGGCTCGATTGTCAATTAGATGGAGAAACTCTCATTTTGTGTTTGAGCGTCAGGGCTGGCTGGAAAAGGTTAGGCCTCACCTGCCTGGAGCTTATGGTTTGAATGGGGTTCCTCCTAAAATGTCCCCACTCACAAGAACGGTTGAGCGGTTAAGGCTAAAGACTTGGTTTGTCTTCCTCAACTTTTCAGTTTGTCTTTCCAGTATTTGAGGGGCTGCCACAAAGAAGAGGAGGGGGTCCACTTAATTTCCCAAAGCACGAGAAGGTCAGACAAGAAACGAGGGATGGAAACTCATCAAAGAGAGGAGCAACCTGGAATTAAGGAGAAACTTCCTAACAGAGAGAGGACAATCAGCCAGTGGAATGATTTGCCTCCAGACATTGTGGGTGATTCATCACCGGAGGTTTTTAAGAAGAGACTGGGCAACACATTTGTCTGGAAGGGTGTAGGGTCTCCTGCTTGAGGAGGGGGCTGGACTAGAAGATCACCAAGGTCCCTTCCGGCTTCTATTCTGATTCAGCTTCTCCCATCTAGGCTGCTTTCCATAGGCTGTTCTCCCTTTGCCGATTCCCACTCTTCCAGTGAATGATGTCAGACTCCAGCTTCACTCTGAGGGATTTCATAACTATCTCATCCCCTTTTCCTGGCCAAAAAAAGAAAAAAAAGAAAAAGAAAGGAAATGAAGCTTAACCAAAACAGGGACTAAGAAACTATGCTGGAAAACTGGGTTAAGGTCTCTGATAGGACTGGATTTCTGGATTTGGGTCTCTCTGGGTTGCTTGTGGACAGGATGGGGCTCTTGAGTTCAACCTCTCCCTGTTTTCTTGTACTTTCGTCTCCAGTTGTTGGGATATGAAAACCTTTTCAGAAACCGGTGGCAGGACGAGCTGAAAGGACAACCAGGAGCTTCTGCGAGGGCTTTTGGCATCCAGCCTCCCCGCCCCCTCTTCAACGCCGGGGGGGGGGGGGAATTCATCCCAGGATAAACGTGGGCTTCCCTGAATTATGAGGTTGAAAATCCCATGGCCTTCATCTGCTTCGCTTCCTTTCTCTCCCCCCCCCCCCCGCCTTTCTGTTTCCTTCCCAGTCGACGCCAGGGAGAGAATTAAGGGATTCTCTCTCTCCTCCCCCCCCCCACCCACTGCGTTTCTTCCAATTCGGTGCCAGTTCTGGAGCTGGGCGACCCACTCATCCGAACCGCTTCCTGGTGCGGGATCCGCTGGAGAGGGGGGAAAAACACCGCCAGGCGCCGCCACCGCCGCCCGCCCGCCCGCTTTCTTCGCCGCCTCCTCCTCCTCCTCCGCGGCCCGCCGAGCACCTGTTTCTGCAACTCAGCGCTGCCAATTGCTGGCTCGCTCGCTCGCTCGCCCTCGCTTCTCTTGCGCCCGGAAAAACAAGGCGGCCCTGGGCTCCGCGTGGAGGCTTCCAGAGGGATTGGGAAGAGGAGGAAGAGGAGGAGGGGGAGGGGGAGGGGGAGGGGGAAGAAGAGGAGGAGGAAGAGGAGGGCGGAAAGGAGGAGGAGGAAGAGGAAGAAGAGGAGGGGGAGGAGGAGGAGGGCGGAAAGGAAGAGGAAGAAGAGGAGGAGGAGGAAGAAGAGGAGGGGAGGAGGAAGAGGAGGGCGGAAAGGAGGAGGAAGAAGAGGAGGAGGAGGAAGAGGGGGAGCGGGAGGAGGAAGAAGAGGAAGAAGAGGAGAAAGAGGGGGAGGGGAAGGAGGAAGTGGAGAAGGAAGAAGTGGAGGAAGAGGAGGAAGAGGAAGAGAAAGAAGAGGGAGAGGGGAGGAGGAAGAAGAGGGGGAGGGGAAGTGGAGAAGGAAGAAGAGGAGGAAGAGGAAGAGAAAGAAGAGGGAGAGGGGAGGAGGAAGAAGAGGAGAAAGGGGGAGGGGGAGGAGGAAGTGGAGGAGGAAGAAGAGGGGGAGCAGCAGCCGGAGGAAAGAGAAGCAGGCACAGCCGAGCGCTAAAAAGCCCTGCCGCTTCTCCCCCCCTTCCCGGGCTCTGTCCGGATCCCCGGGCTGGCCGCTCCGATGCCAGGCGAGGCGCAGCGCGAGCCACAGATCCGCGCGCACAGACCGAGGCCAGGCTTGAGTGACAGCCCGTGCGTCACGCCGTCCGCCAACCGGCAGACCCGCGCCGGGTTCTGAGCCCTCCCCCTGCCTGCTCTGCTCTGCTGCCCCCGCCACCCCCCCCCCCATCACACACACGACCCGCCGCTCCGCGCAGCTTTAGCCGGCCGGGCGCGCAACCCGCCGCCCGCAGGAGCCCTCGCTTCTCCCGCCTCCTCCGCCCAGAGCCCGGCCGGCCTTCCTCTCCTCCTCCTCCTCCTGCCGCCGCCGGGGCCACCTGCGCAAGCGGCGCGTGCGGCCGACGGCCCCTGCCGCTCGCAGCCTCAGCGCGGCCGGCGGGCGACGAGGCAGCCGAGGCGCGGAGCGAGCGCGGCGCCGGAGCCCCCTGGAGGCGGCGGGGAGTTGCCCGCCTGGCCGGCTGACCAGAAGAAGCGGCGGGCGCGCTTTCCTGGCTCCCCGCTTCCCTCGGACGAGAGCGGGAGAGGCAGGACGGCCCGGCGGGGCCACCTGCGCAAGCGGCGCCTGCGGCCGACGGAGCCTCCCGCCCTCAGCCCCGCACGGGCAGCCCGGCCGGAGCTGGGTAGCGGCGGCGGCGGCGCGTCCGTCTCCTCACCCTCCTCCTCACCCGCCGCCGCCGCCGCCTCCCTGAGGGGGAAAAGAATAACAACAGTAACAATAAGGCGGGCGAAGCGGACGCCGCCATCCTCGCCCACTGACTGACGAGAATCCGGCTTTTTCTCTTTTTTTGGCTACGGGGGGGGTGTCCAATATACGGGATATATTGCTGGGGGGGGCGCGCTTTGGGGGCCCCTCCCCGTTTCCCTCGGGTGGGAGGGGCCGGCTGGCGGGGAGGGGGCGAAGGAGAGGCAGCGACGCGGCGGCGGCGGCTGCCTGAGGCGAAGCGGCGGAGAGCCACGTCCTCGCCCGCTGACCGACTCGCCTCCCCTGGACTGACTGACTGACGAAGAGAGCGGCGGCGGCGGCGGGGTGGGGGAGGGAGAATATTCGCCCTTTCGGCCCCTCCCGGCTTCCCAGCCGAGGCAGGAGCGTCTCCCCGGCGGCGAGCGAGGCGGCCGCCGGTCCATCCTCGCCTGACTGACTGACTGACTGACTGACTGGGCGGGCGTGGGGGGGGGAGGGGGAGCCGATATGCGGGCCGGCTGAGGCGGGCGCGCTTCCTTGGCCCCTCCCCGTTTCTCTCGGGCGGGGGCAGGCGAGGCAGGACGCCTCGGCGGCGGCGACAGCGGCGGCTGCCCTGGGCTGAGCGGCACCATGGCCGGGGACGGGCTGCGGGACAGGGGTCGGCAGCGGCGGCGGCGGCGGCAGCAGCGGCGGCAGCAGCGGCGGCTTCTTCCCCCTGCCCGCTGCTAGCCATGGCCAATGGCAGCGGCGGCGGCGGCTCCAGCAGCTACTACGCGGGCGGCGGCGGCGGCAGCCTTAGGATGAGCAGCCCGGCCGGCGGCGGCGGCGGCGGCAGCAGCCTGAACGCGGCTTCGTCCTCGGCGCCCGCCCGCGCCTCCAACGCGCTCATCATCCCGCTCACCATGGACGTGCCCTGCGACAGCGGGCAGCGCATGTGGTGGGCCTTCCTGGCCTCCTCCATGGTCACCTTCTTCGGGGGCCTCTTCATCATCCTGCTCTGGAGGACCCTGAAGTACCTGTGGACCGTCTGCTGCCACTGCGGCGCCAAGGAGAAGGTAAGGGCCCGACGGGCCACCCCCGACCCCGTCCCAGCCGCCTCGCCTCCCCTTCGCCTTCCTGAGGTCCGCGGCTCTCGGCCCGAGCGAGGACCTGGCGAGCACGCAAAAAGTGAAATTCCCACCTTAAAACCAAAGGGAGACGCGGGGGGGGGGAAGGGGGGCAGGGGGGATCCGTTACTACTCGATCAAGCACCTCCCAAATATTTGACCACCGATCGGAGTTGCTAAGGGACTTAGTTATTAAGTTACTAAGGGACTTAGTTATTAAGTTACTAAGGGACTTTTTGTTATTATTATTACTATTATTATTACTATTATTATTACTATTATTATTACTATTACTATTATTATTATTATTATTATTATTATTATTATTATTATTATTATTATTATTATTATTATTATTATTACAACATTACCATCATCATCATTATTATATCAGCATCAGCATTATATCATCATCATCATCATCATCATCATCATCATCATCATCATCATCATCATCATTTAGTTTGTCCCCATCGCATTTCATGGTATACAGCTGAAGCATCTTGGAAAGAGTTCATTTCCAGAGCCAGGAATCTATTCTGCTTAAAATAATAATGTAATGTTGATCCTTCAAAAGGGAAAGAAAAGCATAAATAAATAAATGTTACTGTAGGTCATTGTTGTTGTTGTTTTTTTTTAAAAAAATCTTTCGTGTGTTTTTTTTTTGCTTGTTTGTTTTACATCACAATGGCTTTAAACCTTTTTAATTGCGACATGCTATCCGGGGAAAGTAAGAGAAAAGTTTTAGAAGGAAAGGCCAGGTGTGTTGGTTCCCCCAGCCAGCTCTTCAGCCTCCTTGACAAACCATTGAGAATAACCAATCAGAGTTACTAAGGGATTTCTACCCATTAATTAAACCAACCAATTCGCTTATATTTTTCTGTAACGTTTCATGATACAGAAAAATAGTAAGAGTTTAAGCATCTTGGAAATAGTTCACTTTCGGAGCCACAAATCAAAAGGGAAACGAAGGCATATTACTGCTAATTGTGGTTTTTTTTTTAAATCACAATTGCTATAAACCTTTTAATTGCAACATGCTATCCTGGAAAGTAGGCAGAAGAGGTGGCTTGGTTCCCTGGCCAGTGCGGCAGTTCCCTTCGCAAACTATTGGTGAATAACCAGAGATACGAACTTGGACTCCTTATACATTCTGCTCTTAGTGCCTTTCTATTTTCTTTGGGGTGTCTTCCTGGGGGATTCTCTCCCCTCTTTTCAGGCAGAGTACAGCCCTGTGAGATAGGTTGGGGCGAGTGCCTCGTAATTCTGCGCTTGCCGCTGGAGAAGGATGGGGCAGGATTTGAAAGGGGCTTCACCAAAGGGCAAGGCTGAGCCTGTTTCCCTTTTGCAGACCGGTGAGAAATTTGGGAGATGTGACACAGGTCCCTTGAGTTCAGCTTGGAAGGAAAGACGGGTGGAGGGGGCAGTTGCCTAGCTGATCCTGAACATGCTAATATTTGGTCAGAAATAAGCTGGACCGAGTGGTAGGCTTGGGTCATCTCCACGTATATTTGGGCGTTGATTGTTTGAAGGAGTCAACAAGGAGTCATCCAAAGTCAAAATCCTACTGAGTTCTGTGGGGCTTTGTGGTGTTTACAATTACAGCCTTAGTCCCCAATAAAATCCGCTGGGCTGAGACAAAGTTTTCTTCTTGCTGATCATTTTTTCAGCTTCCCTTCCCCCCCCAAAAAATTGCTGTGGTTCATCTCTTTCTCCCTTCCATCGGATGCTGTTCTTTAACCAGAAAAGTTTAAGCGTTCTTTGGCACCGTATTAAGGAACCAATTTGTCTGCCTGAATTAAGCTGACTGTAGGTGAGTCCCTGAAAAGAGCCTTACTTACAACCATCTGTTCAATCACTCTCTTCCTTTCCTTGTTTGTTGCTGCCAATTTAAGGACACCGAGATCTTGAAAAGCCAGATTCCAAGGGAAGTTGTGTAAAATGGCAGTTGTGTAAGGACATACGTGGAGGTTTCCTTGGAATGAAATGTTGCGGGGGAGGAATAAATACAGGATTGGGAGCGAATCTTCTGCCTTGTCCAACAGTGCCTTCCCCATCTGCTGAAAACCCACAAACAGAAAGAAACACGGCTTCTAATAAATAATAAGACTCCCCAGTTGTTGTTGTTGTTGTTGTTGTTATTATTATTATTATTATTATTATTATTATTATTATTATTATTATTATTATTATTTTGCTTTTAGCATGCCAAATCTTTCTCATCCATGTATGGGTTCAGCTGTCTGGCAAAGTTTAAAATTTTGACCTGTCCGTGTCAAGTTTTACTTGATTTAGCCATAGCCTGCAACAGGTGAAAGAATGACAAACTAATAATAAAATAAATAAACAAATAATCTCAGTAGCACCCCATTCTCCCGTCAATACAGACTCCAAATAAGGGTTTCCTAGTAGTTCGGTTTAGACCGCCATAGAATTAAAAGGGTTGAATATAATCTGGAAGGAAAAGAAGAAGTAAGTGCAAATGTTACCATTTGCAACAGTTTCTATGGTGTGTGTGAAAGAGATACTTGAAAGATACAACAGAAAAAAAAAAACAATCCCAGCTAGTATTTCAAAGGTAGACTGGGATTTTTCTCTCATAATATTTGGGTGTCCTTCTGGTGTAAAATTCAGCTTGGTTCACTTTTCTCAGAAATGGTGAATTCTTCAACTGATAAATTTCCTCTGCCTCATTCTGATCCATTTCCTTTTTCATTCCAAAGAAGAATGAAAACCTGGTTCTGGTTGATCAAGACTTCTGATTTGAAGCATTTGGACAGATCTCTCTTTCCTGCCTGGAATCGGCCCTAGCTGAGACTTTGACAGTGGAAAGTTTTCAAAAGTCTTGGGAAAGCAAGCAACGTTGAGGTTCACAAAAGTGTTGCGTCTATAAGTCTTGTTCAGAGGCATATTGAAAAGTGACAGGGAAATTAATGTTCTGCCGAAGTTTCTCTTTTTGTTTCAAATGATACCTATATTGAAAAAGGATGCCAACCTTGATGAATGGCAGAAGGGTATTAATAAATTTATCTGGGCGGGGGAAAAACCAAGAGTTAAATTTAAGATTTTACAAGATGCTAGGGAAAGAGGGGGACTTAAGGCGCCGAATTTGAAATTGTATTATGATGCGGTGGTCTTGACCTGGATTAGCGATTGGCTTAACTTAACTAATAAAAGAATACTTTACCTTGAGGGTTGGGATTTGGTATATGGATGGCATGCATATTTGCTTTATGACAAAAAGGTGGACAGGGCTTTTAAATCCCATATTCTTAGAAAAGTGACAGGGAAAAGAGAAAAGGACATAGATCACTGGGGAGGCCAACATTTTGAGCTTTTCACGCCTCTTCTGCGTTTCATCCACTCGATCCATAACCTTCACCTGGAATTGTAGGCTCCTGAAAATACTTCCTGGGCAGAATTAACACGAGGTGGCCTTCCAATAGAAGCCCCATGAAAACCAACTGGAAGGGCGTTGAGGACTTCATTGGGATTTAGAACTTGAGCATGCTCATTGACTGACTTAAATTTTGAAGATGCGGACTCTTCACATACTTAATTTATAAGCCTTGTCACCACTTTCAGTGGCGCTTATTATAGTGCATTTTATATCTGAAATACTGTACGGTTCTTTCTTTCTTTCTTTCTTTCTTTCTTTCTTTCTTTCTTTCTTTCTTTCTTTCTTTCTTTCTTTCTTTCTTTCTTTCTTTCTTTCTTTCTTTCTTTCTTTCTTTCTTTCTTTCTTTCTTTCTTTCTTTCTTTCTTTCTTTCTTTCTTTCTTTCTTTCTTTCTTTCTTTCTTTCTTTCTTTCTTTCTTTCTTTCTTCTTTCTTTCTTTCTTTCTTTCTTTCTTTCTTTCTTTCTTTCTTTTCTTTCTTTTCTTTCTTTTCTTTCTTTCTTTCTTTCTCAATATTTTTAAAAGGAACCAGAAGAGTTAGGGAAGGATCAGGAAAATGCAGCTAGAATGATGAGGGGATTTGAAGTCATTCGAACTAGAAAAGGCCTGGGGCTCTTTAATTTTGAGAGGACAATTGAGAGAGGATATAATTGCAGGTATTTCTCGACTTATGACCGCAATGGAAAGCCCAATATTTCTGTTGTTAAGTGAGACATTTGTTAAGTCAGTGGAGCGCTGAAGGTGTTCAGTTAATAATCTGGTTGTAAAGTGAATCTGGCCTCCCCATTGACTTTGATTGTCAGGAAGTCGCCAAAGGGGAGTACTGCAACTGTCATAAATATGAGCCAAAAGCCAAGCATCTGAATCTTGATCACCTGTCCATGGGGATGCTGCAACGGTCGCAAGAGGAAAAATGGTCCTAAGTCAACTTTTTCAGGGCCGTTGTAACTTTGAACACTCGCTAAGTGAGCTGGTAAGTCGAGGACTTGCCTGTAATGTTTATAAAATCATGTGTGATATGGGAAAAATGGTTACGGATCAAGTTTTCCTTAGGACTAGGATCCGATGACGCTGGCTAGAGGGAGTTTAAAAGTTGGGGGGGGGAAAGGAAGTGCTTATTTATGTGGCACGTAAGTAACTACGGCATTCGTTACAAGGTGTGCCACTGGACGTTACCTTGGATAGCTTACTACTGGGATTAAATATGTCCACGTAAACCAGCCCTTTCTAGAGTTCTTAGCGTTGAGAATCATTGCTAGCACTTGGTTAGAGTCCCCGGGCCTCCAGATGGCAGCTGTTGGCAAAGAGTGGTGGGACAGGGTCTGTCGCCTTCTCTTGCATTTGAGTAGTCCAGAAACCTCTAGTTGGCCATTGTGAGAAACAAAGTATTGGACTAATAAAGAGCCATCCATACAGAATAGGAAAGAATAAGAATGGAATGGAATGGAATGGAATAGAATAGAATAGAATAGAATAGAATAGAATAGAATAGAATAGAATAGAATAGAATAGAATAGAATAGAATAGAATAGAGTAGAATAGAATTATAGAATAGAATAGAATAGAATAGAATAGAATAGAATAGAATAAATATTATAGAATAAATATTATAGAATAGAATAGAATAGAAAATTAGATTAGAATAGAACAGAATAGAACAGAATAGAATAAAATAAATATTATAGAATAAATATTATAGAGTAGAATAGAATAGAATAGAATAGAATAGAATAGAATAGAATAGAATAGAATAGAATGTGGAATGGAATGGAATGGAATAGAATAGAATAGAATAGAATAGAATGTGGAATGGAATAGAATAGAATAGAGTAGAACGTGGAATGGAATGGAATAGAATAGAGTAGAATGTGGAATGGAATGGAATGGAATAGATTGGGTCTTGAATTCTGGCATCTATTTTACTTAGAGAGCAAGTGTGCACGCATAAAATCTCTGCTTGAGGTGTGCAATGAACTGTTTGTTCGTGACTGCTTGTTAAGGATTAACCTGGATGTACCAGTGCGGCTAAGGAGAACAATTCCTCCTATGCTTTTCTGTAGGTGGGGTGGAGTGTGGTGAAAGGGACTGAGAACCCAATGTTCACTAACCTCCATTTCAGTCCTGGAACATGTTGGTTTTAATCAAAATACAAGAGATCAAAAAGAAACACTGTAAGAAGAATTATGGGTGTTTCAGGAAGAGAAACAGCTCAGCCCTTCTGGGGAGTCCTTATGTTTTAACAGGACTCCTTTTATATTCTCTTCTTCTCGTCTAACCTGATGAAACATGCTGAAGAAGTTCAGCTGGGCCTTACACAGAAATCGCTTCTTTGTTCATTTTGGATTCTCAAGGAGGACCGTGGATGTGGCTGGCAATTTCCTCTCCCCTGAATGCTCCTGACTTGTTTAACAGCGCTACTCTACAAGTCTGCGGTCTGTCGGTTGTCATTGCGTGGCGCAGATGTTGTCCACATTAGGAAGGGTACAATTGTGGCTGACGAGCTGCCATTCGGCCTTGCAGTCTTAGAAACAAGAGTGCTGAATGCTCCGTTTATTTTTTTTTTTATTTGCAAGAATGCTCTTCTGGCAAAGCAAAACCAAGCGTTAAGGCGTGTGGCACCTTGATAGGCAACCGAGGACTCTTCAAAATAGGCCGGATATTTTCCTTTGCCTTTTTACATTTTCTAGATTGTGAATGGAAGACCAGATCTGTCCCAGCTATTCCTGGCACACAGATACACATAGAACACACACCAGCCTTTTAAATATATATGGTTGCTAGGCTGCTGTCAAGATATGACATTCAGCTATTGGATCCCTTGCTTCCCGGGAGATATGCCATCACCTAGCTTATAATGTGGATTTTTTTTAAAAAAAAATTGGAAGTAAAAGGGAAAGATGATAGAAACAACACAGCAGTGAAATGTTATCCCCCAAATAATGAGATCTCTGAAGAAATAACGCTAAGCCACGTTGAAATAACTGGGCATCGTTTCATTTCAGCTATACAGTTTGCATTTGTGTATTTATTCCCATTCTCATTTTAGGGTGGATAGCTGAGGCCAAAATTAACACGGCATGCTTCTAGAGGCATTTAAAAGCAACATTTCCCTTTGGGAAACTGGAAAGATAGCCAGCATAAATTGTGAAGAATTCTTCCCAGGGGAATCCTTATTAAGTTCATGTTTTTTTCCCTCTTCACCAACAATAATACAAGGTGGTTGGGGTGATGTGCCAATCAAAGGGAGACTCTTAAGGTGAGCTATACCAGGGGTCTCCAACCTCTGGTCCATGGACCAGTACTGGGCTGTGGCATGCCAGCAACTGGTCCACACGGACAAGCAAAGTCCCAGTCTGCAAGATGCAGACAGCACACAAAACCATGCATGGAAAAACGTCTCTCCACAGAACCGGTCCCTGGTGCCCAAAAGGTTGGGGACCTCTGATCTATAACTCCCATAACTCACCGCCCTGAGTCCTTCGGGAGAAGGGCGGTATATAAATAAAATTATTATTATTATTATTATTATTATTATTATTATTATTATTATTATTATTATTATTATTATTATTATTATTATTATTATTGTGGGAGAAGGACTGGTAGAACCTGGGAGTGGAGTCAAAAGAGGGATCAGCCTAGAATCCCTACATAGTCACGAACGAACTACATCCAACTTCCCTCGAGTGCTATTGACCTTTATCTAGCAACTCTCAGCAAGTACCCGACTATTAGTTGAGAGGATTCCTACGCATAGACTTTTAGCAACACATCAGATTACTTGAACCTTTGCCGGTGGACCTGGTCTTTTGTGACCGACACATATGCAGCTAAAACTCAGTTCCTGTGACATAATGGCGTGTGTCTTTTCGTATGTTTACATTCAGGCCAGGCTGGGCATGCTATAGCAATCCTGAACTGACTTAACCGGAAGGAAGTCTGAGAACAGACAGGGAGAAGCGAGATCAGATATAATCCTGCCAGATGGAGCTGTGGTTCATTCATATCACTGTGGCCTTTCTGAGAACAATGTTCCTGATAGACCCAGTTATCTTGGATTTGGCCTGTGACGCAGGGCTCCTGCTGACCCAGCAGATGGAAGTTCTGGTTTGAGGGACCCTCACCACATGACTGTAACCACACTACAGCAGTTTGCCTATGGACTAGGAAGCCATTGGAAACAGTCACCCAGGCTGTGATCATCACAAGGTGTGATTGGTGCAATGCATTCCCCATAGGGCTGCCTTTGAAGTAGACTCAGAAGCTCTAATTCAGGGGTCCCCAACCTGTGGGCTGTGGCCCATTACCAGGACATGGCCTCCTGGCCACTAGACCATGGGACAGGCTGGCCAGTGCACGCACACACATGCACGCACTCACTCCCACTCGTGCTAGCACCGTCGCTACGAAAACGGGGTGCTGCACGGTGAAAACGGGACACCACGTGGTGAAGATGGGGCACCGTGCGGTGAAAATGGGATGGAGCTAGCACCCACGCAGCAAAAATGGGGCGGTGCTAGCGAATGTCATCTGGGCACTAGCACCGCCCCATTTGCATCATGCGTGCCCACGGTCTTGTTTGTGTACGTGTGCCCACACGCGTAAGATGCTTCCCCCTCCCTTTTCCTCTGGTCCACCAACTGAGAAAGGTTGGAGACCTCTACTCTAATTGGTCCAGAATATACTGACCAAGCTGTTGGCTGGTGAAACTGGTTAATGAAGAATTACTATGATCTTGAGATCCAGCTGGCAATAGAGTGGTGTCAATTGAGAGGGTGGTTAATATTCAAAAAGCCCTCTGGCCATGAGGAGCTACCTCGCAAAGGTGGAACTCCACTCACTAGGACACCTTTCTCTGGAGGATTGTTTGACCCTGTTGTTGTTGTTAGTTGCGAAGTCGTGTCCGGCCCATCGCGACCCCATGGACAATGTTTCTCCAGGCCTTCTTGTCCTCTACCATCTTCTAGAGTCCATTTAAGCTCATGCCTACTGCTTCAGTGACTCCATCCAGCCACCTCATTCTCTGTCGTCCCCTTCTTCTCTTGCCCTCAACCTTTCCCAGCATGAGGCTCTCCTCCAGTGAGTCCTTCTCATTAGGCGGCCAAAGGATTTAAGTTTCCACTTCAGGATCTGGCCTTCTAAAGAGCAGTCAGGTTGATCTCCTCTAGGACTGACCGGTTTGATCGCCTTGCAGTCCAAGGGACTCGCAGGAGTCTTCTCCAGCACCAGAGTTCAAAGGCTTCAATTCATGCTGACAGACCCCAAAAAAACTCATTGGTGAGCCTTTGTCCCTTAGTAACATGGCGGGAAGCCACTGAGCTTATTATTGATTGTTACGTTTGCATTATTATCTTTGAGGTGTATCTCCCAGGGTCTACAAAGTTTGGAGCGGTCTATAAAAAGGTAGAAACAACCAAATCTATCTATCTATCTATCTCAAAGATTTCAATTTTGCTATGACTGTTTCTGGAGTGTGTCATAAATTATCTCTGAATAAATGTGAAGTGAAACATCCTGCCTATTGCATAATAAGGAACACAGATTTCATTTGATCAGTGTTGTAATATGTTAATGAATTTGTTGGAGAAAACGTTCTGATCCAGAGAGTTGTGTAGAACAGGAATTCCTGCTAGATATTTCCCAGATAGGATAAATGAAAACCGTATTCACACTAATTGGCTACGTTCCTAAGATGAATGTACCAGATTTGTGCACCAAAATCGTAGTGCTGATAACGGTGCTCAATTCAGGGATAACCTTGGTTGACCAGCCTGTTTTGGTAGCCTGCAACGTTGGCTAAACTCAGCAAGCTTGGCTTAGTTTATAATTCAGCGAAGCCCAATTCATTCGGTAACTCAGTTATATGCATTGCATAGATGTTATTTACTTTTTTTTTTGGTTTGCTTTCAACACAACACGGACAGCAATTAAAGTGACCCCTTGGCTGCCTAGTTGCTTAACCATCATAGATCTGTTGTCACTGAACTGAGCCTTATTAATTTCTTTAATTTTTTTCTGCTGCTGAGCCATGCTAGTTTCTGACCTAGGTCAAAATTGCTTAACATGTTTGATAGACTATTTCCCCCCCCCTCTCCTTTCTTCTTCCTCATGGTCCCATCCGCTCTTTTTTTCTTGCTCTGATGTCATGAAAGAAGAAGAAGAAAGAGGGAGGGAGAAAATGGTTGATTTCCAGGAATGAATGGCACCAGGGGGAAATGACTAGATTCACAGGGTCTCATTCCCTGCAGTATGTGGGAGGGATAGCAAGCAGGCAACAAAGCACATCAGCTGATGTGCCTTGCCTCCAGCTCTTAACTTCTGCATGAAGGCTCTTCAGAGGAATGATGTTATGCAAACAGATTAAGCTCTAAGGCCAGGCAGGAAGAGACTATAATATGGAAGATGGGGTATTTATTTATTAAGAACACTCACAATGACTCCAGGCGATTTGCAGAAATAAAATCCCAACACAGAGCGCAGTAAAATGCCACTCTGCTGATGACAACACTCACACCAAGCATTTGATGGGCTCCATATATCTTTGGGGTTCCCAGGGCCGTTGTCAAAACCACGTATTCAAGGCACTGTGAAAGAGTGTCAATGTAGGGACTAGTCTTATTACCGCAGGGATAATGCTTCATGGGGAGGGGGGCACTCTGGAGAAGACCCCTTTTCTTGATCCCACCAGAGGGACCTCTTTAAGAAGGGGGGGGACCCATAACCTACTCTGCCTCCCCACCCTGGTGGGTTGGTAGATATAACTGGGAAAAGACGGTGCTTCAAATATTGTGGGAGAAGTGTTGGCAGAGCCTGGGAGTGGAGTCAAAAGAGGGTTCAGCCTAGAATCCCTAAATAGCTACAAGCGAAGTAAGTCCAATCTCCCTTGAATTCCCTTGACCCTTATCTAACTCCAAGCAGGGACTAACTTAAGAATATTCCTGCGCATAGGCGTTGAATGCAATACATCAGTTGAATTTGACCTTCCTGTTCAGACTTGATCTTTGCGACTGACAAATATCCTTATGGAAGGATGGGATGGACCACATTATATACCTTTTTCTGTACCAGATGGTAGTTTAACTTTCTTCCTTTCCCTCCATCAACCCTGCAAGTTTGGCAACATACATACATACATACATACATATGCAGCAAAGAAATTGCACCCATATAACCGCATAGATTAAGCTAAAATTAAGTTATTTCCTCGTTCCATATTCCTGTTTCTTACAAGCCCCACTTTTAGCTCTTTGGGGGCAGGGGTAAAGCATCCACACGAAATCCTTGGCTAAGCGTTTTGGTTTTCTAAGGATATAGTGATGCAGGCAGAAATGTCATCTTCCTATCCCACTAGCAGTAAGCAGCACAAAGATGCAATGACGACCAATTTTAAAGGACTTATATGTTTGTTTATGATCCTGTTGTTGTCCTCCATTGTATTTTGATCCACTCAACAACAGTCCTGTGAAGGAGGATTGGCTGAGAGAAGGAATGGTCCAAAGACATCCCTCCATCTTCCATGCCTCAGAAAGGACTAGAACCCATGGCCTTCTAGCCCTGCCCCATAGCCACTACACCAAATTGGCCCTTAATGTGGCAATGTTGTCTTCATTTCAACCCAACCCATTACCAACATGTCGTAGACTTGTATTTAGGGGCTGTAGTGTTAATATAAGATGCCTTGTAAGTGATATTGGGATGGCTGATTTCTGAACTCTTTATAGCTCTGTGGGCATGTGCTTTCCCGAGTGAACTTGGTCACAGCTCTCTATAGCCGTTAGAGACCAGATCCTTGGCTTCCACAGATTCATCTACTGGATGAGAAAGCGTTGGCTAGCCACGACATACGTTCCTTTTTTATAAGATTGTGGTGTACTTCTAAAAACACATAAGACTTTTTCAACTTCTGCCTTGAATGAAGCAGGATCCAATCTGGGTTGGTCACCAGGACCAGAGGCTTTGTCTTCTGAGCTTTTGGACTCCTTCTGGAGCCCAACTTCAGGGAATTTCCCTCTAGCCATTACAGAGAAGTTCCGGGAATGTCCAACTTCTCTCTGGCAGTTAATTATGGACCAAGCTCACACAGGTTTTGGAGCGTGGCTTGACCGTTTGAATTTTGTCCTCCAACCGTTTCCTTTTTCTCTCCTGTTTTTCTTTGACGAGGGTCCTAATAGGATTCTCCAGGTGGGTGACTGGTTCTTCTTCGAGTTGGGATAGGCAATGCCCCTTTGTGCATATTGGTGGCTGTTTTATACTTGCCCAATGGCAGTCCTTGATTAAGACCTCTGACGTACATTTGCTGAATGCTTTTGCCGTGCGTCTGCCCATCTCTGAGTTGACTGGTGGTGGCTATCATAGGCTTCATGGAATGACCCCTTCTTGAGTGCATCGGTGTAGGAAGCGTAGCTGTTCGTAAGTGGAGGCCTCGCGTGCTGTGAAGGATTCCCAATGTCCAACTATTTAAAGCACTAGCCGCCCATGTGTCTCACGAATGAAGGTGAATATATGTGTCCCAGGATCACCTTGCAGGACCCAATCTGGGTCTTCTGAACTTTTGGACTTGTGCTGGAGCCCGTCCTTAGGGAACTTCTCTCTAGCGGTCTCTTGAATGAGCGCTTGAATGAGCGGTTAAAAAACAAATACTGCTCTGCAATAATTGGAGTCAACTTCTGTCAGCTGCTTATCGCTGGTTCTGTCCCGTTGTGCGTGCACTACAGATTTTCTTCAGCTTTTACAGATCAGAGGACCTTGTGGTCCTGTTTTGTATGAGGTTTAACATTCACTAGTGGCGGTCGTGCCATTCTGCATACTTTACGGGCCGATTTTTGACGCTGAAAGTTACCGTTTCATGGCACCACTTACTGATTTGGGATAAATGAGAATCGGTGTGAAACTAACAGTACGTTTCCTTGTTTCCTTGTTGATTGGGGCTCTTAATTTGGAGGGCAAAGATGTCAGGAGACCTGTAAACTCGGGCGGAGGAAAAATTAGGTTATTTTCCCAGTTTGTTTTGATGCACTTAAATACATTTTTTTTTCCTGAGAAGGGATCTGTTGGTTTTATCAGATTCTCAAAGGAGCCTGTGGCCCAGTGCTGCAGACCAAGAAACAACTCGCAGGCACAGTCAAGGTTAAAATCAATGATGCTGGCCATTTACCGACAATTGACAGTTTCCTGCCACACCGCAGAGAGTGGGATAAGCTGGAGAGAGCTCCTGGAATGACTCACACTACACTACTTCTGTTAGCTGTGCTGTATTTTGATGTGGGTTTAATAAGCCTCCAAGAAGAACACTACCGACACGCATGCTTTAGCAAACGGCTGTAGCTCTCTTTCAGAAAAGGGCTAGACTCGTACGCAGAAACAGCCTGAGGGATGAATGTCCTGTCTCAGACATTGTGAAAAGTAGCTACAACATCCCAGGGATCCACTCCCAAGTTGCCTGAGCCTGCTTTACCACCAATTAAGGAATTCTGGGAGTTGGAAGTTCACCAGCCTTTTGAGTTCCCGGGTTATCGGAGACCCCTGCATTAAAGCCCACAATTGGTGGCTGATTTTCCTTCCTGGATTGCTAGCTTGGTTATCCAGGCAGAATCAAAGTCAGTTGTCAGAACCACGCCAGTCATACGTATGGCTTACTTTTCTGCTGATTTGAGAAATGTATTTTAAGATAGCCACGAAGAAGGGCCTGGAGATATTTGCAGATGCAGAGATGTACAGACATTCTCTAGTTGGCATAAGGAGGTGCCCAGAGTCGCTCCTTATTCTTGGCAGAAGTTAGTGATTGCTAGTTTCTGATGCCACGCTGAAGTGTTTTCCTAGGAAGAGAAAAAGCTGCATTTTTCCTGCAAATGAAAGGCAGCTTCTTGGAGACCACAGGTTAACCGATTAGCACCAGAGGGAAGCCAGGAAACACGGGACACAAATGAGAGTCCTGCATTAGAAGATGCTGTGATGCTAAACCCAAATTAACCACCATCCCAGATCAGCTCAGGGCCACCACAGGCAAATAAACAATATTCGACGCTCACAATGTTCTGGTTGATGCTTCTTTTACTGTTGACCTAAATTGGGGTGGGGGGAAAGAAGAGATTGGATAGTCGTTTGTCCAAATGGTATGGGGTCTCCTGCTTGAGCTGTAGGTTAGACTAGATGACCTCCAAGACATTCCGACTCTATTATTCTGTTGTTCTCCTATTCTGAAAATGCAAGTTTGACATAAAGAAGTGTTATCAAATGATAATGCCCAATAAAGTCAAACAGAGGTTCAAAGGCAGTGGGTTAATTAAACTAATTGGCTCTAGAGACAAATCCATGAGGAAAAATTGCAGCGGGAATGTGTTCTGCCTCAGTCTTACCAAGTAAATACATTGGAATCAGCTATGTGGTCCAAGATTGATCTGGATGGCATCTCAGAAGACTTTGAATTAGGCTGATATGGCCTTTGATGTTCCTTTCTTTGGACCAGAATGAATTGTTTATATTATTTATATTATTCACGAGATATCAGGCAGGCAGTAGATGAATGTATTTTAGTGTATGTTAAAATACCCACTTCATTCTTTGCATCAAGTTTTAAGTGGCATTCTTGTAATTTGATTATAATTGCTGGATATACATTTCTTGCTATCTTTTTGCCTGTTTCTATTTCCATATTTGAGTTTAAGGGTTTTTTGGGTTTTTTTTAAGGAAATGCCATTCTTGGATTCTTTTGGCTGAACTGTTTATAGTGTTGAACACATCTTAGGAAAGTAACACAAATGCTTTTGTTTGCATTTTTAAATTGTTTTTTTGCACGCGCCCTAGAGTTGCAGTGGAGTTGGGTGGCCTTAAAAACCAATTAGTCAACCAGCTTCACTCAGTTATATGATTTCCGTAGAGTAAAGGTAAAGGTAAAGGTTCCCCCGCACACGCGTGCTAGTCGTTTCCAACTCTAGGGGCCGGTGCTCATCTCTGTTTCAAAGCCGAAGAGCCAGCGCTTGTCCGAGGACGTCTCCGTGGTCATGTGGCCGGCATGACTAGACGCCAAAGGCGCACGGAACGCCGTTACCTTCCCACCGTAGTGGTCCCTATTTTTCTACTTGCAGTTTTATGTGCTTTCGAACTGCTAGGTTGGCAGAAGCTGGGATGAGTAACAGGCGCTCATTCTGTTACGCGGCACTTGGGATTTGACCCGCCAAACTGCCGACCTTCTGATCGACAAGCTCAGCGTCCTAACCCACTGAGCCACCGTGTCCCTCTTCCGTAGAGTAGCTGACCCTAATAATTAACTCAAACATCTGAAGAGTCGAGCTGGGCAAATTGTGTTTATTCGATTGATATTCTGCAATTCTTTTCTGGCGAGCACTTAACAAAAATTAAAAAGAAAATCATAATAAATCACCACAAAATAATTACTAAAGGTATTTTTTCCTTTTATTCTGTGCATGATGTACAATTCTAGGAGGCTGCTTGGACAAGTCCCTGCAGTCTCCTTGGCAACTTCCAGGCGTGAAAGTCCAGGTCCAAACATGAACATCCTATTAAACCAATTTATTGCTATAAAGTCTGTGCCTAGGAATCTTCTCAACTAATGGTTAGCATCTGCTTGACAGGAGTCAACAGAATTGAAAGAAAGTTGTTCACTTGTGACTATGTAAGGATTCTAGGCTGATCCCTCTTTTAACTCTGCCCCCGTCCTTCTCCTACAGCAAGGGTTTTTTTTTTCTTTTCCCCAGAGGTGGTTTATTTATTTTTATTTATTTTAATTCCATTTATATCCCGCCCTTCTCCAAAGACTCAGGGTGGCTTACAAGCTTAGCAGTAGCCTTCATTCTATGTATATGCCTGCTTATTAGGGCTTTCATACACCCCCCAAGCGGCATTATTACAAAGTCAGCTTATTGCCCCCAACAATCTGGGTCCTCATGGTTTGCCATTGCCTTCTTTCAAGGGCTGAGAGAACGTGACTGTCTTTGTGCCCAAGGCAAAACTAGAAATCACGGTCTTCTGGGTTTCTTGCCTGATGCTTTAACCACAACTTCAAGCTGGCTTTAAAAGCACTTACGAATGGATGATTAATCAGAACTGTTCACTCGGCTAGTCGTGCAGCTCTTCCTTAAAGAGGGATTCAGAGTTTTGCAGATTTTTCTTTATGTCACCATCCGTAAAAAGAAAAGAAATTTGCTTTTATCCACGAGAGGAGAAAGACAGCTGGAAATTCAGAAGGGGAGAGAGGTTAAAAAATCACTCCTATTCAGAGTCTTACAGCAATTTGTCTCCTGGGGCTCCAGAGTGGCTGAAGATCAGACTTCCCGGAGATTAGGCTGACATGTCCCACGTTTGCTAAACACAAGAGTTTACACCAATTGCAGCTGCTTGGTTGAAAACAGATGTTTTGAGGAGTCAGCCTGATTTTACCTTTGATCTAAATTACAGATATAGGCTGAAATATTCCCAGCCCAGAAATGCACAGCCACTTCAGAAGAGTAAGCTAACCTGCTTATTTAGTGGTAACTTTCAGTAAAAGATCTGAATATTTTTAGGACACATTTCCAGGATAATTAGGAGCCGTTTCCCAGGGGCAGAACTAAATGAGAAAAAAAGTTAGTCTATGACGATATCCCATTAAAGGGACTTATGTGGAAAACTGCTTGCATGGGGAAAGCAGGAAAAAAATGGGCAATAGAATAAAGCAAAAGAATAATAATTAAAAAACCCCGCATATGTATATAAGAGAAGCTCCATGTATGTAAATGTGTCAGGAAGTATAGCAGTTAAAGCAACAGTCTAGAAAGTGGAGGCTGTAAGGTCTAGAGCAGGGGTAGGCAACCTCGGCTCTTTTATGACTCGTGGACTTCAACTCCCAGAATTCCTGAGCCAGCTGATTCAGGAATTCTGGGAGTTGAGGTCCACGAGTCATTAAAGAGCCGAGGTTGCCTACCTCTGGTCTAGAGCAAGGGTGGGGAACCTTGGCTCTTTTATGACTCGTGGACTTCAACTCCCAGAATTCCTGAGCCAGCCATGCTGGGAATTCTGGGAGTTGAAGTCCACAACTCATAAAAGAGCCAAGGTTCCCCACCCCGTGTCGGATTGTGTACTGAACCAGCCTGCTACCGGCCTTGCAGAAAGGCAACCCCTGTACAAACGGCAGAGGCTGGAGAGCGTCTGAAGCTGGAAGGCGTCTGCCAAGATTTATTACACAAACAACAGAACAAGAAACAAAACACTGGAACTGTGATCCTCAAACGGAGCGGTTGCTTTCAGCAACCAGCCCTTCCCCAAACACTCCCTTTATTAGAGTTCAGGGCGTGGCCTCCCTGTGCCTCCTTCCGAGGAGTCCCACAGCCTTTCTCTGCTTGTTCCTGCTTGACTGCCTCCTGCGTCGGGCGTCCTTGAACAGGGCCAGCTGTGGGTCATCATCATCCGCACTGTCGGGCTCGCGCAGCTGAGAAGAGGGCCCTGGCTGGGGGCTCTGCGAAGCCTCCAAGCCATCATCAGCACGTTCGTCTTCAACACCCTCCTCCTCCCCCTCGTCTGAGTCATCCGAGACATCCGAGCCGGCTGCCGGACCCACAGGCTGGCCCTGAATCACAACAGATTGATTGGACCAAGACCCAAGTGATGGTACCAAAGGATCTTAGTATCCACCCTGCCGACACAACTCCTTTAACTGCTCTACAACACTGTCTACTTCCCTTGTACCGTTTGGCTGTGCTTGCGTCGAATTGTAGATTTTTCTGGCTCAGGAATTCTGGGAGTTGAAGTCCACAAGTCATAAAAGAGCCAAGGTTCCCCAACCCTGGTCGAGACTTAGTAGGAAGCCAGTGTCCTTGTGCCAGTCATTCTCTCTCGGCCCTAGGAAAGAGGCAATGGCAAACCACTTAGCATAGAATAGAAATAACAGAGTTGGAAGGGACCTTGTAGGTCATCTAGTCCAACCCACTGCTGGAGACCCTCTACCATACCTATGCATTTGTGGGTCGAAAGCACAAACCTCCAGCTAATCGGTGCCGCATGCGTGTGTTTCGAGTGGCTCTTTTTCTGTAGCCTGGCGTAGATGCCAAGGATTGCTTCTGCTAGGAAAACAAATCACATATTAGCTCACCTGCGTTGTTGATGTGGTATTTCCCTGGCATTTCCTCTGCAGCCGTACATTCACACTTTGGAGATGTCGCTGGGCTTTGAGGTTTTTCAGCCCCAGGATTTATGAATGAATCATTCCATTGATCTCCTGTTAAGTAGGGAAAGCTGAATAGGCAGATCCGAAGGTCTTGCGCCGGGCGGGTGGGGCTCAGGCTGTGATGAATGGGAGATTCTCTTGGTGGGGGATTTGATGGCCTTTTGGACGGGCAAAATGTTTCTAAGGCCGAGTCGCTCGCTCGAGTTGAACGGCGATTGTTTTCCCTTGCGCTGTAATCCGATAATTGTCCTCCGATCTTTCAAGGGAGCGGGCGGCTCTGAGCAGCTGGTTGACGAGGAATGGAAGCAGCTGCATTTTGTGCTTCTGTCTGCTGTCCGTTGCAATTCTCGGGTAGTCCTCGGCTTACGGTCACAGCTCAGCCCAGAATTTTATGTTGCTTGAAGCGAGAAAGGTGCTAGCTGAGTTTTGTCCCATTTTACGACTTTTCTCGCCACGTTTGTTAAGCGAAACACTGCAGTTGTTGAATTGGCTTGGCTTCCCCTGTGACTTTGCTTGCAAAAGGGGATCGCGTGGCAACTTTGGGACGTGGCGACGGTTGTAAGTATGAACCAGTTGCCCAGCGTCCGAATTTTCATCTCGTGACCACAGGGATGCTGCAACGGCTGTAAGTGTGAAAAACGGCCGTAGGCCACTCTCCAGTGCCCTTGTAAGTTTGAACAGTCACTTAACGAACGGTTGTAAGTCGAGAACCACCTGTACAATTCCCAGCCTGGCTGTTCCTTTTCCCTTCCTCCTGACTCGAGGAGAATGAAGTTGGCCGACAGTTTCTTCATTAAATTGCATCCAGGAAAGAACATCTGAATTATAACCATGGTTCATGTTTGATTCTTCTTACTGCTGTTGAAGGATTATCTAGTTGTTAAGAGAGGTGAGAAAGGGTTTTTTTTTTTGGTGGGGGGGTTCGTTACCTGAAGCAAAAACCACATCTTTGCAAGAAGAGATCAGAACCCTTAAAGCAGCGTCCCCCCAACCTTTGGGGCACCAGGGACGGTTCCATGGAGAGAGGTTTTTCCCATGGACCGAGGGGGTGGGTGGGTCTGGTTTCGTATGCTGCCTGCATCCCACAGAGAGGGCTTTGCTTGTTTGCATGGACCGTTTTCTGCCGTGCTGTGGACCGGGGGATTGGTTACCCCTGTTCTAATGTTTATATATTTAAATGCATTGCTGAATGTAGATTAAATCAGTGCTATTAACTATTTACGGTACTCTGTTCTCTTTCATTGGGAAATAATGGATGATGTGTGTCTAGAGACATATATAAAGCAGGTTGTATCCATCTATGCTTCCAAACTTTAATTAAAGTTTGCAATAGTGGCAAATATCTGTAGCTGGGGCCTCGGGTGCCTGCATCCCACAGATGGGCCTTCGTTAGTTTGCGTGGACCAGATTCTGCCATGCCACTTCCTGCTGCTGGTCCATGGACCGGGGGGGGGGGAAGGGGGTTTGGGGACCCCTGCCCTAAAGGAAGGAGTTCATTTTGGAAACTCTTGATTATCAACCTGCTTAGTAAGAAAAATAAAAGGGTATAAGGTAATTATTCAGGCAATTAGGTCAATTTGACAAAGCACAGAAGGCCACGAAGTCAGGCTGCATTTTGCAAGAGGAAGCAATGGCAAAGCTGAATGACATATTAGAGAAAAACCTGTTTGATGCGAAAAGGGATAAATATCCCAAAAACGCAGCACAGTACAGTTTCTGCAGGTATTATGTACAGTTCTGAAGAAGGACATGGCTGCTTTAATAAGTCAGAGACGGATGCTCTGTTTGCACTCACACAGATTTCTGTTGCAATCTATAACTTGGTTTGGGTATGGTTTTGCTTACTATAATGTGTGAACCCAGCCTTTTAACCCATAGTTAAAATTATATTAAAATTATAAAATTACATTTTAGAACAAATGTCCCTTTCTCAGAGTTGATGCCTTTAAATTCCAAAGGAAACAAAATAAATTTTGCATGACTTACCGTTCTTTGCCAGAACAAGGATAATTTAAACAAGCATCTGGCAGTTAATTTGAACATGTACAAATAATGAATCATAATAATGATAGATACTGGGGATTAATTGAGTGACAGTAGTTGATAGTGTTTTGCAGATTGTGTGAAAGTTTTTGAAGCTATGAAACAAACATTGAGATCTTTCCATCGCTGTTAAATGCCTGCTTAATTCCTGTTCAACAGGAAAACATTTCAACAGGAGAAAACTTCTATAGCTTGGTGCAAAACCTTCAACTGTGCAATTAAAGTCTGTTGCCTGGCTGTCAAGGACACAAAAAGAGATTAGTGGAGAAGGTGATGTCCTATTTTAATACAGAAGAAAGAGAAAATTAAAAACTGGGTTTTTTGCATCCTTAGAAGTTTTGATGACAAGATGAGATGCATCCGCTGTCTTGCTGCTAATAGTATAGATCTGTTAATAAAACAAAACAAAACGCAAATTGTGGAGAAGCTTAAAAAAAAAAGAGATAAAACTGGATCATATCCTAATAAGGTAAAATGTAAATATTTACATATAAACTAGAAATAAGTAAGCGAATTAGCCAATATAAATTGGGAGAAGTAGGTCCTGCAGGAAGAATAGATATTATGCGACATAATGTATGATATGATTTGCCTATCCCACAATTCAGATAACTGGAAATGACATCATAGCGTGCTGAAAGTTGTATAAAAGTGGGATTTGTGTCTCATAATAATTACTTTCCTTTGACCTAGAATATTTAATATGGCGTGCATGGGTTTCTTTATGAAATGTCACGCCTGAAGGACCTCATGATTCCCTTTCGTTTACAATGTTTTGGTTTTGTGGGTCCCTTTCCACAAGTGGTAACAAATTACGAAATATTGTATGATTTGGATCATGCTGGGTTTTGTTTTGAACCAACTTCATTAAGTTTAGAATGAATGAACCTTTTATGGTCAAAGTACAACCATGTATACATTGAGATGGGCTTATCTCAAAAAGAGATAAAATACAAAATAACAAAAAAGGGTCGGGAAGAGAAAAGATCGGAAGGAAAGAGAAATTCAGAAGCGGCAACAGCAATAACAAAACAGGAAAAAAACACGCAAAATTGTTTCTTCATCACAGACACAGATATACTGTATATGTAATAAAATAGCCAATTGCCCTGTTAAAACATAAAACAATGCCAATTAAACAAAGTTAATGCTACGATTACATTATAAAATGTCTTATTCTGAATTCTAAGCCCATACAAATATAGGATGCACATATCTTGCAATAACACACTACGTTTTTATCGTTATAACACATCTAATTATCAAATCTTAAGGTCAAATTTTCATTTTTATGTTTCTCAAGACAGTCCTCAATTTACAACTACAATCGATCCCAAAATTTCCGTTGTTAAGTGAGACATTTGTTAAGTGAGTTTTGCCCCGTTTTACGACCTTTCTGGCCACAGTTGTTAAATGGATCGCCGCAGTTGTTCAGTTAGTGACACGGTTGTTAAGTGAATCTGGCTTCCCCATGGATCTTTGCTGGTCAGAAGATTGCAAGAAGGGAATCACACGATCCCGGGACGCCACAGCCGTCATACATGTGAGTCAGTGGCCAAGCGTCTGAATTTTGAAGTGTGAAAAACGGTCATAAGTTACTTTTTTCCAGTGCTGCTGTAACTTTGAACAGCCACTAAATGAAATGTTGTGCCTGTATTCCCACAACTCTTACTCATCTGGATTATGGCATCCCGCAGAGGCATGCAGGCACGTGAACAAGTTAGATTTTAGAAGTCTGACTTGGAGAGCAAACATTAGAAAACTGAAGAGTAAGCTGGCGTTACGAGTTCAAGGCTGATCAGCTAAGATTTTCGTTAGCCAAGCTATTCTTGGCTTGTCTGAGCTTCCTCCAGCTCTCCTTGCGAACGCAGCACTGTGTTCTTAAAAGGAAAATCTTTTTGGGTGTCGGCTTAGCTCTCTTGTCCGTAGCCAAGAAAGGCAAGCAGCAGGAGGAGCAGATTTGAGTCTGCAGCCGTTAATCAAAACGAGTAATTTGTTAAGACGCATCTTTTACGCGGGGCTTTGGGTCCAGGCGAGATGCTTTTGGCATAGATGGATGAGAGAGAACAGGTGTGGCATGGAGAGCCAAAGTAAACATTGAATCTGTTGGTTTTCCTTAAATGTACTTTCGTGACAGATGGTGGATCGCTTTTGTTAGGGGGTGTCTGAGCCACGTCCATAAAAGCAAACAAGGTTGCTTGCACAGAGTCTCCGAAGACATTTGGCCCTGCTGTTGATATTCTCCTAAAGTTTGTACTTAACCAAAGGAAAAATAGCTGAGGATGAAAAGATACCCCTGGCTTTCCCCTCCCCCCCCCCTTGGCAGTCAAGAATCACCTTTTCTCTTTGGCATAAACTTGGAGCAAGATACGGATGTGAACACATGATAATTTTAGGGTCCATGTCTGCAGTTTTACGTGTTGCATAAGGAAACCTGATCATGTAGCAACGAGGGATTAGGGTAGCGAAGCAGATGCTGAGTTAGGGCTTCTAGCATGGATAAAAGGCACAGAGAATCTAGGCCAACCATGCTCTGTCTGCATTGCCCTCAAAGTAGAAAAACGGCATTTGAGACCATGTATTTTAGTATTGGCTCTTGTTGGCGTAAGCCGCTGGGAAGCTCAAGCAGGTGACTTACGACAAATGTGAAACCCACATCCACTGTGCCTTCCCAACAGCTTAGAAGAAATACCTAGCTAGGTCAGGTGAAATCTTAGTTTAATATTGCCCCCAACAATCTGGGCCCTCATTTTACCGGCTTCAGAAGGATGGAAAGCTGAGTCAACCTTGAGCCGGTCAGGATCGAACTGCTGGCAGTGGGCGGAATTAGCCTGCAATACTGGATTCCAACCAGTGCGCCACCACCATTCTTAAATATTTCTTATAAAGAACTATTTTTTTGCTTTAATCTGGAGGTGTTTAGCGTCCTTGTCCAGAAGAGATAAGTGTTCACTGATCAGTCAACGGATTGCATCAGTAACCTTATTTTGCAATCATTGCATCATGAATAAAGTATTCTGTCTGAATGCACAGAAACACCTCTGGTGGATTATGGAGTTGTTTTATGCCAATTTCATATCAAGCGGCCCATTCGGAGCCTCGCTAGACTTTCCTCTGAGGGATTTTCCAGGGTTTATCTGTTGAAATAGCTGTTACAACATCTGCATGCGCACAAATTATGCTAACTGAATTAAGGACCCCAGGGAGATTTACTGCTCCTTTTCAGGTTTGTAATGCAAGCAAGGTAAGCACGATGTAGAGCAGAGAATTAGCTGGGATGCAGTGCTGGAAAGAGGATGTTGATTTTAATGTAATCAGAAGAGGATTAGAACTTGAATGTCTCAAACACATCCATTGTGTACCTTTCACAACCCTCTCTTGCTCCCTTCCGTTGTCGGCACGTTGACTTCAGATTTAGCTCTTCGCTTCCATCCCCTCTTCAGTTCCCGAGCTAATTCCACACAATGACAGCTTACTCTTTGAACTGAACATTTTTGCTCCACAAACACAATGAGTTGGAGACAATAAGGCTGTGTTTCTGCTCCCAAAGAAATGACTCAGGCTGAAAAGAAATTAAATTATTATTCTTTTATCGCTGATGCAAATGGTACACGCAAGAGATCATTGCATTAAGCGAAGCCATAATCCAGCCTGCAAATGTACTTGGCATAACTGGCCATCATTCCCTAGAGAGCATAATCAGGGGGTGATTGGGGGCCTGATCCCTCTAAAACAGAGGTTATCATAGCTGGTTGGGGAAAGACAGCCTAACTGTCCTTCCAGCTCTAGATTCATTGACGCCTGTCAATGTTCTGAAACTTCTTCACGATCATCTGAAGAATTTCCCGTATATGAAATTATTCCTATGCACTGTTTCTAGCCAAATAAGCTTCCTCTTTCTGGGATTATTTCACCCAAACCACAGCCCCGGATCTGTTGCTAATGTTGTATCTACATTAACGTTGTATCTGCATCTGCTTCTCTTCAGAATGAGAGAAATGTTCTGGGGTTTTAAATGACACGAGGTGGCAAACGTGTCCAACACAACTTCCTCCTCCTATTTTCCCCACCAGAACAACGACTCTGCGAGGTGGGTTGGTCTGAAAGAGTGTGCCTGATTTTCAAAGGCGCCCAGCTGGCTGGCTTTCATGACTTAAGGCGGGACTAGAACTCACAGTCTCCTGCTTTCTAGCCTGGTGCCTTCTGTAAATGACATTACACATCTGTAAATAGCATTACAGATGTCCAGAAAGACATCTTCCTTGAGAAAGAAAGGGCAGTTGTTTTCTTGGAACAGAAAGGTGGAGAAGCACACGTGTGGCGTTACTCGTGAGTAAGACTATAACGAGTGGAGAAAAGCAACAACTTGTGTATAGCAGACGTGGTTCCCTATTTTGATGTAATTTAATTTAATTTAATTTAATTTAATTTAATAATTTAATTTGTATACCGCCCTTCTCCAGAAGGACTCAGGGCGGTGAACAGGGCAATACACAATAAAAAATAGAATACAAAAATTAAAAAGCCATTAAACAATTATGCCCATAAAATTAATACATATTAAAATTAAAAACTATTTATAAAAACCCAACCCCATCCCATCAGACCAGGCCAGCTTGTTCGAAAAAGAAAGTTGTAACCTGCAAGCTATCTGTAAAAGCTGCCTACATATTACATTGTCTTTTAAAATATTTCTTATGTTTGATGGAGTAACAAACATAATGTGGCATGACACACAGTGGTGGGATTCAAATATGTGAACAACCAGTTGTTTGTGTGGATGCCACTTCCGGAAGTCCATTCTGGGCCCGGGCAACAAAATATTAGCTACCAGTTCTGCAAAACTAATATGAACTCGGTGAATCCCACCACTGGTGACATAGTAGAAGTATTGTCCAGTGGGAAGTTGTGATTGTCTTATTGCTTGGCCTGAATATCTTGCGAACTGATTCCCAAGTGGGTCAATTTGAAAAGGATCCTATTCTTGCAGGATGATGCAACAACAACAACAACAACAACAACAAAAGTAGCTTAAGGGTATGATGTCCTCCATCAGAAGAAATTTAGCTGTACGGCCAGAATGATCTAACTTGTCATTAGTTAATTTCCATCAAAACGATTGCCTGGTCAGGATTTGTTTCTAAGAGCCTGAAGTATTGAATCAGTTACGCAACATCTTAAAAATAATCAAGCTTTGATTGACTAGGACCCCCTTTTGAGGCTACCCTCTTGGTGGATAGATAGATGGCTTGGAGTTTATATACTTAATCCCATTTATTTAACCAATCGGTGTTGTGTAGCTGATGAACTCTGATCTGGCAAAGCAGCATGGCGAAAGCAAGCAAAATAATTGTGTGCAAACCCGTAACTTTTAACAAAGATTTGGGCTTGGTGTAACGCAGGGAAAGTGTTGTCTGAGATGGGCTGATGCTATTACAGCTTCCGATCAAAAGATAGCCCAAAATTTAGCTCTGTTCAGTGAGACATTGTTAAGTGACTTTTGTCCCATTTGATGACCTTTAAGTGAATCACTGCAGTTGTTAAAATGGCAGTAACAGTTGTTAAGTGAATTTGACTTCCCCGTTGACTTTGATTGTCAGTAGGTCGCAAAAGGGGATCCCGGGATCCCAGGCCGCTGCAACAGTCATAAGTACAAGTCAGTTGCCAAGCATCCGAATTTTGTTCACGTGACCCTGGGGAAGCTGCCACGGTCGGAAGTGTGAAAAATAGTCATAACTCCCTTTTTCAGGGCTGTTGTAACTTTGAACGGTCACTGAACGGTCACTGTTTTAAGTCAAGGACTACCCGTATTACGGTTTGTGACAGAGTCAGCCAGATGTTCAGACTGGATCTAGCCTTTTTTGTCTACCTGTTGAATCCTGGAATAGGCAGGTATGGATAGCATTATAGGTACCGTATTTCCCCCAAAATAAGACCCAACTAAGCCTAGCATGATTTTTTTCATGATGCTCGTAATATAAGCCTAGTCCAACCTCCAGTTAAGATCGTCAACCAGAGGGATGCATTGAGTACCATATTTCCCTAACCAGAAAATAAGCCCTAATGAGTCTTTTGGAGCAAAAATTAATATAAAACCCTGTCTTATTTGGGGGGGGGGGGAAACACACATATCATCACAGGATGTAAGCTGTTGTGCTCCAAGCTGCCTTTTGCAATTGACTGGTGGTGATTTTGTCAATGCCGATAGTGTTCAAGTGGTGCTCCAGTTGTTTCTATTAATATTATCATCATCAAATTTATTTACCACCCATCTTGTGGTTTGAGGTGACTCTGTTGCTATGTTAATGTCCCAATAATCACTATCCAGCCCTGCCTTGCCTATCCTTTTTCAATGCATGGCTCTTAGATATTAACAATAGAACGTATTGTCAGGACTGGTATAAATTTTCCCCACTATATCTGTTCCAGCTATTAGAATAGAATAGAGCTGGAAGGGACCTCGGAGGTCTTCTAGTCCAGCCCCATGTATGAGCAGGACAGCCTATACCATTTCAGACAAGTGACTGTCCAGTCTCTTCTTAAAAATCTCCAGTGATGGAGCGCCCACGATTTCTGGAGGCAACTTTTGTTCCACTGGTTAATTGTCCTCACTGTCATGGAGTTTCTCCTTAATTCCAGGTTGCTTCTCTCTTAGATCAGTTTTCTTAGGACGATTGTACAAGCGGTTTGTGGGATTGTGTTATTCGACGACGTGTCTTAACGAAGGAGCGAATAGCCCATTTTGTACCGCTGCCTTGCTTTGTCATTGATCCTGGCTGGCTTATTTCAACTTAGCCTTCCTCCACCACAGCTCTTTTCAGACGAAGTTACCTTTTAATGTGTCACCATTTTTCTAGATAGGTTCAGGAAATGGACACCTTGAATGGGCATTGATTTTAAATTTAAAGCGTAACCTTAGCCATGCGAATGGTTTCCAATTGTGGGAGTTGGGAAAGAAAGGTAGCACGTTCAGCTCAAAAATACTTGGCTTTCTCCGCTTGGAGTCACAGTGTTCAATCCTTGGCTTTTTTCAAAGGGACACGTAAAGGGGGTCCTCAGCTTACAACAGCTCACTTAGTGACTGTTCAAAGTTTTAAAAAAGCGACTTATGGCCGTTTTTCAGACTTACGGCTGCTGCAGTGTCCCCCGTGTTCATGAGATCGAAATTCGGGTGCTTGGCAACCGACCCATAGTTATGATGGCTGTTGGGCTGTCCTGGGGGTCATCTGATCCTCTTTTGCGACCATCTCACAAGCAAAGTCCGTGGGTTCACTTAACAACCGATTTGCTAATTTAACAACTGCAGTGATTCTGTTGACGACCGTGACCAAAAAAAGGTCATAAAGTGGGGGCAAAACTCCCTTAACGTCTTGTTTAACGCTGGGATGCTGCAATGGCTGTAAGTGTGAGGAACGGTACGGTGCTAAGTCAATTTTTCCCATGCCGTTGTAACTTTGAACGGTCACTGAATGAGCTGTTGTAAGTGGAGGACTTGCCTGTACTTTGTGAGAGGCCACTGATGGCTTTTAAACCTCTCTGAGCCAGGCCTCTCATCGCACAAAAGCTGCCCTCGGGCCTCCGTTCGTGTTAAAAGAGGACCACTTGTGACACACCTTGACGCTGTCATGACCTCTTCCATGCATGATGTATGATCTAACACAGAGGTCCCCAATCTTTTGGACACCAGGCACCAGTTCCACGGAGAGAGGTTTTTCCGTGGACTGGAGGGTGTGTGGTTTTGTGTGTTGCCTACATCTTTTGGATGGGGCTTTGCTTGTTTGTGCGGACCGGTTGCTGGCATGCCGCGGCCCGGTACTGCTTCACGGTCTGGGGGTTGGGGACCCCTGATCTAAAATCCAAAAATCTCTGAACCTATCACGAGGGCAAGCTGTGCAACATGGGGAATAATGATCCATGAAGGCTCTCCTAGAGCTTAAAACAGGGGGTCTTCAAACTTGGCCCTTTGATGACTTGTGGACTTCAACTCTCAGAATTCCTCAGCCAGGCACGCGTGCCTGGCTGAGGAATTCTGGGAGTTGAAGCCCACAAGTCATCAAAGGGCCAGGCTTGAAGACCCCTGGCTTAGAATCACAAAGCTGGCTTGTCTTCCCAGGCCTTGGGCTCATCTGAAAGGAATCCCCACCGTGGCAAAAGGCAGTTTCAGTCCAGGCTGGATGTTAATACACTAGTCAGCAGAACAAGCCACGGAGAGCTGAACCTGACCTGGAAGATAAAAACAGACACAATGTTGTTTCTTTTTCACAAGCACATAACCCGAAAAGGCAAAACATGATCTTCTGTCTTTTCCTAGCCAGAATGTTCCTAAGGCACCTCAGACAAGTACAGTTGCAATGAGTCATACATTGCCCGCAGCCCAGCATTGGCTCATATAAAATAATCTATGCTAAATCAAGTATGTTGATAGTTGAAGCTTTCCTTGCTTTCTGCTATTCTTCGTTTTGGCTGATTGCCCTTGGAAGAATCAAGAGATCTTATCCTAAGAGAGAACTTCCTTATCCTGCACTGGGTTTACTCTTAGTTTATCTTGCGTAAGGTTATTACCCAGCAGAGATACGTTCATACACTAGGCCAGATTTACTATTAGTTTATTTTGCATGCCGTTGTTACCCGGTGGAGATGGGTTCGTACACTGGGCCTGCTGATAATGTGATTTGGTCACCATGTTTTATAACCTAACGGACAACCCCTGCGGTTAGGATATCATGGTATATAGTGCAATGATAAGTGCACCATTGTGGTCAGTTTAATTAGCAAGCAGCGATTAAGCAGTGTGATGTATGAGCCCAGCAGAATATCTGCAAGATTTCACACAAGGAAATTTGCACCCCTAATTGATGTGTGTGTGGTGGTGGGATTCAGCTGGTTCGCACCACTTCGGTAGAATCGGTAACTATTTTTTTGTTGCCCAGGCCCAGAACGGACTTCCGGAAGTAGCATCCACACAGAGAACTGGTTGTTCGCATATTTGAATCCCACCAATATGTGTGTGTGTGTGTGTGTGTGTGTGTGTGTGTGATCTACAGTTCTTGAAATTCATTTTCTTTCTCTCATTAATCTACACTCAGTGCCCCATAACGACAGAGTGAAAACAGCATTTTAGAAATGTCTGTAAATTCATTAAAAAGAAAGAAAACTGAAATTACCACATTAGCATAGGCATTCAGACCCTGAATAACCTCAGTACTTTGTGGAAGCACCTTTGGTAGCAATTGCAGCCTCTTTTGGGGTATGACACAACAAGCTTTGCATACTTGGATGGTTGTTTTTTTCTGCCCTTCTTCCTTGCAAACCGTTGGTGGACAGCCATTTTCAAGTCCCTCCAGAGATGTTCAACAGGGGACAAGTCAGGGCTCTGGCTGGGCCACACTAAGGCAGGGGTCCCCAACTCCTGGTCCGTGGACCAGCACCGGGCCGCGGCATGCCAGCAACTGGTCCACACAAACAAGCAAAGCCCCATCCGCGAGATGCAGGCAGCACACAAAATCACGCGCCCTCCTGTCCGTGGAAAAACCTCTCTCCGTGGAACCGGTCCCTGGTGCCCAAAAGGTTGAGGACCTCTGCTCTAAGGCCTTCACAGAGTTGTCCCTAAGCCACTCCTGTGTTGTCTTGGCTGTGTGCTTAGGATCGTTGTCATCTTGGGAAGGGAACCTTCAGCCCAGCCTGAGGTCCTGAGCGCTGTGGGTTTTTTTGTGTTGTTATCGTACTGGTGGTGGGTTATCGCTTTTGGTATTGTTCTTTGGTATTGAATGGGCTTTCCTCCTTGTAAACTGCCCAGTGTCTCTCAGAGTGAGTTGTACAATTTTTTAAAAAATAAATGATCTGTGTTTTCTGCCAATGAAATGAAGAGGGTTTTCCTTTAAACCTTTAGGGCAGGGGTCTTCAAACTTGGCCCTTTTATGACTTGTGGACTTCCAACTCCCAGTATTCCCCAGCCAGGCATGCGTGACTGGCTGGGGAATACTGGGAGTTGGAAGTCCACAAGTGATAAAAGGGCCAAGTTTGAAGACCCCTGCTTTAGCATTTCCCCCCAGTCCTCTTACTTGAATGAAAACAGTGCCCTCTATTCCTCTTCGTGCTCCTTTAGGAACAGGCAGCCTTAATACTAACGTCTGGAAGCAGTGGATAATTTTTATGCAAGCTATTTATATAGGCTGCGCAGCCAAAAATTCAAAAATCATGTGGGCAAGGAGCAAATATTCTGTTCAGCTGCCTGCTGGAGAGGATGCGTTTGCTTGGAGGAGCAAAAGAGTGTAGTAAGATGGAAAGCTGTCATTTTTCTTTGTCTTGTTGTGTGTTATTCTATTTAACGCTGTCTTTTATGTAACTTTTGTCTCCCTTGCTTTGTTGTTATATTTCGATGCAATGTAGTGAATTAACCGAATAACAGAGTTGGAAGGGACCTTGGAGGTCTTCTAGTCCAACCCCCTGCTCAAGAGTATCTTGGTGGAGCAGTGGGCTAATGCCTCCTTAAGTAACACCAGCTGCCTGCAGTTAGTGCAGGTTCGAGTCCCACCAGGCTCAAGGTTGACTCAGCCTTCCATCCTTCCCAGGTAGGTAAAATGAGGACCCAGATTGTTGGGGGCAATAAGCTGACTTTGTAATAATGCCGCTTGGGGGGGCCCAAAAGCCCTAATAAGCAGTCATATACATAGAATGAAGGCTACTGCTAAGCACATTTAATTTGTGCTTAGATTGTAAGCCGCCCTGAGTCTTCGGAGAAGGGCGGGATATAAATGGGATTAAATAAATAATAAATAAAATAAGCAAGAGACCCTATGCCATTTCAGACAGGCGACTGTCCAATCTTTTCTTAAAAACCTCCAGTGTTGAAGCGCCCACCAGCTCTAGAGGCAAGGAGTTCCACTGGTTAATTGTTCTCCCTGACGGGAAGTTTCTCCTTTTTTCCCCCTAGGTTGGTGTTCTCCTTCCGTTTCTATTTGTTGCTGCTTGTCCTGCCTTCTCGTTTGCTTAAAAAGGCAAACAAACAAACCCAGTTTGAGACCCCCATGATGGTGATTCAAAGGTTCCTTTGCCGCATTTGTAGCACGCTTGGGGATGTCGTTTTTAGGATAGTGTGGATATAATTTGCACAGGTCGTTTTGGATCCAGGCAAGGCTTATTTGTGGGGTATATTTTAAAGCCTAATGCTGTAAACCTATGGCTTTAGGTAAAAATACTTATCGCCTCTGTTTTTTTTTTTAAAAAGATTTTTTTCACTTTATGACATCTGTACTAGCTGTATTTTTATAGAGAGAGTGGCATTTTTGTGTTATTGTTGTTGGTTTTTTTTTTTTAAAAAAAATTCAGGGTACTTCTGCTTTCCTTTCCTTTTTTAAAGTAAAGTGCTTCCATTAGAAAACATGGAGTTCTTTAATGCACGAGTGCCGTTAAAAAGCAGTGGGAATCAGGCAGATAAAAACTCAATTCTGCTTTCAGCCTGCCGGGTAGGAAACGGGGAGAGTGGTCCTTTTAGCCAAGGCTGAAAAGCCTGCTTGCCAGGCGTAACAAGCTTGAAGCACGCTAACTTAGATGTAAGGTCAACTGAATTGGTGAAGCTCGCTTCTGAATAATTATAGTTGGGGCTGAGCTTAAATGTTAGCATCAGTAGGTAACCTAGTGCTGGTTTTCCCATTAGATGGAATGGGAATAGAAATATGAATGGGGATGGGAATGGAAGGGGAAGGGACTGAACGGAACGGAACAGAACAGAAATAAGATTAGGAAAGAATAAGAATAGAATAGAGGAGAGGAGAGGAGAATTCTGGTGGCAGACAGTTCCACTGTTTAATTGTCCTCTCTCTGTCAGCAAGTTTCTCCTTAGTCCCAGGTTGCTCCTCACCTTAAGTAGTTTCCATCCGTTGCTTCTTCTCCTGCCTTCAGGCGCTTTGGAGAATAGCTTGACTCCTTCTTTGGGGCAGCCCCTGAGAGATTGGAAGGCTGCTATCATGCCCTCCCCCTCGTCTTTCTCTTCTTTAGACCAGACATAACTAACTGTTCTTTATATGTCATCTTTGTTGCTGTTCTCTGCACTCTTTCTAGAGTCTCAACATCTTTTTTTATATCCTGGTGACCAAAACTGGATGCAGGATTCCCTGTGAAAAATTTAACTGTGAGAATCAACAGTAGATTTTCATCATCATTTTAGGGCTTGGGGAGGTGAGTTGGTTTTTGCTAACTTTTTTTGCTTCCTCGTCAGACATTGCTGTCACAGATCGCAGGAGATTTTTTACAGCTGCACACAACAAAGCTATTGAAAGAGCTGGAGATGGCACAGGGCTTCCCAAACCTTTACAAAGGGATCCCGGGCTTTCAACAAGATGCATATCTCATTTTAACCTTGGCCGAGTGTCAGAATCCATTTATATCACATTCATAAATGTATGTTTAAAACATTATCCCCCCCCCCTGGATTCTGCCATCTCCCCAAGGAAGGAGGAGCTGATGTGGATTCAGCCTGCCATAGGTTATTTCAAAGACCAAGGGAAACCTTTTGAACTGGGGGAACAAAGGGGTTAGGGAAGGAGGCATCTGGCCTGTGTCTCCATTTGAATCTGCAGAGGAAGAAGGCAATAACCATAAAGATTCAAAGTTCCCTTTTTCCCACGAAAGGGATGACACGAAGTAAAATGATGGCGGGCTGACCAAATGGGGTTGAGGGAAAGGGGGTTTGAACCGGGAACTCCTTATAAAGTCTCAATCTGTAAAACAATACCAGGTCCTGTCTTGTATTTCCACAACCAAACATGTCCTAGTAAAAATTCCTTTTGGACTAGAACTGACTCCAAGAGCTTTTGTTTTCCTAAGATGTGGATTGGGGTGGGTCCCGACACCAAGCTATCCATTCTCTGTGTGAGTCTTCTATACTCTGTATATTTAAAACAGATGAAAACTGAGTAGGCAACTGGATTGCAAACAGCGTGCTTAGACAAAATTATTTCAGAAACAGAATGTTTATAGGGGAGAAAATCTGTAGCCATGGGGATATATTTATCATGGATTTGTGCGTGGTTTATCATGATGCCTTAATCTAAACATAGTGTTTCTAAACAAAGGCTACGCACTCTATGTAGCACTGGCCATCTCAGCCTAGCAAACATTTGACCCTCAGTATTCAAAGCATCCCTATTTTGGCGTTCTTTGCTGGTCTGTCTTTGCTCCACAGTCTTTGCACTGAAGCCCACATTTTCTCCTTTATTCTTAAAACCATCCTTTTTTGTTGCATCCAACGAAAGGACGACAGATGCTTCTATCTGCGAAACACCGGGCTGCAGAGCTGTCAGAAATGGGTCAAAGAAACTCCGATCCCATCAGGAACATACTTTGCATTTAAGGTCCACCTCTTGTTACTGATACAGGTTACCAAAAGCCCTGTTACATTCTGGCTTCCAGCCATTGTTCCAAGCACAAACTCAGATCTCCCCCATTGTAAGTCTTGTATTACAGTGAGTTTCCAGAAAAAGGGACCATCTTTTATTTCGTCAAGAATGGCACGCCTCATAACAACATGGAGAGGAGGTTTAAGAATTTCCTTTTGGGATTGGACACCCACGCCCCCACCTCCCCTTTCAAAAGCAGAGATGTAGGTGAAAAGCTCCTCGTGTTAGCAACGAGAAAATTGAGGAATCATATTCCCTCAATTAAACATTTAGAGAGGAAAAACATCACAATACAGGAATTGACACATGCTTTGAAAAGGCCGGCCTGCTCCACATTACTGCAAAAACGTACCGTTTTATTTTTAGAGACCAAAGGAACCCAGAGGGCAGCAAGAAGCATTATAGGATGTTAGCATTCTGCTTTTTAATTCAGCATCTTGGAGTTAACCCTTTGTGTGCATGCCTCCTGAAACGTACTCATTACAGTACTGGAATGAGAATTAGTTCTGCTATAGTGTCACATTGTGGAGCACAAATTCCTGTGGCCATACAGGGTTTTGAGGGGAGGGGGTTTGCCACAAAATAGCCAGCAACAGCATTTTGGACTTCCAGATTTGCATTTTCTGGCCTGGATATTTTGGAGGTGGGGGTGGGGAGGAGAAGGTTAATTTAAACGTAGGGTTTGATTTCCAGAGCAAAGGCATCAGAAGAAAGTCAATGAATGTATTATTACAGAAAGCAATTTGGAGGCACTGGTTTTTTTTTTAACCCCATTTATATCCCGCCCTTCTCCGAAGACTCAGGGCGGCTTACAATTTAAGCACAAACCAATGTGCTTAGCAATAGCCTTCATTCTATGTATATGCCTGCTTATTAGGGCTTTCGCCCCCCCCAAGCGGCATTATTACAAAGTCAGCTTATTGCCCCCAACAATCTGGGTCCTCATTTTACCTACCTGGGAAGGATGGAAGGCTGAGTCAACCTTGAGCCTGGTGGGACTCGAACCTGCACTAATTGCAGGCAGCTGATGTTACTTAAGGAGGCATTAGCCCACTGCTCCACCAAGGCTTGTTGACCATCAACGTAGTGTTCACTTGAATAATTATTTGTTGGCGAGAAGGCAGGCTAACTGCTAGGCTGTGGCCACCCACCTTTTTATGGTCCATAAATAAAATACAGGTGCTCAAGGGCATTGCTTAATGAAGGGAAGATGTGATCTCCATCTTCCAATACTTGAAAAGCTGTCCCAGGCAAGAGGGGGTCGATTTATTCTCCAGAGTACAAAAAACAATGAGTGGAAATTTGTCAGAGGGCGTTCCAACATGGAGCCAAGGAGAAATTTCCTGACAGAACAGTGAATGAGTGGAACAGCTTGCCTCCAGAAGTTGTGGCTGGTCCATCACTGGAGACTTTCAAGAAGAGAGTGGGCAACTCTTTGTCTAGGATTGCTGCTTTGGGCAGAGAGATTGGACTAGAAGGATCCCAAGGTCCCTCCCAGCCCTGTGATTCTATGATTTTAATTTCATATATTGATAGGGGTTGTAGTTCAGTTTTCATCCTGGATGGTAGGAAAGAGTTTTGTTTGGGCTTGGAGGTATACCTTGGTGGGGAGATCAGGGGAGGATGAGGGCCACTGGCTTTTGAGTCCTTACTATAAAATGGGTCTTCAAACTTGGCCCTTCAATGACTTGTGGACTTCAACTCCCAGAATTCCTCAGCCAGCAAGGTTGAAATCCACAAGTCGTCGAAGGGCCAAGTTTGAAGACCCCTGCTATAAAAGAATATGGATTTTCAGTCTTTTCTCATGGAAGATGACAGATTCCTTATTTTGGAAAGAAAAGGCTGGCCACCTTAGCATAGCTAAGCCAACATTCCTTCCAGACAGGAACACTTTAACCGCTGACCTTCTTTAGGCCTGTTCTTGTGCTAAGGCTATACTTAGGCAGAACCCACCCCGTGAATGGTGTTGCGAATTCAATGGGAATTCTTCACGCCATTCATTGGCGCGTCTCACCTGAACAGCTGTTGCAATCTCTCTTGGACATAGATTTTTTTATCCAGAAGAGAATCCAAAACCTCTTTCAGGAAATGGGCATTTCTGTAGGTGTCTCAAATTCAAAGGGCGTTGACTGCCTTGAAAGTTATTTTGGTTAAAAAATAGCAAGCTCATTCCTCAGTGGGCCGGTTGAGTAAATCCTCTTCCTTGTAGGAAAATTCCATTCTGCAGAACCAGCCAGGTACAAAGAGCAGCATTGTAAGAAGAAATGTTTGGGTGAAATGTTCTTCAAAGATGACTTGAGTCTCTTCCAGTAAAGACGATCCTTGTTTGCAAGAACCCCAACTAAGAGCTAGAGCTTTTTTCAAGCTGAGAAAAGTTCTCGTTTGCTCCTGAAAATTGCCACCTATCTTCACCTAGAAGTAAATGCGTGAAAAGTCTTTTGATTCACCCGCCCATTCCCTTGTAGCTTTGCTTGCTCCATTCTCAAACATTGATCTTTGTTTTTAAGTAAACAATCTATCCCCAGTTTGACCAGGGGATTTAAATAACCCATTTTTATTTTTAAAAAATAATTGGTTGTCAGGCTATATGGTTTATCTTTACCTTTGCAGCACTCAGTAGTTTGTAGAATGTATAGGGAGGTTTACAGAGTTTAAGGAACAAAATAAACACCATGAGTCTTGACAAGTTCAACACTTACCTGCTGGAACGAGTCCATTTTAAAGGAATTTTTAACATAAGAAATGTACTGTAAGCTCAGTGTTGCATTGATGGGGAATTTGGAATTGGAACAACAGCAGCTTAAGCTCCTCAAGGGAGAACGTTCAACCATCTCTCGTAACCTTCAGAACCAGAAACGCAAGGACATCTTCTCAATCCCGTTCTGCTCCAAGCACTCTTGAGAAATGACCAACAGCTAGAGTTGCAAAGGGGATCAAAGTCCTCTACTTGGCAATGAAACCATCAGCAGGATTCAGGCGAAGGGGCATCACACTTGTCCCCATAAATAGCGTGCAAGCAATGTCAACATTAAATCTGATAGACCGTCTGTGCTCCGTCTTGCTTTCATCGCTCTCAATATATCAGCTGATGATCTTGGACTGTTCTAGGAAGAGGATGGTCCTGTTAATAATGTTCAAGGTGCTGACAATAATGTACATTGTGAATACAAATAGGTAGAGCCTTAATGATAAAAGTTTTAAAGTGGCGTTTCACTCTTTCACAGAGCTCATGAAGCAAACCTGATTAGTGGGGCACAATAAGCACATCAGGGGTCCCCAACCCCTGGTCCACGGACCGGCAGTGGGCCGTGGCATACCAGCAACTGGGCCGTGCAAACAAGTGAAGCCCTGTCCATGGGATGCAAGCAGTACACAAAATCACACCCCCTTGGGTCCGCTGAAAACTCTTTCTCCACAGAACTGGTCCCTGGTGTCGCAAAGGTTGGGGGCCTCTGGTTTAGACGACTCCTTATGTCTGAGACTTTCAGGAGCTGAGCGAGTTCTTGAAGGTTTTATGGATTATATTGATTATGGATTACACTGAGGGGAAGATGATATTGTAGATATCAAATCGCTGCGGATGGGGAAAGCCGTAACATTGTCTGATGGGTAAGAATGATTGGACTAGATGTGGCCAAAACATTCCAGATCAAAATATTCTAATCCAGAAGTGTCCATTTCAACTGTACACAGATGCCTTCTGAGGATGTTTCAGTTTTACTGAAGTATTCTGACCTCAAATATGAACCATTCCAGTTATGGGTTGGAAGTGGTATGTACATATGTATGTGTGCGGGGTGAAGATACTTCTTAAATATACTTTTTCTGATATTATTGTTGAGGATGAAACTTTGGCAGCTACGTGCCTCTGTGTTTCATCTTGCCTTTAGATTAAGGGGGGGGGAAGAAGATGTTACTTTCAAGTGGGTTAAATGGAGAAACGAAATCTCTTCGATTCAGCTGAAGACTGTGAGAGCCTGAAGCCTAGTCAAGGACACCAAAATGGGTGTGGATTTGAAGCAGACGGTTCCCCTAACAAAGTGAACTTGTTGATATGAATTGCGTAAGATGTTGGGGTTTTGGCTGGTAAAATTATTGTTTAAGTCTACAAATTGGTGTTGGAACCTCAGAATTAGTTTTGCTTCGACAAAACCTTGCTGTGTATTCAATAAACAGTAAGATTTTTGGAAATGGAATGAACCTTGAGTTTTATTTGGATTCTCGAGCTGGATGTTGACAATTACTTCTTACTTCACTTGGGTGTAGTGGACCTTTAATAAAGCTAAACATTTTCTGTTGTGAGACACGACAAGATCCTTTGCTAATTTTTCCAGTTTCTCCTTTTTTCTGAGATCTTCCATTTGTAAGGTTAATAGTTTGAACTTAATTGCTACTTGAAAACTCATCTGCAGTTGGCTCAGGTGAACAGATGTTTAAAAGAGGCAACCTGCGATCTAACGTGTAGCTTATCGTTGTAAAAGTTAGAATCCCTTCCCCAATTGTCCATCATTTCTGCTGTTGTAATGTTAAGTGCCTTGTGTTACTTCGATCTGGTTTATCATTGCAAGCCAACAGTGTGCAATTTATTCAAGATCACTCAAAAAGCTTCTTATCAAAAACGAGCATTTTCACTCCCAATCCTTCAGTCCCAATTCAGTATTCTATGGACTGTGATGGCTTGTAGATCTCCAGTAGAGTTACATAAAAACTTGCTGATTTTTGCTGATTTTTCTGAGGTCAGAGGCTTTCCTATGAGAGCATGACAACCAATAGCTTCCACCTCCTTAAATTCTTGGAATGAAGGAAGTAGGACACCAATCAATAATATTCATCCAGTCAATAACCAGCGAACTTTAAAAGAACACAAACAGTAGTAGGAGAAGAGTAAGAGTAGTAAAGTAAATGAGAAGAAGGAAATGAAACACCTATTGAATTTTGGCTTATAGTGTTCTGGGTTAGAAAAATAAACCTTGTGCAAAGCAGTTGCCAAATATCTGCCTACAGGTAGTTCGCAACTTACAACAATTTATTTAGTGAGTGTTCAAAGTTGCAACGGCACTGTAAAAAATGACTTATGACTGTTTTTCACACTTATGACCTTTGCGGCATTCCCCCCCCCATGGTCATGTGATCAAAATTCGGACGCTTGGCAACTGACTCACATTTATGACGGTTGCAGTGTCCTAGGGCCAGATTTGTAAATGGGACCATACTAGATAAAGGTTCCCCCGCACATGCGTGCTGGTCGTTTCCGACACTAGGGGGCGGTGCTCATCTCCGTTTCAAAGCTGAAGAGCCAGCGCTTGTCCGAGGACGTCTCCATGGTCATTTGGCCGGCATGACTGGACGCCAAAGGCGCACGGAACGCTGTTACCTTCCCACCGTAGTGGTCCCTATTTTTCTACTTTTCTACAGGGACGCAGTAGCTCAGTGGGTTAGGACGCTGAGCTTGTCGATCAGAAGGTCGGCAGTTTGGCGGGTCGAATCCCGAGTGCCGCGTAAGAGAGTGAGCGCCTGTTACTCGTCCCAGCTTCTGCCAACCTAGCAGTTCGAAAGCACGTCAAAATGCAAGTAGAAAAATAGGGACCGCTCCGGTGGGACCATACTACAGCAAGGTAAAAATAACTGAGTCATTAAGAATGAGAAAAATGCTTTACTGTTTACCACTATTTTCTATAAAAGGAAGCCAGAATCACGTACATAAACATGGTTGGTCATGAAGCATTAAATCAAATTTCATACGAAAAGACTTTCTGAAAGGCTGACTCGCTTTTTTTTTCATATGACAAGCAAAGTTAGGATGTAGTTTTTAAGCGCTAGGGATTTCTGCTAGTTTGCAATTTCGTGACATCGTAACTTAGTCCCATGTTGTAATTCTGTTTTCCTTCTTTTTTCTATGATGGATTGATTGATTCGTTAGATTTACGTTTCTCCTTTTAAAAAAATCAGCACCCGCAGATCGCAATGTTAAACACGGTCGGCTTGAAATCAAGATGCATTCTGCATTTAGCTTTTTTCAGAATTGAGCGAGGCTTTTGTGTGTTCAGCCCCCCCCCCCCCTTTTTCCCCCTTCTTCTTTCATTTAATGAAAGCCACTTTGACTGGGGGAAAAAAATCAATATCACTTTTAGTCTGGTGTCTTCCTATTTGTGTTGCAGCTGCAGTCTAAACAAAGTTGGTTTTCTTGCATTTTTGATGTTAAAAAGTGCTAGTGGCCTCCGTAGCAATAGAGTTTCTTTCTTCAGTTGTTAAGGAACCACTGGCCCTGATAGTTTACAGCTGAGAATCAGGAAACAAACTTGGTTTCCAAATAGTTAGATCAAATGTCTTACTTTTCTTAAAACAATTGGAGTCAGAATTGTAAAGTATCGACTGACATCGTGATGGTTAATTTTCACAGGGTTAGTTCCACTAGACCAGGGGTCTTCAAACTCAGCTCTGTTATGACTCATGGACTTCAACTCCCAGAATTCCTCAGCCAGCATACCTGGCTGAGGAATTCTGGGAGTTGAAGTCCACAAGTCATAAAAGGGCCAAGTTTGAAGACCCCTGCACTAGACTGAAGAGGTTTCAGTCTGCGTTCCACTTTTTTCCATTCAGATCTGAATACTGAATTCTCATATGTTAACAGCTGCTAAGAAATTTCGTGCCTCTCACTGGGAATTACACAGGACCCCTTCCGTAGAAAAAACGACTAATTAAATGATGGAATTATGCTTCAGTGTCAGAATTAGCTTCACGTCTGAAAAGTAAATCAGATACTGAATTTGATTTGGCATTCAAACCATCTCAAAGCTACCACATACAGAATTTGAGTAGCTTTGGTACATAGAATAATACAATTTAAATTTGTCATGGTTTGTTAATTAAGGATAACATTTTTAGACCAGACAGAAATTATTGCAATGTTTTATCTTGTCTTTTGATTGGTTATTTATATTATACTCTTGTCATTAGTATAGGATACATATTATATACCTATTGTCATTAGTTTTCATGGAGCTGAGGACTGCCCCCGACCTCCGTTCATTCCGCCGGGACCTGAAGACCTGGCTCTTCGAGCTTTCTGGCCCAGGCTGAGAATTTTAATTTTTATTTAATTGGGGTTTTTACTTTTTTCAGGGATTGATGTAATTTTTTTAATTGTTTTTAACTTTTGTATTTCTTGTTTTAAATACCCTGTAAACCGCCCTGAGTCCTGCGGGAAAGGGCGGTATATAAATCAAAATAAATATAAATATAAATATAAATATTGTTTGATGTTAATTGTGATTTTAGATTAAATTGATATATTCTAATGTGCATTCACACACAAACACACACACACAAACACACCAGTGTGTGTGTTTGTGTGTGTATATATACCAGTGTGTGTGTATATATATTACACAGAGTTGAATCATTTGTTTTATTTAATCTATGCAATATGACAATGTTTATAAATTATTAATTTACTACTTTGCCTCTCTTATTCCTCTTTCTCTCTCTGCTTTCCTTTTTTCTGACTGTTTTTGAAAATAATTTACTTTTTTCTGACTGCTCTTGGAAATAATAATGACGATTATAACAACAACACTGTGGTGCAGTATTTGGAATGCAGTATTGCAGGCTAATTCTGCCCACTGTTAGGAGTTCGATCCTGACCAGCTCAAGGTTGACTCAGCCTTCCATTCTTCCAAGGTCGGTAAGATGAGGACCCAGATTATTGGGGGGCAACAGGCTGACTCTGTAAACCGCTTAGAGAGGGCTGTAAAGCACTGTGAAGCGGTATATAAGTCTACGTGCTATTGCTATTGCAGGCTAATTCTGCCCACTGTCAGGAGTTCGATCCTGACCAGCTCAAGGTTGACTCAGCCTTCCATTCTTCCGAGGTCGGTAAGATGAGGACCCAGATTGTTGGGGGGCAACAGGCTGACTCTGTAAACCGCTTAGAGAGGGCTGTAAAGCACTGTGAAGCGGTATATAAGTCTAAGTGCTGTTGCTAACATCCAAGCAATTTTTTTTAAAGAAAGATTTAAACAATGACTGGACTGTTTTGAATTTCTAGAAAATGTTCTTTCCTTTCTATAACTCAGATTGCCTCTGGATAAATGGGACATACATTTAATCTGAAACGCAGGAAGCAAAAAACTAGTTGGCCCAGGCTGCAGCAGGCAGATGCACAGAGCTCTAGGCCAAAACTCAGCTTGTAAAATGGATGAGACACATGCACTCAGATTTTGAAAGCGTGACCGCACATGATGATTTTTCTCCCTTACTGAAACGAAGAATCGAGGCAACCCCATCTCTTATTTATATATTCATAGAGAAATGTCATTTCTGAATAGGACGGTGCTGAGTGTGTTATTATAACCATCATTTGTAACATAGCTGTCCTCACTGTTAGTGGATGAAAATATTACCAATTTCATCTTCTTTTGATAGCTTCCCCTGTGCCAATAACCTTTCTTTGTTAATGAATAATGATGTATCCTGCCCGCCCCGTTTGCCTATAATTTCACGGAAGTGTGCATTCTTTGCTGATTAGCTCTAATTTCAGCAGATGACACACTTAGAAGAAACCTACTTCAAAAGCCACTTAGTGCCTATTTTATAAATTTACAGGCTGGTATCCATGGAGTATCAAGAGATGGATCTGCAGAAGAAGAATGGTGAATCTGAGGTTGGACAGGAAGTGACAAAACCCATTTTGAATATATACCCCCTCCCCTGAGGGAAATGGTCAGTCTAAGACAGGGGTCTTCAAACCTGGCCCTTTTATGACTTGTGGACTTCAACTCCCAGAATTCCTCAGCCTGCGTGCCTGGCTGAGAAATTCTGGGAGTTGAAGTCCACAAGTAAAAAAAGAGCCAAGTTTGAAGACCCCCTGGTCTAAGAAATGTGAAATATCTATCTCTATATCTTTATATCTCTCTATCACTCTATCTCAATCTCTATCATCTATCTATCTATCTATCTATCTATCTATCTATCTATCTATCTAGTGACGTGACACACCTATACCTAGGAATAGACCTGGTGACACTCCTTTTGTCATTGTGGTGATTACAATTGGATTTTTGTGAATATCCTGGAAAAAAATAATCACCTCATATTCCATGGAAGACCCATTTTGCCAACTTTGGCAAGGAGCAGAGAAAAGCAGGCGTAACGTGCATTCTGTGCCAAATGGGAGATTTAGGAAGTAAAAATATTGATAAAGCTTTGTAATTTTTCATTGTTATATCTCTTCCATTTCAACAATTGGGTGAGAAAGTTCCTTGCCTCTGAAGATAAGTCTTATATATAGGCCGTGCTGGGCCTACAACCGTTCATTTAGTGATGGAAATTGCAAGGGCGCTGAAAATGTGACTTATGACCATTTGCCACGCTTGTGACCATGGCGGCATCTGCATGGTCAGCTGGTCAGAATTCTGATGCTTGGCAACTGACTCGTATTTATGACAGTTGCTGTGTCCCGGGTGTGTGTGTGTGTGTGTGTGTGTGTGTGTGTCATGCAATCCACTCTTGCGATTTTCTGACAAGCCAAGTCCATGGGCAAGCCAGACTGACTTAACAACCATGTCACTTGCTTAACAACTGCAACGATTCACATAACAATTTTGTCAAGAATGATCGTAAAATGGGGCAAATCTCATTTAGCAACCGTCCCACTTAGCAACAGGGAATTTGGGGCTTGGTTGTGTTCATAAGTCAAGGACTGCCTTATATTAGCCTTGGTGGTTGGCTTCTGTGCCCCCTCAGCCAAAGAAGCCTGTCCTTATCCTACCAGATGTGCCGAGATCAGCTTCAGATTAATTATTTTGGGGTTTTATTTCTGACCCCAGGGCAGTCGAAAGCACAGCGTTTTCCCGCTGAATCACGTCCACACAGTTGCATCAATATAATGGCACAACTGTACAACGACATTTGATTCTGAAGTTTAATTATCCTAATGGGAACACTTGCCCACTCACCCATCCACACAGAAAGCAAACCTATTTGTCAACACGAGGAAGCTTAAATTGAGTGGACTTTCCCAAAGGATCCGGAAGGCGTTCCCTAAGGAGATCTTCATTGTCACAGAACTGCATCCATTACTTGGGCACCTTATTTTTTATTTTATTTTATTTTTTATTTTATTTTATTTTATTTTTTATTTTATTTTTATTTTTCCATTTTATTTTATTTTAGTTTTTATATTTTATTTTATTTTATTATTTTATTATATTATTTTATTACATTTATTTTTTATTTTATTTTTTTATTTTATTTTATCACATTTATTTTTATTTTATTTTATTTTATTATTTTATTTATTTATTATTTTATTTTATTTTATTTTTTATTTTATTTTATTTCAGTTATTTTTATTTTATTTATTTTATTTTATTTTATTTTATTTTATTTTATTTTATTTTATTTTATTTTTTATTTTTTATTTTTCCATTTTATTTTATTTTAGTTTTTATATTTTATTTTATTTTATTATTTTATTTTATTATTTTATTACATTTATTTTTTATTTTATTTATTTTATCACATTTATTTTTATTTTATTTTATTATTTTATTTATTTATTTTGTTTTATTTCTTATTTTATTTTATTTTATTTTATTTTATTTTATTATTTTATTATTTTATTATTTTATTTTATTTTATTTTATTATTTTATTTTATTTTATTTTATTTTATTTTATTTTATTTTATTTTATTTTATTATTTTATTTTATTTTATTTTATTTTATTATTTTATTTTATTTTATTTTATTTTATTTTATTATTTTATTGAGCGTCAAATGGAGAATTACAAAAAAATGCCACTTTCTCCTTTTGGTGCCTCCATTCTTTGCGTAAGATTTCTATATCCTGCAGGCACTTTGCTGCATTGGTTTTTTTTAAAAAAAAACACAGAGAAAGGAGCCTATACATGTGCATTTATTTCTGTCGAGTTTAAACATCCATTGCTCCCTTAATATTTAATAATTCTAAAATTCATTTGGCACATCAAGTGTTTGGTGCAATTCATACTGAGATGAATTTTAAAAGTACATTGATGAGTTGTAGACCTTGTAGATCTGTTCCCCTGGTTAATTGTCCTCCCTGTTGGGAAGTTTCTCCTTAATTCCAGGTTGCTTCTCTCCTTGATTAGTTTCCATCCGTTGTTTCTTGTCTTTGCCTTCTGGGGCTTTGGAAAATAAATTAACGCCCCTCTTCTTTGTGGCAGCCCCTCAAATACTGGAATGCTACTATCATGTCCCCCCTAGCCCTTCTTTTCTCTAGACTGGCCATTCCCAAATCCTGCAACTGTTCTTCATATGATTTTGTCTCCAGGCCTTTAATCCTCTTATTTGCTCTTCTTTGCATTTTTACCAAAATCTCAACATCTTTTTTGTAATGTTAGGGGCAAGAGGCTGACTCTGTATACTGCTTAGAGAGGGCTGTAAAGCGCTGTGAAGCGGTATATAAGTCTAAGTGTTATTGCTATTACAAGATGGGTTAAACAGTGAATGATGGCATCTAATTTATGGGAAAGGTGGCTTTGTGAATAAGGCCCTAAGACAGGGGTGTCAAACTCAATTTCATGGAGGGCCGCATCAGCACTGTGGTTGCCCTCGGGGGGCCGGGTGGGTGTGGCCAGGGTGGGCGTGGCCTACTGGGTGGGCATGGCTAGAGTGCGTATGGCCTACTGGGTGGGCGTGGCCAGCTCTACATCGTTGGCATCAAGGGTGCCTATGGGGGCCTGGGCAGGAGTGGGACAGATCTGAGGGTCTCTGGCAGAAGGAGGGTCTCTGGGCCAGGGCCAAGGCAGAGGGGGCCGTTCCCTCACTGTTTCCAGGATGGCTTCGCGGGCCGCATGAAACCACTTCGCGGGCCGGATCCGGCCCCCGGGCCTTGTGTTTGACCTGTCTGCCCTAAGAGATGCATAGAAATAGATAACCTGGGAGATAGGTCAAAATTAGGTCAAAGTATCTGCTCTTCAAAAATAACTTACAAATAAATACTTGTCAGGTGATCTATCCATTTAGATAGTGGACTGGTCTGTTTTCTCCCCTTGTCCACATTGTCAAGAAAAGAAATTGCAACATCCCAATACAACACAACCCAAGCCAACTGTTTGATGATGAGTTTGTTTTAAGTGTAAGCATCTTCCATAGGACTCTAGAAATGCATTGTTTTAGCTTCCCTAAACTGCTTCCGTAAAGTGGGGAAAAATAGAAAGGGAGAAAGATTTAAAACATCTGATTAGGGTGAATGGACGAGTGCTAAGGCTTACTCATGCATATTCATGCACTTTATAAATTCTAAATTGCCTAGAGCATTAGGGACTAGTAAAAAGGGAGTAACAGCAAGGACACCACAAAAATGGATAAAAAGGCCAGATTTTCTGGTTTCCTAGCTCCATTCTGTGCTAGATTTTTTTTATTTTTTTATTTTGAGATTAAAAATACTAATGGCTTGGAATGTGCCACGCTAATAAATACACAAATACTTTTTGTGCATGCATGGATGTTCTATGAGTTTTGAAAGTTTAGAGATGTAGTTTAGATACTTAATGGAGGGGGGAATGGTTTGTATATCTTTAGAACAAAAACACAGAAAAATGCTAAAGTCCAAATGAAAGAATTACATCATTGCTGTTATTTGCCCATCATACAAAATACACAGCATTTTTATTATTTTTCCGTTCCTTATATGATACAATTGCACATTCTGGGTGGTTTGCCATTCTTGGAAACAACAAAGTCATCCCATAGTACTTATTATCAACTATTCAAAATTCAAAGGGCAGGTTTTAACCAAGTTAGTTGATGGCTTGGATTCATTCATGTTAAGCTTAGTTAGTTTTTATGGGGGAGCACATTGTGCAGACCCATAGCAGTTTGTCTAGTACAGGGGTCGGCAACCTCGGCTCTTTTATGACTCGTGGACTTCAACTCCCAGAATTCCTGAGCCAGCATAGCTGGCTCAGGAATTCTGGGAGTTGAAGTCCACGAGTCATAAAAGAGCTGAGGTTACCTACCCCTGGTCTAGTATATAATCTTAGCACAGGAATCCCTAAAAAAATGGGCTAATTCAGTAACGAGATTATCAGTGTAGTTGTGATGGAAGGTGCAGCTGCAGGAGGTCATTTGGGAGTTTTGGCAACATGGTTTTTCCAGAGAGGGGCCCAGATCCTGACAGTTGGAACAATTAACCAGTGGAACAGCTTTGCCTCCAGAGGTTGTGAATGCTCCAACACTGGAAGTTTTTAAGAAGAGACTAGACAACTGTTTGTCTGAAATGGTATATAGGGTCTCTTGCTTGAGCAGGGGGTTGGACTAGAACAGGGGTAGACAACCTCGGCTCTTTTATGACTCATGGACTTCGACTCCCAGAATTCCTGAGTCAGCTATGCTGACTGAGGAATTCTGGGAGTCGAAGTCCATGAGTCATAAAAGAGCCGAGGTTGCCTACCCCTGGACTAGAAGATCTCCAAAGTCTCTTCTCTTCTCTTCTCTTCTCTTCTCTTCTCTTCTCTTCTCTTCTCTTCTCTTCTCTTCTCTTCTCTTCTCTTCTCTTCTCTTCTCTTCTCTCCCCTCTTCTCTCCTCTCCCCTCCCTTCCCCTCCCCTCTCATCCCGTCCCATCCCATCCCATCCTATCTGCACAGCCTCAAGCTAGAGAAGGGAGGAAGGGATTCAGGATAGCCACGCCCCCTAGAATGTCTCAGGATACGTCTGGTCGGTTAGCAGGTTATTGCTTTGGTCTGCCTAGATTCCATCTAGGCAAGCAAATAAAGGATTGGACCTGATAGGATCTCACTGTGTCTTCGTTGACCTTGAGCCTGACATTTGTGTGGTCCATTTGAGCTGAGCATAGGTCTCCTGGAGGAAGAATGGGATTGTACTTGCAAGACATATCTGTATAGCCTTTTGATCTTCCATCCTTGGGATCTTGAACTGGCTGGTGTACAGTGGGATAGGACCTCTTGACTCAGGAATATGTGGGGGCATCTGACCTGCTTCCACCAAGGGTTGGCCAACTGGGAAGGGAGGCAGTTTTCCTCTTTGCTTTTGAGGGAACTCTGAAGTTTAATATGTATCAACGGGTTCCATTATTTTACACACACACAAACACACACACACACACACACACACACGTCAATCTATCCATTTCTGCACCATCTAATTTTTTTTAATTAACTCTTCCTCCGTTGGGTTCCATTCTTAATCTTGCATATTTTTCTTTGATACTGTATGATTGCTGCTTTGGAATTTATGTTTGTTTTTACTGGTACTATTTACTGTTTGGTTTATGCTGTCTAGCATGGTATTGTTTAGTGCTGTTTATTGTTGCAGTGTAAACCAGGTCTGACTTGCCAAGAGCATGTGGGTATAAATCTGACAGTAAATATTTAAGAAGCCTCCTGAGACAGGAAGAGGGAAATCGCCAGAACAGGCCTGCCAGAATTGTGCGTTGGTGCCAGAATTCTTGTTACAGGGCTATAATGTTGACCGAGACTGTTCACGACTGTTTTTAGAACAGGCATACTTCATGTAAATCAGAGGGGGGGTGTCTTCAAACTTGGCCCTTTTATGACTTGTGGACTTCAACTCCCAGAATTCCTCAGCCAGCCCTGAGGAAGTCCACAAGTCATAAATGGGGCAAGTTTGAAGACCCATGAGGCAAAGTTAAAAGTCGAAGATGCACAGGGATGACAGGATGAGAAGTACAAATTCCATTGCAAATATTTCTGTGAAACTCAGTAAAGTGCTAGCATTATTATTATTATTATTATTATTATTATTATTATTATTATTATTATTATTATTATTATTATTATTATTATTATTATTATTATTATTTGCCAGTTATTAAGTGGTAAAATTCACCAGATTTCTGTCAATTTCCTCTTGCGGCCCAAATGATAGGAAAAAATGCACAAGTCTTCTTGCTTGATTTTTCCTCAAAAGATATGCCTCTAATAGGGAATGGTGGGAGGGGAAAGGAGACAGAGGAATCCACTAATCCAAGGTGTTGTGTTACCCGTGGTCTCTACCAGGGTGGCCAAAGTGGATGAAGGTCTTAAGATCCAGGACAAGATTTCTCAAGCAGCTCCATTTCCAGCCAATTTATGCCCGGGAGATAGGCAAATGGCCACAGTACAAGAAAATCTGTAGAATATTAGCTTCCTGCTATGTTCTGCTAAATCCAGTTGGCAAGATTCACCTTTTTCCTGTCAACGTCTTCCCCTTATTCTGCTTAGTCACCTATCCAGGATGAGCAGACCCAGGGCTTTTTTTTTCTCATAGAACGCTCAGAACGGAGTTCCGGCACCTTTTTTGGATGGACCCTTGTAGGGTAGGCAAGGCGGGTTGTATGACGTGTGTGAGTTCCGGCACCTTTTTCTTTTACAAAAAAAGCACTGGATAGATAGATAGATAGATAGATAGATAGATAGATAGATAGATAGATAGATAGATAGATAGATAGATAGATAGGTAGGTAGGCAGATAGATAGATAGATAGATAGATAGATAGATAGATAGATAGATAGATAGATAGATAGATAGATAGATAGATGATAGATAGATAGATAGATAAGTAGGTAGACAGACAGACAGACAGACAGACAGACAGACAGACAGACAGACAGATAGATAGATAGATAGATAGATAGATAGATAGATAGAAAGAATCAGGGCTTTTTGTGTCATAGAACGCTCAGAACGGAGTTCCGGCACCTTTTTTGGATGGAACCTTGTAGGGTAGGCAAGGTGGGTTGTATGACGTGTGTGAGTTCCGGCACCTTTTTCTTTTACAAAAAAAGCACTGGATAGATAGATAGATAGATAGATAGATAGATAGATAGATAGATAGATAGATAGATAGATAGATAGATAGATAGATAGATGATAGATAGATAGATAGATAGATAGATAGATAGATAGATAGATAGATAGACAGACAGACAGACAGACAGACAGACAGACAGACAGACAGACAGATAGATACAGGGCTTTTTTTCTCATAGAACGCTCAGAACGGAGTTCCGGCACCTTTTTTGGGATGGAACCTTTGTAGGGAAGGCAAGGCGGGTTGTATGACACGTGTGAGTTCCGGCACCTTTTGCTTTTACAAAAAAAGCACTGACCAGACCTAATGAATTATCTGTTCAGTTCAATCCAGAATTAATATTTACCAAGCCAAGATTCGCTCCTTGGTGTCATATAAAAATAGTTTGAGGCTTTGTAAGGTTATGCATGGAAGACCAAAAAACCACTATGGAAAAAGAGAAACTGCACGTTGATTTTAATTTCCAATCGTAACACTTTAGCTGTCCTTGCTGATTTCAGCTCATATTGGAAGCTTGAGAGCAATTAAATAAAAGTTTCAGAGGACAAACCTTTTAATGATCTTACTGAAACAGTTTTTTTAAAAAATTTCCTTTATTCTCATTAGGGCCATCCCCCCCCCCACTCTGTTATGATATGATTAGGAACGTTGAGGCTCTGTTCTATCCCCCATTGACTTCTTTCTTTTGCATTGCCAAGCTGCTCTCTTTTCCTCTTGATTTTGATTTTCCTTTGTACTTCAGTGGGTTCTTTCCATTTGGGAACCAATTCCAATCTCCTTTGCTTTTTTTCTTGGACTTTTTCATCGTCTTCAGAGCTGAAGAAGCTTCTTGGATGAGGTCTTCAAAGAAAAACAAGAAAGCCCAGTTGCCTCGTGAGAACAAGCACCTCTGGGACTTCAAGGATGGCTAACCTGGGTTTGTTTTGCAAACTGGGGACAGCATCCCAAACGTATGCCTAGCCGGGAGGCTTCGCGCAAAGGAAGTCTACGAAGACAGGCTTTCTGGATCATATGCAAATTTAAACTATTTTTAAAAAGGTAAAGGTTCCCCCGCACATGCGTGCTAGTCGTCTCCGACTCTAGGGGCCAGTGCTCATCTCCGTTTCAAAGCCGAAGAGCCAGCGCTTGTCCGAGGACGTCTCGGTGGTCATGTGGCCGGCATGACTAGATGCCAAAGGCGCACGGAACGCTGTTACCTTCCCACCAGAGTGGTCCCTATTTTTCTACTTGCATTTTGACGTGCTTTCGAACTGCTAGGTTGGCAGAAGCTGGGACGAGTAACAGGCGCTCACTCTGTTATGCGGCACTCAGGATTCGACCCGCCAAACTGCCGACAAGCTCAGCGTCCTAACCCACTGAGCCACCGCGTCCCTCAGAAACTATTTTTAGATCCCAGTTAATTTATAAGGGTATTTTCTGATGTCATGCTCTTTTTAAAGGGATGTTTTATTTCCCCTCTAACACTTGCAGATTTATATAGCACTATTCAGATTGTAGCCTTACTAATTATATCCTTACTATGCGTGGTTATAAATAGGTTGACTGGCATTGGAACAGTTGCCATCCTTCTTCTTTTCCACTCCATTAATTTAGTTCGTAGGGAGAAAACGCAGGCCTGTAGTTTTAACCAGGAAGACAGAAGCAGGTTCTTCTCCATCCTGTGTTTCCACTGATCAGTTTCTGAGCTTTGTAGGCAGAATGACAGAGCCGGAAGGGACCTTGGAGGTCATCTAGTCCCACCTCCTGCTCAAGCAGGAGACCCTAGACCATTTCAGACAAGTGGCTGTCCAGTCTCTTCTTAAAAGCCGCGGTGGCTCAGTGGGTTAGGACGCTGAGCTTGTCGATCAGAAGGTCGCCAGTTTGGCGGGTCGAATCCCGAGTGCCGCATAGCAGAGTGAGCGCCTGTCACTCGTCCCAGCTTCTGCCAACCTAGCAGTTCGAAAGCACATAAAAATGCAAGTAGAAAAATAGGGACCGCTCCGGTGGGAAGGTCACAGCGTTCCGTGTGCCTTTGGCGTCTAGTCATGCCGGCCACATGACCACGGAGACGTCCTCGGACAAGCGCTGGCTCTTTGGCTTTGAAACGGAGATGAGCACCGGCCCCTTGAGTCGGAAACGACTAGCACGCATGTGCGGGGGAACCTTTACCTTTACCTTTAATGGACCACCCAGAACTTCTGAAGGCGTCTTCTGTTCCACTGGCTGATTGTCCTCACTGTTAGGAAGTTTCTCCTCAGTTCTAGGTTGCTTCTCTCCTTGACTAGTTTCAATCGAAATAGAGATGGAAGGGACCTTGGAGGTCTTCTAGTCCAACCCCTTGCTCAAGCAGAAGACCCTATACCATCTCAGACAAGTGGCTGTCCAGTCTCTTCTTAAAAACCTCCAGGGATGAAGCACCCACAATGTCTGAAGGCAACTTCTGTTCCACTGGTTAATTGTTCTCACTGTTAGGAAGTCACTTCTAAGTTCTAGGTGGTTAAGGTGGAACTGGACCCCATGTGGCTGCTGCCAAAAATGTTAAATTGCCTCATTCTGCCCCTTCATGTAAAGGGGAGGAAACAATGGGTGAAAACTAATCAAGGAGAGAAGCAACCTAGAACGGAAGAGAAATTACCTTACAGTTCCTGAACAATTAATCAGTGGAACAAGTCTCCAGAGGTTGTGGGTGCTCCAACACTGAAAGTTTTAAAGAAAAGATTGGACAACCACTTGTCTGAAATGATATAGGGTTTCCTGCTTGAGCAGGAGGTTGGACTACTAGAAGACCTCCAAGGTCCCTTCCAAATCTGTTTTTCTGTTTTAATTTGGTAAGGTTTCTGCCTATCGGTGAGGAACAGTAAAGGAATCATCTTAGAAGAAGCTGTGTTTCTTGGGCTTTGAAGCCTGACATCATTCAAATGTTAAATTTGGCCCTCAACCAACCCAACCTTGTATAGGGTGAAATTAGGTCTTTCCTCCCTCCTGGAAGGGCAGCTGATTTAAACCTTGTTATGTGCCATAGCTTCAATTTTTACAGAACTTTGCCTTTCTCAATTTTCCTACAACGTCTAGCTGCTTCAGTGTCAAATATCTGTCTTTCAGAGTTGTATGCCCAGTTTGGTGTGGATGGTTGGCTTGCCAAGGTGTGTGTTCCTTCCTCTACTCTCTCTGTGGATGTGATCCTGGCCAAGAATCCTCCAGTGTTTTTGGGACATGACACCCAGTCCTCCCTTGAGTTTCATGGAGAGGGAGTGTGGCAGAGAAGTGAGTTGTGTAGAAGTCATATGTGGAGCTGGTAGACACCAACTGTTAATTCCCAGAGGTACACTTGGAATTAGGAATAATTAGATAATAGTTTAATTATATTTGGGAAGCATTGTGCTAATCTGATTATGTACAGATTGTCCAAGAGATTGAAGAAAAGCTTGTGTGTTCCCCTTTTTCTCTTTTGAGGATAATTTGCAAAGTCCTGATGCTGGAATCGCTGTGGAGAAAGGCTTGAAACAGGGCTGCCATCTCAATATCAAAATGCTAAGATTGTTTTTCTTTAATTTGCTATTAACTAATAATGCTCCCAACTCCAAGGAACCCTTCAGAGACCCGTGGAAATGAAGCGCAGTCTTGAGATTGAAGTCCTTTTGAACAGTTTCATATATTGTTGCAAAATGGTGGAACCAAAGAATGTCCAGCACTATTGTCTTTACCTTCATGTCTGCCCAGATCACAAAATGCAGTTGACACCCTAACAACTTGCCGCTACAAACATTTAACTTCTAGGTTGGCTTGGTCGCTCAACAGCGAGACACTGCTGAAATGGGCACAGCAGGGCCTGCATTTTCTGCGTCACATGAGAAAAGCACATCTTCCTTCCCCTGTCCTCACCACTTTCTACAGAGGGACGATCGAGAGCATCCTATCACACGGCATCACAGTCTGGTTTGGAAGCATCCCTTCTTCGGACAGGAAGGCAGTGCAGAGAGTGGTGAGGACAGCAGAAAAGATCATTGGCAGTTTTGAAGACCATATAGGAGCCGTGACCAGGGGGGCCTTTGCCCAGGTTCGCCTGGTGCGCCAGTTGCGGCCCTACCTGGACCGAGATGCCCTGCGCACAGTCACTCATGCGCTCGTGACCTCCCGATTGGACTACTGCAACGCTCTCTACATGGGGCTGCCCTTGGGGACCACCCGGAGGCTTCAGCTGGTGCAGAATGCAGCCGCGTGGGTTGTGATGGGGGTCTCCCGATACTCCCATGTAACACCTCTGCTCCGCGAGCTGCATTGGCTTCCAGTTGCCCTCCGGGTGAGATTCAAGGTGCTGGTGATGACCTATAAAGCCCTAAATGGCTTGGGTCCGGACTATCTAAGGGAACACCTGCTTCAAGCTCCCTTCGTCCTGTGCGCTCCCACAGGGAGGGTCTTCTCAGGGTACCGCCAGTAAAAGATTGCCGGCGGACAATACCCAGGGGGAGGGCCTTCTCTGTGGGTGCGCCTGCCCTTTGGAACCAGCTGCCTGTAGAGCTTAGGACTGCCCCTGACCTTCGCTCATTCCGCCGGGACCTGAAGACCTGGCTCTTCGAGCTTTCTGGCCTGGACTGAGAATATTAATTGGGATTTTAATTGTATTTTAATTGGGGTTTTTATTCAAGGTCAATATAATCTTTTTAATTGTTTTTAAGTTTTGTAATTTGTTGTATTGTTTTAAAAAACCTTGTGAACCGCCCTGAGTCCTACGGGGGAAGGGCGGTATATAAATCTAATAATAAATAAATAAATAAAAATAGTTCCCTCCCTTCCATCCAGGACATAGCGCACAAGCGATGCTTGAGCAGGGTCCGCAGGATTGTCTGGGACACTACACACCCCTGTTTTTCTTGTTACTTTCTGGGAGGATGGGGACGTCGTGGTATTGGAAGCAGAACATCCAGATTCAGCCATAGTTTCATTCCGTACAGCATTAACCTTGTGAACTCTCAAGCTTCCTCTTTCTGCTAACTATTCAAGATGGACAGTGATTAATATTTATAAGTATTTATACGTCAGGGTGTAGGTATATACATATGGCATATATAGCATGTTATACGAGTGTTATGTATGGGTACACTTTTGAGAGCAGGCAACAGAATTTCATTTTTAATGTGTGCCAGTGTGCCCACAGTAAAAAAATGACAATAAAGATGACCTATCTATCTTATACATAAGTTTCTGAACAGTCATGGAAAAGCAGGCAGAAGCAGTAAAGACACTAAACCTGGACATTTCTATTGGGAGACAAACATTCAACTCTTCTAGGACCTTAAATATTGTAATTGACACCAAATCTGGACATTTCTATTTGGAGACAAACATTCAGCTCTTCTAGGACCTTAAATATTGTAATTGACACCAAATCTGGACATTTCCATTTGGAGACAAACATTCAACTCTTCTAGGACCTTAAATATTATAATTGACACCAAATCTGGACATTTCTATTTGGAGACAAACATTCAGCTCTTCTAGGACCTTAAATATTGTAATTGACACCAAATCTGGACATTTCTATTTGGAGACAAACATTCAACTCTTCCAGGACCTTAAATATTATAATTGACACCAAATCTGGACATTTCTATTGGGAGACAAACATTCAGCTCTTCTAGGAACTTAAATATTGTGTTGTTGTTGTTAGTTGCGAAGTCGTGTCCGACCCATCGCGACCCCATGGACAACGTTCCTCCAGGCCTTCCTGTCCTCTACCATCTTCTGGAGTCCATCTAAGCTCACGCCTACTGCTTCAATGACTCCATCCAGCCACCTCATTCTCTGTCGTCCCCTTCTTCTCTTGCCCTCCACCTTTCCCAGCATTAGGCTCTTCTCCAGTGAATCCTTCCTTCTCATTAGGTGGCCAAAGTATTTGAGTTTTAGCTTCAGGATCTGGCCTTCTAAAGAGCAGTCAGGGTTGATCTCCTCTAGGACTGACCGGTTTGATCGCCTTGCAGTCCAAGGAACTCGCAGGAGTCTTCTTCAGCACCATAGTTCAAAGGCTTCAATTCTTTGGCGCTCAGCCTTTCTTATGGTCCAGCTTTCACTGCCATACATTGCAACTGGGAAGACCATAGCCTTGACTATACGCACTTTTGTTGACAGGGTGATGTCTCTGCTTTTTAGTGTGCTGTCTAGATTTGCCATGGCTTTCCTCCCAAGGAGCAAGCGTCTTTTAATTTCTTGGCTACAGTCCCCATCTGCAGTGATCTTGGAGCCCAGGAAAATAAAATCTGTCACTACCTCCATTTCTTCCCCATCTATTTGCCAGGAATTGAGAGGGCCAGATGCCATGATCTTGGTTTTCTTAATGTTTAGTTTCAACCCAAGTTTTGCACTCTCCTTCTTCACCTGCAACACCAGGCTCTTTAGTTCTTCTTCACTTTCTGCCATTAGAGTGGTATCATCTGCATATCTTAGGTTGTTGATGTTTCTTCCGGCAATCTTAATTCCAACTTTTGATTCATCTAGCCCTGCCTTTCTCATGATGTGCTCTGCATATAAGTTAAATAGGCAAGGCGACAGTATACAGCCTTGCCGGACTCCTTTCCCAATTTTGAACCAATCAGTGGTTCCGTGTCCAGTTCTCACTGTTGCTTCTTGGCCCGCATATAGGTTTCTCAAGAGACAAATAAGATGGTCTGGTATGCCCATCTCTTTAAGGACTTGCCAGAGTTTGTTATGATCCACACAATCAAAGGCTTTAGCATAGTCAATGAAGCAGAAGTAGATGTTTTTCTGGAACTCTCTAGCTTTCTCCATGATCCAGCGTATGTTAGCAATTTGATCTCTAGTTCCTCTGCCTCTTCGAAATCCTGCCTGTACTTCTGGTAGTTCTCGATCCACATACTGCTGGAGTCTAGCTTGTAGAATTTTAAGCATAACTTTACTAGCATGAGAAATGAGTGCAATGGTGCGATAGTTTGAACATTCTTTGGCACTGCCTTTCTTTGGAATTGGAATGTAAACTGATCTTTTCCAATCCTGTGGCCACTGTTGAGTTTTCCAAATTTGCTGGCAAATTGAGTGTAGCACTTTTACTGCATCGTCTTTTAAGATTTTGAATAGCTCAGCTGGAATACTGTCACCTCCACTAGCTTTGTTGTTGCTCAGCTTTTCTAAGGCCCACTTCACTTCACATTCTAGGATGTCTGGCTCGAGGTCAGTGACCACCTCATTGTGATTATCAGGGACGTTAAGCTCATTCTTGTATAGTTCCTCTGTGTAATTTTGCCACCTCTTCTTAATCTCTTCTGCCTCTGTTAGGTCCCTGCCATTTTGGTCCTTTATCATGCCCATTTTTGCATGAAACGTTCCTTTCATCTCTCCAATTTTCTTGAAAAGATCTCTGGTCCTCCCTATTCTATTGTTTTCTTCTATTTCTTTGCATTGTTCATTTAAGAAGGCATTCTTATCTCTTCTAGCTATTCTTTGGAATTCTGCATTTAATTGGGCATATCTTTCTTTTTCTCCCTTGCCTTGCGCTTCCCTCCTTTCCTCAGCTATTTGCAAAGCTTCCTCAGACAGCCATTTTGCTTTCTTGCATTTCTTTTTCTTTGGGATGGTTTTGGTTGCTACCTGTTGTACAATGTTGCGAACCTCTGTCCATAGTTCTTCAGGCACTCTGTCTATCAGATCTAATTCCTTAAATCTATTTGTCACCTCTACTGTATATTCAACAGGGATATGATTTAATTCATACCTGGCTGGCCTAGCACTTTTCCCTACTTTCTTTAATTTAAGCCTAAACTTTGCAACAAGAAGCTCATGGTCTGAGCCACAGTCAGCTCCTGGTCTTGTTTTTACTGACTGTATAGAGCTTCTCCATCTTTGGCTGCAGAGCATATAGTCAATCTGATTTCTGTGTTGACCGTCTGGTGATGTCCATGTGTAAAGCCGTCTCTTGGGTTGTTGGAAAAGAGTGTTTGCTATGACCATCGTATTCTCTTGACAAAATTCTATCAGCCTGTGCCCTGCTTCATTTTGTACTCCAAGGCCAAACTTGCCTGTTATTCCGGTTATCTTTTGGCTTCCTACTTTAGCATTCCAATCCCCCATGATGACAAGGACATCATTTCTGGGTGTTAGTTCTATAAGGTGCTGTAGGGCTTCATAGAACCGGTCAATTTCATCCTCTTCAGCACCGGTGGTTGGGGCATAGACTTGGACTACTGTGATATTGAATGGTTTGCCTTGGATTCGAACTGAGATCATTCTGTCATTTTGAGGATTGTATCCCAGTATTGCTTTTCCTACTCTTTTATTGACTATGAAGGCTACTCCATTTCTTCTGACGGATTCTTGCCCGCAGTAGTATACCTGATGGTCATCTGAATTAAATTCACCCATTCCTGTCCATTTTAGTTCGCTGATACCTAAGATGTCGATGTTCAGTCTTGTCATCTCTTGTTTGACCACGTCCAGCTTTCCTTGATTCATGGATCTTACATTCCAGGTTCCTATGGAGAAAAAATCTTTACAGCATCGGACTTTCCTTTCACCACCAGACACATCCACAGCTGAGCGTCCTTTCGGCTTTGGCCCAGTCGCTTCATTCTTTCTGGCGCTACTAGTACTAGCCCTCTGCTCTTCCCCAGTAGCATATTGGACGCCTTCCGACCTGAGGGGCTCATCTTCCAGCGTCATATCGTTTTGCCTTTTGGTACTGTCCATAGGGTTTTCATGGCAAAGATACTGGAGTGGGTTGCCATTTCCTTCTCCAGTGGATCACGTTTTGTCAGAACTCTCTGCTATGACCTGTCCGTCTTGGGTGGCCCTGCACGGCATAGCTCATAGCTTCATTGAATTACGCAAGCCCCTTCGCCACGACAAGGCAGTAATCCATGAAGGGGATTACTTGTAATTGACACCAAATCTGGACATTTCTATTTAGAGACAAACATTCAACTCTTCTAGGACCTTAAATATTATAATTGACACCAAATCTGGACATTTCTATTTGGAGACAAACATTCAACTCTTCTAGGACCTTAAATATTGTAACTGACACCAAATCTGGACATTTCTATTTGGAGACAAACATTCAACTCTTCTAGGACCTTAAATATTACTATTGTAATTAAACTCACTTGTTATCCCCTGCTTGGGTTTTAGTGCGAGGACTATAATTCTGAAGCCACTGACCTTTAAGCCATGAGTCACCTTGGCAGTGATGCTGGTTTTCAGCCCCTATTGCTTCCATCTCTGTTTGATGTGCAGAAATTGGCACAAGATTTGCACAATTTACAACTCAGATGTTTAAATAATCCACTATCAAAGCATACTGGGTAGGCAAAACTAGTGTAATGAGAAACCATGATTTCCAAGCTTTTGACAGTTGCTAAGCTACAACACCCTGCAACTTGACAGACCACAACGTGGATGCCCCATCAACACGGAAGCAAACACTGTTGTTTAGATGGTGCGATCTTTCTGATTACTGGCAGCTGTTTCCAGCTGGCCCATTAATAGAGAGCAGAGATAGAAAGCAGATGGATCTAGCAGTTCATTAAATGACAAGTGGTTCTGATTAGTGCAGAGGTGGATACAGCAGGGTCACAGAAGAGCTGGTTATTTCCATGGTGATTGATTGACTTGAGCTTTATTTACAGTCTGAGACAAAAAAAACAAACAGCAACAAATGTAAGTTCCAAAGTAAGAGAAATTTTCTGAAAAAATAAACCGATAAACACAGTGATGAAACATCAATAGCAGGTAGACAATTATGGCTGCTATAAAATCTCTCAAAAGATAGATGGGGTTGAACCTACTTATATAGCGAAAGAAATATTACTGGATTAGATGTATAATATCAAAGCTTAAATGGACTCCAGAAGATGGTAGAGGACAGGAAGGCCTGGAGGAACATTGTCCATGGGGTCGCGATGGGTCGGACACGACTTCGCAGCTAACAACAACAACATCAAAGCTTCAAATTATATATTACGCAAAGATCAGCTGTCTGGAGAAGCTTAAAACCAGGTGGTTTGGTAGAGAGATCACTAATGCTGGACTAACGAAACGTAACCGTTTTGGACAAGGGTGGAGCACAAATGAGCATCAGACCCAGATTGAGCATAGGAAGTGCCTTCTGTAAGGACTTGCCTGCATAGGTTTTGTCTCCAGTGGGAATTTTACTCTATGGGGAACTTTTATCTTCATTGTAGCACTGGCTGTTTCACTAGGGAGCTACATTTTATGCTTTTAGCTGATGGCTAAAAACCTTTGGAATTGGGATAAATGGATATTTAAGTACAGCTGAAGATGGCCTTATTGAATAGCCTTAATATTTTGTTGTGGCAGAAGAGGCGCAAAAGATCAGATCCACATCTGAAGGTCAAATTAAGCTGATTTATTGCTGAAAAACCTATGCGCAGTAATCTCAACCAATGGTTAGTACCTGCTTGGAATTAGATAAGGGTCCATGGAATTCAAGGCTGCTTAGACTCAGTTCGCTTGTGTCTATGTAGGGATTCTAGGCTGATTCCTCTTTTGACTCCACCTCCAGATTCTCCTACAGTGTGTGCTTAATTCACACCAATCCTTTTTGGTGGAGTGCTAATTGGCGCTTGAATGTTCAGTCCAGTCCATTTAAAGCTTGACTGTAAACCCAGATCTGTTAATTTAGTGTCTGATCTAGGACTATGCTGCTTCCCGAGGAAAATCTGGACAGTGCTCAACCGGATCCGAACTAACCATGTCAGGTGCCAATACTGTAAATGGGGATTGGTTGGCCATCTTAACTGTGACCATGGGAATGTCCTACAAACTTGACATCAAATTGTGATGGAATTCCCCCCTCAGAAGGGTCCCTGCAAAATCTCCACTGCACTGCTATCCCATGGCTAAATGATCTAGATCAGGGGTAGGCAACCTTGGCTCTTTTATGACTCGTGGACTTCAGGGAGTTGATGTCCACGAGTCATAAAAGAGCCAAGGTTGCCTACCCCTGATCTAGATACTTAGACATACAGTATGTGTAGTTACTCCAATAACTGCTTATATAGTTATATATTTTTATTCATAATTTTATTCATCACTCATCCTGTGTATTTTTTAAATAATTCACTGCTCCAGTGTTTTACATTTTGATGCACATTTTATATGTTGTTTCTGTGAATTTCATGCACTGTGCTGCATTTTGTTATGCCATACAAAATTGTCAGTGTGCTTTGAACTGTGCTCATCTGTCAGAGCACTGGCCTTTAAATACCTTTTTATGTGATGCAAATTGGTATGAATGTTATTTCTTCGGATATTTCTCAGTCATGGTTTGGTTTCGGGCTGTTTGATTGGATGGTTGTTCTTTATGGGCTGCAGTCTTCGGTGTTGAGTACAGTCGGTGCGATGCAAATTAGTGTTAGTGTTGTTTGTTCTGTTTTGGGATGGTTTTGGATGGTTTGGTTGGCTGTGTTAGGCATGAGTCCTTATACCATCCAGGACAAATGGTTGTCCAATCATTTCTTGAAAACCTCCAGTGATGGAGCAGCCGCAACTGCAAGAAACAAGCTGTTCCATTGGTTAATTGTTCTCACTGTCAGGAAATTTCTCCTTAGTTCTGGGTTAGATCACTCCTTGATTAGCTTCCACCCATTGCATCTTGTCCTGCCCTCAGGTACTCTGGGAAATAAATCAACATCCTCTTCCCAGTGACAGCCTCTCAAGTATTGGAAGACTGCTATCATGTCACCCTAATTGAGAGGTCTTCAGACTTGGCCCTTTTATGATTCCGCTGGCTGAGGAGTTCTGGGGGTTGAAGTCCACAAGTCATAAAAGGGCCAAGCTTGAAGACCCCTGCCCTAATTCTTCACTTCATTAAGATAAACATACCTAGTTCCCTTAACTGTTGGTGATATCACCTTTCTTGCTCTTCTCTGCATTGTTTGTAGAGTCTCACATCTTTTTTTATATTTTGGTGGCCAGAACTGGATGCAGTATTCCAAGCGTGATCTTACCCAGGGCAATATAAAACGGTACTATTACTTCTTGTGATCTTGATACTGTCCCTCTGTTGAATCACTCTAGAACTGCATTGGCTTTTTTGGCAGCTGTTGCACACGGCTGGCTCATATTTAACGGATGGTTTTCTAGGACACCTAGATCCCTATTATAGGCCCTACTGTTGACCTAAACTTGAGACTTTGGGAAAAGTTCAGAGAAGAGCAACTAAGATGATCCAAGGCCTGGAGACTAAAACATACAAAGAATGGCTGCAGGACTTGGGTTTGGCCAGTCTAAAGAAAAGAAGACACAGGGGTGACATGATAGCTGTCTTCCAGTATTTGAGGGGCTGCCACAAAGAGGAAGGGTTCAAATTCTTCTCCAAAGCACCAGAGGGCAGGACAAGAAGCAATGGATGGAAACTAATCAAGGAGAGAAGCAACCTGGAATTAAGCAGAAAGTTCCCAACAGTGAAGACAATTAACCAGTGGAACGGCTTCAGAAGTTATGGGTGCTTCATCATCGGAGGCTTTTAAGAAGAGCCTGGATATCCACCTGTCTGAAATGGTCTAGGGCAGGGCTAGGCAACCTTGGCTCTTTTATGACTCGTGGACTTCAACTCCCAGAATTCTTGAGCCAGCGTGGGGGAACTATGGCCCCTTCATGACTTGTGGACTTCAATTCCCAGAATTTCTGAGCCAGCATGGCTCAGCTTGGAAACCTCCCTTTCCCCTCAGCGTGGCTGGCTCAGGAATTCTGGGAGTTGAAGTCCACGAGTCATAAAGCAGCCTAGGCCTAAGCTAGGGGTAGCCAACCTTGGCTCTTTTATGACTCGTGGACTTCAATTCCCAGAATTCCTGAGCCAGCATGGCTCAGCTTGGAAACTTCTCCCTTTCCCCTCAGCGTGGCTGGCTCAGGAATTCTGGGAGTTGAAGTCCACGAGTCATAAAAGAGCCAAGGTTGCCTACCCCTGGTCTAGGGTCTCCTGTTTGAGCAGGGGGTTGGACTAGAAGACCTCGGAGGTCCCTTCCAGCTCTATTCTATTCAAATAACTGAACTGAACTGCATCTTGAAGCTTAAGTAGAATTATTAGAATTAGAAATTAGATTATTCTAAATATTCTAATTATTAGAATTAAAATAATTAGATCTAGAAATATTAGTAAGCACAGGAAGTCTAAAGTGCTTTCCCCCCCTCAAACCTCCCCTCCCCCCCTTTCTATCCTTTGCTCCTTAGTTCAATTTTTCCCCCTCTCTGGTACTCCTGGCAACTGATTTAGCCACAACAAATTAAAGCGGGTTTTTAAGCAGACATTCACTTCGCTAGGCAGAAGTATCTGATAGTTCTCCCCTGGGTGAACTAGCAGGATTTGTTTTGAGACTGAGGTTTTCTTCTCCCTTAAGAATGGCATCCAGCAGAAGGAAACATGAAAATTCAAAACAAGAGGATCCGAGGGCCTGTGTCTTATTTAACCACCTGTTGCCGAGGAGAGAGAGAGAGGAAAGAACAATAATGGTGGCAGAACGGACTTCCAGTTTCCCAAAAGACTTAAGCTGGACCGGGTCTTGCTTTGGAGTTGTCTTTAATGACGGCATAGAATACTGCAGACGTTTTTCTAGACTAGTGAATTTTGTAAATAAATGAAGCCGAGTCAGTGAGCTGTTACGCCATGAATGAGAGAGCTTTCATTTTGGATCCTGTTGCAGCCAGGCAACATCTGCAAGAGTCAAGGGTTTCTGCCAAGATGGAGCGGTTCCAAGATTCGGAAGCCACAGTGCGAGTTGCTTTTCTAGTTCTTTTATATCCACACGGTCATGTAGATCAGCATATGGGTTGCTTTTTTTTTTTATGAAGGCTTGCTGGCCCTGACAGCTTGCTGTTGTATATAATTAGTCTGTAGAATTCGTAACCACAAGGCTTAATCATGACGTGAATGTGGTTTACATTACAATTTGTAATGATTTCCTGACAGACAGCAAGGGTTATTACTGTCATTAGTCTTAAGTTCAGTCAAGGTAATACATCTTCTGCTCCTGAGCATCCCAAAGGTGCCTGGTTGGCCCTCGTGGGAAACGCTGCATTGAAACGGTCCTTAGTTATGGTTCTGTGCCTAATAATAAGGTTCTTCTGATCACTTGTTCATAAGAAGCAAAACTATCAAACTACAGTCGCCGTTTTTACCTTAACGTGACTTCTGGTGATTGGTTAGGGTCAGTTTTCAGTACATAGAAGTTATTTACAAACTACTAAAAATTTATTCAGACCCTATCTTGGAGATAAAAGACCATGGACAATAAGTCATGTCAAAGCTTGGCTATCAATCTCCATAGGAATTCATAAATAACATTGTCATTCTGGAAATCAAGTTCTCACGATACATTTTTAGCAGTCCCCATAGATGAATCAAGATTAATTGTGTCTACGTTTACCAATAATGTCTTTAGGAGTCATAATGTTTTAAAAGTTTAACATACCTTTATTTAAAAATCAACGACAGACGTTAGAGGCAGTTGAGAAGACGGAAAGTGATGGCCATTGTAGGGTGTTTTATGCCAGATTTATTGCAGAGAGGTATAATAAACCTATGATGATTTGGACGGAATGGTGTGGAACGGTCATATTGCTGGTAATAAGACAAGCAGTTTTAATTATCCATGCCAGTATTGCGACACTGCAGCAAGCCAGATAATTCAACCAGCCTGACTGGGTGGGAGAGAGAACCAGCCATGAAAGTTTTATAGTTTTTATTGGTCATGGTTCGAGGAACGGTATAAGGTGCAAAAGTCACAATTCCCAATTATCGCCTTTAAAGCCCCAATGCAGTGGAAACGTCTGTTGCCCTAACTCTATTGAAAAGGATTGTTTGCATTTGGCTTAGCAAGCTATAGAGATTCAGTCACTGAGGCTTAACATCAGGCCTGAACCGAGCCGTGGCCATACAAAGCGCTTGACAATCTTCTGGGTTAGAAAAAAAAAATTCATTATGTAGCCTAGAGTATCTGAGAAACTTACCAATGACAGAATTTTACTTATTCAGAAATAGGTAAATATTCCTTCATTGAAAACAAGGAAGCTCAGGAATGAAGGTATAAATCTAAAATGTTCAAGTGAGGTCATTTCCCCCAATAATTGTACCCCATATAAAAATAAGATGATTCAACATCGCGCTTCTGTAGAGGCCCCATGTTTTTAAACTGGGAATTTCCATTATCCCAAAGGAGTAGGTTTTTTTTAACCCTGCTTAAAGGTTTTCTGAAGACGAGAATCCCCACCGTGACCTTTCCATTGTCATATTAATGGGATTTTCCCTCATTCTCTTTTGAGACTGTCCGTGAATTCTGTGGGGTCCTTGGTGCTCTCCGAGCTTGGTGGTTTTCTTGCAGATGTTTCTTTACCAACTGTTCTGTACCAGCCTGCTACCGGCCTTGCAGAAAAGGCAGGGATAACCCCTTTTACAAGAAGGCAAGAGGCTGGAATTACGCCTGCCAAATTTATTGCTACAAAAACAAATAGAACAAGACACGAACCAAGAAACAGGAGCTTTTCAAGCGGTTGCCTTCAGCAAACCAGCCCTCCCACGCATTCCCCCTTAAATACAGTTCAGGGCGTGGCTTCTCTCTGCCTCCTTCCGAGGAGCCCCATTGCCTTCCTCTGTTTACTCCTGATTGACTGCCTCCTGCGTCGGGCGTCCTTGAACAGGGCCAGCTGTGGGTCATCTTCATCCACGCTGTCAGGCTCACACAGCTGGGTCTGAGTCGTGACCAGGTGGGAGGGGCCTGGCTGAGGGCTCTCATCAAGCTGTCCAACCCCCTCAGCAAGCTCTTCAACACCCCCGCCTCCTCCTCCTCTGAGTCGTCCGACCCAACTGCCGAACCCACAGGCTGACCCTGAATCACAACACCAACTAGGTGTTGTATAACATAGAGCAGACCTCACGTCTACTAGCGCTGATGGGGTCACCTAGTTTGGTGATGAAACATCTATCAGCAAGAAAGCCACCAAGCTCAGAGTGCACCAAGGACCCCACAGTTCAGCCCTGAGCTACAAATATTCTCTTTTATAGGTTGGATTCCCTCTGTGTCAAATTGTTAACGAGAATAGAGCATTTTCAGTGTTGGAAATCCACCCCCCCAAAAAAAGTTCTATTTTACTGGGTATTGTGATTAATACCCTGCTTTTTTCATGAGTGTGGGACCAAGGAAGGAGAGCTTGGCTTATTATCTCCTGTGATTACTGTGACTTTCAAAAATGGACTTCAGGATTAACTTGAATTGGCTTATATGGGTTGGACACTTGTTAGCAATAATTTGTGCTGTCAAGAAACCCTTGCAAATGAGTTTCAATTTTGTGGAATCAGCCTTATCTCTTCCGATGACCTTGCATTATATTCAGTTTCACTTCCCATGGTTCCCAGCCAGCATGGTCTCAGGTTGGCTGACAGTTATGGGAATTGAGGTACCCAAAGCCAGAGAACACCAACTTTTGGAAATTTGCCTCATATGTATTAAGTTCAGACCACTGCCAGATTTGGAACCTTTACATTCTGCTAAATTAGATAAGGTATAGTTCTTTGACTTGTTTGCGTATTAAGTTGCACCCTCTGCTGCTTTTCAAATTTTAAACTGGATTTCAGTTTAAACTGGAATAGAACATGGAAAACTGGACTGTAGATCTATATAGGTGTGTATCATAGGTTCAGCGTATGGCACTTCTAATAAAGACAACTTTTAATTTATTTCAGTGTAATTAATACTCAGTCCAGTATTGGGAAACACTTCTTTGACTTTCCTGCTTCTATTATTGATGTCTTCATTGAGTGATACAAAAAGGGAGAACCCAAATTAGCCTCCGCTTTCTAAAATAGCTCCTGATCGCTGTATTGTTGGTGTTACATTAGATGTTAAAAACATGAACACAGAAGGGGTTCTAGGGACAAATCCTCAGGACCTCATCAAACCTATTAGCAGCAGTTGCATGCATCAACCCAAGGATCAAACCTGTAGATCGGTTGTAGCTATCTTGGTGAGCTAACAGATCCATCTTTATTTACTGCAGAATAATGCTTAATTGAAGCATCATTGCATAAACTTTTTTCAGCAAGCAAAGCATAGAGAAACATGAAGTTGAGTTCCCTTTTGCAACGGAATGGCAACTTTTTAAAGAGGTCTCTTTTATCCATGGTGAAGAAGAGGTGAATGCATATTTCCTAAAGGAAAAAAAAAATGCTGCTTTTCTCTAGCCTTCGCTCTTTGTCCTCCTCAGTATAGCGGTTTTTGCAATATTTTATTTTATTTTGCTAAATTATTCAACAAAAGAAAAGCCCCAATATTTACGAAGCTTTTTAATGCTCAGCACAGCACCAACAACTGTCCTAAAACTTGGATCCATAATCCTCAAAAGTTTTCTTCCTAGCATTTTGTTTGATGTTTGCAAACAGAGAGAGAGAGAGAGAGAGAGAGAGAGAGAGAGAGAGAGAGAGAGAGAGAGAATATGAATAATATATTGCTGCAAATCAGCTGCAAAATTGACCTTCCAGTTGAATTGAAGTTTACATGACTGTTCTCCGAGCCTATAATTTATTATCATGCATTACAAATGTGGTTATTTTACACAATATTCTGATTGAGTATATGTGTCGATGTTTAACTTAGATTATTTTGGAAGCTGTAAACTCCTCAGATATGTTTGACTGGAGTGGCCTATGGTTCCCCCCCCCTTCTATTCAGTCATGTGCATTTCTCAGAAAGAGCTGGATAAAAGTCCCTGCGGTTTTCTTGGCAAGGTTTCCCCCAAGTTCTAGGGCTGTGATTGTGACTGGTCCAAGGTCACCCGGCAGGTTTTGTGCCTAAGGCGGGACTAGAATTCCCAATCTCCAGGTTTCTAGGAGTCTTGACCACTGTACCAAACTGGCTGTTTAGTGTCCTGTAAGCATAAATCAATACAGGCTTCCATTAGTTGCCAAATCAGTAGGGGATACGTCTACACAGTCCCAGTATCGGGAATATTGCTCATTTTGTTTGATTGTCAGCTGTGTGTCGCTTTTAAAATTAAATATTAAACATCCCTACTTGAAAGGACAGCCCACTGCGACCTGGGCTGGACCTATTTCCTCCTAGGCCAGGGGTAGGCAACCTCGGCTCTTTTATGACTCGTGGACTTCAACTCCCAGAATTCCTGAGCCAGCCAAGCTGGCTCAGGAATTCTGGGAGTTGAAGTCCACGAGTCATAAAAGAGCCGAGGTTGCCTACCCCTGTCTTAGGCGTTAACATATTTATTTATTTATTTATTTATTTTATTATTTAAACTTGTATACCGCCCTATTCCGGTAGGACTCAGGGCGGTTTACAGGGAAAAATTAAAAATACATACATACATACATACAAACATACATTGTTACCTGAACTGCCCAATTTATAGACAAGACAGTTCCGCTAAGAACTCGTTATATTGAACAGAATAAGGTGTCAAATAAAGGCGCTGCATTGTTTCTTTCTATTTAGGACCCACCTGTTTCATCTTTGTGATTTCTTTTTCCTATTTTATCCAAAAGGTAGACCCCCTGTATTTTGCATTCATTTTCTTTTCTTTGATATGGTTGTAAGACTAAATAAATGATCAAATATAGCCAAGACGATCTAAGGCATCTTTAACGTTCAGTGATTGTCCAAAATGTTTGAGTCACATGAAAAGTAAATTTAGTAAACAAAGACGAACTGTGGGGTCCTTGGTGGTCTCTGAGCTTGGTGGTTTCCTTGCAAACGTCTGCAAGAAAACAAGTTTGCAAACGTTTCATTACCAAACTAGCTAATAGCCCCAGCTCTGATAATCTTACCTAGTTTTGAAATGAAACATCTGTAACAAAACGATCAAACCTCACAGTTCAAAGCTGAGCTACAGTATAAACGTTACCTTCTGTTGGTAAAGATGAACTGTGTGGGAATGTTTTTCAAATAGGTATGCCTGTATGTACGGATATAAAAAGGGAAGAGCAGACTCGGGTGACTTATTTTGACTGAGCGAATATAAGAAAAGTTACTTTCTAGCCTTCCGTTTTAGCCCTTAGGATTTTACCGCGCAGCAGCGCAATTGATTTGATGCTATCTCATCCCAATAATTTACTAAATTATTGAGAAAAAGTAGTTGCTAGATAAAAGGAACTGGGGTTGAATTCAAACATTCAGATACGGGAAATGAGGACGCTGCCCAAAGAACGGTGATAGGGGAGCTGTTAAAGGGAAACGATATCAGAAATTGTAGGAGGCTGTTCCAATTCTCTACTCGCCTCTTGTTCCGAAATTGTTCCTGATGTAAAATCAAAGCTAGTCTTATTCTCAGATCTGACAGGGAATAGGACTTGCGAGTGTTCTTTTTGGGAGTCATTTTTCCAATGGAAAAATGTCAGTTTTTTTTCTTCGTTTCAGAGGCATCTTTTCACCGATTAATACATCTTCTATACCTCCCTTAGTTGCCGGCTGGTATTATTATTCCTAATAAGAGGATGTGAGCAGAATAACAGACTTTCAACTTATGCAAACTATCAAATTACGCAAAGGGCTGTTTACACCGAGCGAAAAGAAATCTCCTGAGATTTAACACAAATTGCAGGAAGCAATTGGTCTCCACAGTATTTCAAGATCTGCGCAACAGCTTTGTGCCTATATACACAATAGCACCCACATAGGTCTACAGATTTATTTATTTATTGCCTTGGTACCCCGACGACGTTTCTGTCACATGCAGGTGGTGCCAAAACAGGATTTTCTGCCTGAAAAGACTGGGGTGGAAAACCAGGATTGCTGATTTAAGTGCTAAAACACCAATCCATAGAAATCTTCTCAGCCAATGGTTAGCACTTGTAAGTGTCAATGGAATTCAAGGGAAGTTGGGTTTAGTCTGTTCGTGGCTACGTAGGGATTCTAGACGGATTCCTCTTTTAGCTCCGCCCCCAGGTTCTGCATTCATTCTCCAGCAATTAGTGAAGTCAGATAAACTTTCCTGATTATGTGACATTATAACTTTCTGGAATGTATCACCCACAAAGGTTTAGGGGTACAGTTCTTATAGAACAATGGAAAGAATAATGGGATCATTCTCAACAAATATTTCTCTTAAGTTAGGACTAGCTATTGAATTGTGGAAACCTTCTGGGAAAAGTGTATTTTTGAGGTTTGATGGCTAATGAGCCTTGGTGGAGCAGTGGGCTAATGCCTCCTTAAGTAACACCAGCTGCCTGCAATTAGTGCAGGTTCGAGTCCCACCAGGCTCAAGGTTGACTCAGCCTTCCATCCTTCCGAGGTAGGTAAAATGAGGACCCAGATTGTTGGGGGAAATTAAGCTGACTTTGTAATAATGCCGCTTGGGGGGGGAGGGCGAAAGCCATAATAAGCAGGCACATACATAGAATGAAGGCTACTGCTAAGCACATTGGTTTGTGCTTCTTAGATTGTAAGCCGCCCTGAGTCTTCGGAGAAGGGCGGGATATAAATGGGATTAAAATAAAAAATGGGATTAAAATAATAACACCACTTTCTTTTTGGAGTAGTACCATAAAATTATATATCAATGGAAAGATAATTTAATCAAGAATGTGATGCAACAAGGTTTGTTCAATTATCTGTACTGTATTCTATGAAAAGTTATAGCCAAATAACCAGAAAAAGGAAGCACTACTTGCTTAGGTTGATATCAGGTAGCTTTCCTTCATCTGATTGTAGACAATGAGCACGAGTGTTTAGAGAGCCAATCGGGCACCATCTTGTTTTGCCAATGAGCCAATCAGATCCCAGTAGGATTCAGTTATTGATGTCATGCATTGAAGCTGAGAGGAGGACATTTGTCCGTGTGTTACGTGATCGCTACCAAGTTGGTTGGTTTTTTTTGTGTTTTTCCATTGAGTGAGCTTGTAAAACGTAATAAAATTAAAGTCATGGTGCAAAGGGTTGACCGGTTGCCCAGAAAGCGATGTAGAATGGTATTATTAAGTGAACAGGGCTACAGTGATAAAGAAATTAGAAGAAAAACGGGTGGAAACTTAACAAAAGGTGGCATTTCTACTGTACGCTTTTCCCAAAAGGTTGCCACAGTTTTGGCCACTACTGTAGTTGGGTTTTCCTTCATGAAATTCTTTAAAGTTAGCATTTACAAGCACAAGTAATACTGGGTCATAGGGATGGTTTAAGCAGTTTCACCCACATCTCCTCAAGAGAAAATGTTCAGCGCTGTTCTCTTTTTACAGTCAACTCTTTTTTTTGGTTCATTACAGCTTTCAGGGTCCAACACACCCAGCCGGAATCCCACGGCAACCGAATGTACAATTCTCTATGGTGTAGTGTTACTCAGTTGATGAGTCAGTGTGGAAAGATACCCCAAATTGAAAACACACGTTGTAGAATTGTGGGCCTTCTGTAAGTCTTAATTTTCCAGCTCGGTGGATTTTTGGCAACATTTTTGAACATCCCAGTCAAAGGATCATGCTTCGGTAATAACCAACATTTGAACACGAGATACGGATGTATCGTTACTGCCTATATAATTGGTACACGTGGCCCAGTTTGGAAGGGACCAGAGAACATCACTGCAGTCGGTCTAACCAGGTTTCTTTCTAATCGAGGCAAGGCTTCGTTATAGATAATCTAGGCAAGAAAGCAAATATGTTGGACTAAATACAAACTCTCTTTTAAGGGTTGGTAAACAATAAAAGGACTTGAGGGGTTCTTGGTGCTCTCTGAGGTCGGTTGTTTTCTTGCAGATGTTTCATGACCCAAACTAGGTCACATCATCAGTGGTAGAAGAGAGAGTGGTTTGTGGAGAGGAGGAGGAGGAGGAGGAGGAGGAGGAGGAGGAGGAGGAGGAGGAGGAGGAGGAGGAGGAGGAGGAAGACTATGGGGTTCTTGGTGCTCTCTGAGGTTGGTTGTTTTCTTGCAGATGTTTCATTACCCAAACTAGGTAACATCATCAGTGATAGAAGAGAGAGTGGTTTGTGGAGAGGAGGAGGAGGAGGAGGAGGAGGAGGAGGAGACGACGACTATGGGCTGCCATCTCGCTGGGCGATGCTCTTCCTATTCAACTCTCTGCAATAATTAGAATAGAATAGAGTAGAGTAGAGTAGAGTAGAGTAGAATAGAATAGAATAGAATAGAATAGAATAGAATAGAATAGAATAGAATAGAATAGAATAGAACAGAACAGAACAGAACAGAACAGAACAGAATAGAATAGAATAGAATATGGAATGAAATAAATAGAATAGAATAGAATAGAATAGAATAGAATAGAATAGAATAGAATAGAATAGAATAGAATAGAATAGAATAGAATAGAATAGAATAGAATAGAATATGGAATGAAATAAATAGAATAGAATAGAATAGAATAGAACAGAACAGAACAGAACAGAATAGAATAGAATAGAATATGGAATGAAATAAATAGAATAGAATAGAATAGAATAGAATAGAATAGAATAGAATAGAATAGAATAGAATAGAATAGAATAGAATAGAATAGAATATGGAATGAAATAAATAGAATAGAATAGAATAGAATAGAATAGAATAGAATAGAATAGAATAGAATAGAATAGAATAGAATAGAATAGAATAGAATAGAATAGAATAGAAGACAGATTGTAGAATAGAATAGAATAGAATAGAATAGAATAGAATAGAATAGAATAGAATAGAATAGAATAGAATAGAATAGAATAGAATAGAACATATGGAATGGAATGGAATGGAATGGAATAAAATGCAGAATAGAATAGAATGTGGAACATAATAGAGTAGAGTAGAGTAGAATAGAATAGAATAGAATAGAATAGAATAGAATAGAATAGAATAGAGCTGGAAGGGACCTTGGACGTCTTCTAGTCCAGCCCACTGCTCAAGCAGGAGAACCTATGCCATCTCAGACAAGTAATTGTCCAGTCTCTTCTTAATAACCTCCAGTTATTAGAAGACTATCTGCAAGAACTGAGAGCTATTTATTGTTATTTATTAAACAGAATTCACAAACATGGCATTCTAACAGAATAACATAATTACAAAAAAAGAAAAAAAAACAACTTTTCGGAAACTGGAGACATCTCTTCCCCCTTCAGGTCAACTCCTGCTAAAGACGGTAACAGTGAAATAAATAGTTGGCAAGGTTGAATTCATGCAAATAGAACTTGGTAAACCACAAAAGAACAATAGAAGTTTCTGTTGGCACCATCTTTTACATAATTGCAGTGCCTGGGACAATGATAGTACTTTTCCTAGGTTTGGGAATTATAGATTATTAACTAAGATCAAGGCCTCCTTCTAAATCGGCGCTCTAAAATCCGCCCAGAGAATCTCTTTATTTCTAAAATGAAAAAAAAAATGCCTCTCTGATCAACCTTAGGAAGAAGAAATATTTCCTGTTGCTAACTTATATTCAGCCTAAGCATGCACATTGGTTTAAATGTCTGGTTTAATTCAGATTAACAGTGGATCAGCTTTTAAGTAATCCGATGTAGGCCACCCACTCATACTCATTGAATTAAAATACTTCTACTTTTATTCTAGAACCGCAGTTGAGTCTGAGCGTCTTCTAAGTCCTAAGCTAAATTGTAACATGAGAAGCTCTGTTCTGCTCACATTATTTATTTATTTTTTAATTTTAATTCCATTTATATCCCGCCCTTCTCCGAAGACTCAGGGCGGCTTACAAGCTTAGCAGTAGCCTTCATTCTATGTATATGCCTGCTTATTAGGGCTTTCATACACCCCCAAGCGGCATTATTACAAAGTCAGCTTAATTGCCCCCAACAATCTGGGTCCTCATTTTACCTACCTGGGAAGGATGGAAGGCTGAGTCAACCTTGAGCCTGGTGGGATGCGAACCTGCACTAGTTGCAGGCAGCTGGTGTTACTTAAGGAGGCATTAGCCCACTGCTCCACCAAGGCAGTAGAAATAAATTAGAAATGTATATGTGAATCCCATGGAACAGGTAGAACTTGTAACCATTCAGAAGAAGCTTATCCCTCGTAGTTAGGGACAGTTGACCCATAGACAAGCAAAAATGGAAATGAAGTTCCTTTCAGATCAAGTTGCTAAATGTGGAGAAGGAAGAGATAATTAGAAACGCTAAGAAAATGTAAGGAACGGGAAAGTAAATAAGCAACAATTTGTGCTTTTTGACTGCTTCTCGCAGGATGGCGTGGACGTATCGGGCTAGTGCCCGCAGGAAATTCTGAAATCTGTTTAGATCAGGTTGCATCCAAGTTTAACTAAGTACCAAATGATTGTAGGACTTAAGGGGCTGTCAAGTTTATAGCCACGGGCGTGAATAGAGCAGTTGAGGGTGCACTTGGAACGTTGGTAATAATAATAATAATAATAATAATAATAATAATAATAATAATAATAATAATAATAATAATAATAATAATAATAATAATAATTTTTATTTATTTTATTTTAATTCCATTTATATCCCGCCCTTCTCCGAAGACTCAGGGCGGCTTACAAGCTTAGCAGTAGCCTTCATTCTATGTATATGCCTAATAATAATAATAATAATAACAACAACAACAACAACAACAACAACAACAACAACTATTAACTTAATGCATATGTTGCCAAACTCTCAGTGATTCTGGGCAGTTACACTAGAGCGGGATCTGCAGGATTAGATGGTGTCACAATGTCGCAACACAACTCTACTCCTTATGTATATGCATGGGATCTCATCATACTTATACAAAAGTAATGTTTCCAGAAGTGGTGAATGCTCCAACACTGGAGGATTTTAAGAAGAGATTGGACACCTATTTGTCTGAAATGGTATAGGGTTTCCTGCCTGAGCAGGGGGTTAGACTAGATGACCTCCAAGGTCCATTATTATTATTATTATTATTATTATTATTATTATTATTATTATTATTATTATTATTACTATTATTAATCATCACGCAGTCAGCCAGATGTTCAGACTGAGTTTGCCATTTTTGTCTACCTATCGAGTCCTTACCAAGGACCCGGGATAGGCAGATGTGGATGTTTGATGGTATCACAGATCTCGTCGCAGGATGGAAGCAGTTCCTAGTAAGGCTGCCTTTTGCAATTGACTGATGGCGAATTTGTCAATGCCGATGATGGTGTTCAAGTGGCGCTCCAGTTGTTTTGGGATTGCACCCGAGGCGCCTATTACTATTGGTATTACCCTTGCTTGTCTTTGCCACAGTCTTTCTATTTCTGTTTGTAGGTCTTTGGATTTTGTTATCTTCTCCAGTTCTTTCTCGTCTATTCTTCTGTCTCCAGGCACTGCCACGTCCACTATCCAGACCTTTTTGTCTTTCTTATCGACAATTGTTACGTCCGGGGTATTATGTGGCAGGTGCTTGTCTGTTTGAATTCTGAAGTCCCAGAGCAGTTTAACTTTATCATTTTCTATTACTTTCTCTATTTTATGATCCCACCAGTCCTTGCTTGCAGGCAAATGATATTTTTTAATTATTATTATTATTATTATTATTATTATTATTATTATTATTATTGTTGTTGTTGTTGTTGTTGTTGTTGTTGTTGTTGTTGTTGTTGTTTTCAGATATCTGGAGAGAGCAAGGCTTCCCTATCCCCCCCAGGAAACACAGATCCTTTTTGTGTTTCACTCGATAATGAGATAGGCAGTATATAAATTTAATAAATAAACAGGTTCCCATTTGGTTTTCACGCCGCAAGAGCAGCTCTGTCTTCTGTAAGTTGGTGTGGGGCCGCTTGAGGTCATCTAGGCCTCCTTCCCCCTCATTGCAGGCGCCACAGGGATAAAACAGCTCACCTTTTCCAGCCGACTCTGCCATTTATGCCTCTCAGGGTTTAAAGGCTTCCCTGCCCTTTTTTTTTTTTGCAATGAATTAATTACACGGCATTTGCTGAATCTCATATCCTGCGGTTCACCTCTGAAGGTGCCAAACTGTTTCCAAAGATGTGATCTTGAGATAAAATTCCCCGTGCTTTCTGATTTTTTAATTTTTACTCTTTTTTTTTTAAAGACGCTCGTGCTGTTTTGCGGAGATCAATATGTTTTAGTCAGGAAGATCTGATTCTGAAATGGAATAATGACAGAGTGAACTCGTCTAATTGAAAAGTGTGTTAAATAATTAGCCGGTAATTGCAAACGGCCTAGTGGAGCTTGAGGGTCCCAGCCTTCTCCTGCCGTTTGGCAAACAGAGTTAGACAATAGACACGCACTCTGGAGAGGCATGCACATATCAAATCTAACACAAACGAAGCAGATAACCCGAATGCGACAGGCAATTATTTGTTGATGTACAGCTGAATATTCTCTTTTTTTTTAATTGAAAAGTTTTACAATACATTTTTGAATACAAAAAGAACCCCTCCTCCCCCTCCCCTCTCCCCAACCCTCCCCTCCCCCCTCCCCGACTTCCCAGAGCTGAATACAGGGTATAATAATATAATATAATATAATATAATAATATAATAAGCATAATCTAAAGTATGCTAACTGAATATTCTCATGCGATTCGATGGGTGTGTCTCCGAGCTAGGTTTTCAGAGCAATAAAGCATCCCTTTCCTTATTAGGCTTTGCCTTTCTCTGGGAAAGGATGCGATGTTTTTGCTTCTTTCCCGATTAGCATACAGTAAGCTGGTATGGACGCTGACAAAATGCAGTTGTGCTTTTTAATTAAAGCAGTTGCTCATCAAAAGGTATGACTAGTCTGTGAAAAATAAAAGTAGGAAGGTGTGCGGTACAGTTGTAGTCTGGTGATGAAGGTGTTGGAATGGCATCAGGAAGTTCCCAGGTTTTAGTCTGACCTCATTTAGAACAGAATGGAAGGGACCTTTGGAGGTCATCCAGTCCAACCCCCTGCTCAGGCAGGAAACCCTATATACCATTTCAGGCAAATGGCTGTCCAGTCTCTTCTTGAAAACCTCCCGTGTTGGAGCACTCTCAACTTCTGGAGGCAGGCCGTTCCACTGGTTAATTGTTCTCCCTGTCGGAAAATTCCTCCTACAAGGATGGGACTGAGCTTGTGTAAACTGAGAGTTTGCTTTATACTTTTTCATTCTGCTATAAATAAATATTCATCTTCGGAGTATCAACAGAGTCTCTGGTTGTTTTGTTCCAGGAGAATAAAATTGGAATTAGGATAAATAATGCTGTGTCAATCTCGCCTGCATTGTCAAATGAGTCAGCAGTGATAAACAACACAACTGAGTCATTTGTTGTAGGTGACAGAGAACAGTCTCAGAAAGAGAAAGGCAGGGGATAAAATGGCCACTGCGCTCAGATCCCATAAATGGACTCCTTGCCTTAATGGGTCTCTTTGTTAAATTGCAGGATTGGCATTAGGCTAACAACGTTATGCCAACTTGGCTTTCCTTTTCAGAAATCCCCAAGTGATAATACATTCTCTTAAAGAAGATTGAAAGTGAGGTGTCTCTGCGCGGGGCAAAATAGAAAAGAGTAATATGAATTTATTGTGTCCAGTTAAAGTAGCAGGGCATAAATATTCCCGACGGTTTCTTCATTGGCGAGCCTTAAGCATCCCCATTAACCAATAAAACGCATCTGTTTCACGGGTGCGATGCAAACAAGTCACAAATATTGACTGTCAGGTGCCTAGTTTAAATGTATTTTATGTTTGGCTTGGATAATCAGACTTCAGAAAAAATTGTTGCGAGTTTTTCCATGGTGCTTAAAAAAAAAATATCTAATTCTTCTCCTCGCTCGGGGAAAGAAGGGTAGACATTCATAAAACACTGTTTTTTTAAAAAACAGTTTCATGATCTGGAACGCTTTTGAGAGTATTCTGCAGATGGTGATGGAAAATATGGAGAATTGGGGCGGTATTATTTATTGTATAATGATCTCACCTTTGAGTTATACAGTGATTTATTATTATTTTTCCTAATGATTGTTTTACATCAGCAGTCTTATCGAAGAACTGATGTACGGGACCTCTGTGTCTTTTAATAAAAGCTTAATTCCTGTGTGGCAGAAGCCTTGGTCACAAAGAGGCTGCCAGAATTATACAAGTTCAAAACCAGAATTTAACCTTCCTGATCCAATCTCTCTAAAAAGAGCTATTTGATTTTTTTTAGAAGCATTAAGGATGCTTCTATTTAACCAATTTACAGTAACTGTGACTTTCCACCTGTTTCTCTACCGCTGGTGGAATATGTTGCAGACCTAGAGCTGCAGAAATGTCTGGGTTTGTATGTGTGTCTTGAAATACGAGTGCAATATCACATTGAGGTTTTGTGAAACAGTCGTTCCAATCGTAAGATCGCCCTATAGAGGCCTTGTAATAATAACTTAGCATGCTGGCGGTTTGTGTTTATTATCTTAGTAAATTTACAACAACCTCATTAAGCAGCCCCAGGATTATTTCATTTTAGGATGACTCTTGCACATTCTTCTTGCTTAGTCATTCTGCTCCACCAGCTTTCAAATCTCATCCAGGCATGGTAGACAAGAAAATCAGGATTAAACATTCAGTTCAATTATGCAATGTTGCCTTACATAATAAATTGAACTGTTAGAATGAGAGCGGGAACGGCTGGGGTCGCATAATGAATAAGGGATGGTTTTGACCAAATGCCACAGTTATCCCTAAGGAGAATATTATAACAGTTTGGGAGAAAACATGACAGCGAAGTCCGTTCTCCCCTCTCTCAGTCTTTAGAAGGCAAAATTGAATATTATATTTTCAAAGCATGCTTGCTTTGAGCATTGCAAAATAAAAACTCATTGCAATATTTTTAAGCATACTCCAAGGATATATCATCGGCACAGTTTGTTATATGAGAGACCTTATCCTGCAGGTAGATGTATGCTCATAGAATATTAGAACCACTGTACATTTTTCTAGCCACTGTGACTGGCAAAATATATTTGTCACATTTTTTTGAAAAGGAAAGGAAACTTATTAGGAAGTCCCATGATCAGTCAGAAGGAGCAGGAAGAATCAGCTGGCACGTTCCTTCTCCTTAACTAATTTTTCTTCAAAATAAGAGGGGTATCTCAAGCAGCCCCTTTCAAATATAAGATTTATTTATGGCATTTAAATGCTTTCAGTGGAGTAAAGTTCAGAATAGAATTACAGCCTCAACTTTTTCACTCTACCCACTTAGCAAGTATTGGCTCTAACGCAAACTATGTTCATCAGCAAAACTCAACATCGAAAAGTTCATTTTATTCTCTCTTGAGCAGAAAGTCCAGAAGCAGTTTCCAGGTGGAAATAAAGCTGGGTATGTTCTTCTCTCTAATTAAAACAGCCATTTTATTTATTTATTTCTTTGCCATTTCTGCTTGCCCCATCAGTTTTTCTGTCCATTCTTCTGTTGTGGAGGATTGATTGTATCCATGGATTGCTTTTCTGAGGAAGCAAACGGTGGTTCTTTGGCAGCTTCCAATTTTGAAAATATCAACCTAATTGGAACTAACCTTAGGCAAAAGACAAACATTTCATTAAAACTGGCCTGGTGCGCCAGTTGCGACCCTACCTGGACCGAGATGCCCTACGCACAGTCACTCATGCGCTCGTGACCTCCCATTTAGACTACTGCAACGCTCTCTACGTGGGGCTGCCCTTGAGGACCACTCGGAGGCTTCAGCTGGTGCAGAATGCAGCTGCGCGAGTTGTGATGGGGGTCTCCCGATACTCCCATGTAATGCCTCTACTCCGTGGGCTGCATTGGCTTCCGGTTGCCCTTCGGGTGAGATTCAAGGTGCTGGTGATGACCTATAAAGCTCTAAATGGCGAGGGTCCGGGATATTTGAGGGAACACCTGCTGCCGGCATCAAGCTCCCTTCGTCCAGTGCGCTCCCACAGGGAGGGTCTTCTCAGGGTGCTGCCGGTTAAAGACTGCCGGCGGGTAACACCCAGGGGGAGGGCCTTCTCTGTGGGTGCGCCTGCCCTGTGGAACCAGCTGCCTGCGGAGCTTAGGACTGCCCCCAACCTCCGTTCATTCCGCCGGGACCTGAATACCTGGCTCTTCGAGCTCTCTGGCCCAGGCTGAGAATTTTTTAATCTTAATTTTAACTGGGTTTTAATTTTCTCAGGGTTTTATTTAATCTTTTTAAATTTGTTTTAACGTTTGTATTGACTTTCTTTTAAATGCCCTGTAAACCGCCCTGAGTCCTTCGGGAAAGGGCGGTATATAAATCTAAATAAATAAATAAATAAAATGCTGAAACGGAAAACTATCTGTTAACTTTGTGTTAGCCAAAGTAGAGGTAACATTGGTGGTTTGATTGATACAAAAGAAGCCCTGCTGTTTTATTGGAAAATGTTAATATACTGCCCCAAACTAAATGTCTCTTGGTGATATAGGAGTGTATGACGTACCCTTTAAGATTGTACAGTCATAAACCAATACTAAATCAGCCGGCACACGCAGTTCTTGTAATGATAAATAGGAAAGACCTAGGAAGATGGGATGAAGGGATGCTGCCTAGCAAAAGATCAGATAAGAGCCAGGATATGTTTCAGAGAACCTCCTCCCATACATATTACCGGTAGATTTATGGATGAATCTTCATACATATTCACACTAAATATTTGCTATTTTGCTGATGGATTGCAAGAGATTAAAGCTTTGTCTAAGGCAGGTGTCCCCAGTCTGTGGGCCGCTGCGCATATCAGGCCGTGGCCTATTGGCTACCAGGCTGCGTGAGCCTCTGGCTGGTACATGCATCTATGTGTGCGCACAGCCCCACTCACACGAGCGGCACCGCAAGTGTGGGTGTTTGTGGCCCCACTCGCACGAGTATCACTATGAGCATTCACTGCCCCATTCATCTGAGCGTCACCACAAGCATTGTGGGGTTTGCAATCCCACTTGCACAAGTGTCACTATGAGCGTTCACAGCCCTATTCACAGGAGTGTCACCGCAAGCGTCACGGGCATTCGTGGCCCCTCTTGCACAAGACTCGCTGTGAGCATCACAGGCGTTCGTGGTCCCACTTGCATGAGAGCTCAGGCCCCCACTCGCGTGAGCAACGTGTGTGTGCGTGCTCATGGATTCACCCCCCCACACACAAAACCATCCCTTCTTTCCCTTCCCCTGCCAACTCCTGGCCAACAATCCCAAAAGGTTGGGGAACTCTGCTCTAAGGTGTTAGTGAAACAGATTGATGCATGAAGGCATCAATCAAACCATCTTTTCTTTAAAAAAATGACTTCTGTGAAGAATCATAGGACTGGAAGGAATCTTGGGAGGCCTTCTAGTCCAGCCCCCGGCCCAGTCCTTGTTCCGTCCCAGACAAATCCTTTCTTGAAAACCTCCAGCGATGGACCACCCACAGCTTCAGGAGACAAGCTAATTTGTTCTTTAATCGTTCTCACCGTCAGGAAATTCCTGCTTATTTCCAGATTTAAAGGCCTTCCGACAAGCTTCCATCCATGGCTTCATGTCCTGCCCTCAGGACATCAATGCCCTCTTCTCTGTGACAGCCCTTCAAGTATTGGAAGACAGCTATATCTCCCCTAAGCCTTCTTCATTAGGCTAAACCAGGGGTAGGCAACCTTGGCTCTATTATGACTCGTGGACTTCAACTCCCAGAATTCCTGAGCCAACATGGCTGGCTCAGGAATTCTGGGAGTTGAGGTCCACGAGTCATAAAAGTGCCGAGGTTGCCTACCCCTGGGCTAAACACACCTGGTTCCTAGAGAAATTAATGTTTCATGAAGAGTTTGTGGTGGTGATGAAGCTTTTCAAGATCAATAGAAAAGGTTGACCATTAGCCATCCACAACATAAGGCAAATTATTCAAGTTACTATTAACATTTTGCTTGTCAATTTTTTTAACGCTTCTGTCTCTTAAGCACCAACGGCAACCCATCTGTTGTCTGAACAACAAATGAAAATCTGGGACATTTTTTGAAGTGAGAAAAACAAGGAAGAGAGAAGGGGGAAAAAAGATAGTTGCAAACTGTCCCATATTTTATTCTTATAGAAACGAAATGGGGAGAGAAGAGAGTTGATTTTGAATCTGGGTCTCTAGCCCTGAATTTCTGGCTGTGTCTAACTTCCAAGGTTGCACCAGTTTTCCAACAACTGAGTTTGCACCTGGTGATGTGGCTGCAATAAGTAGGCATTTGATTCTTAGTCACTTTTTATTAGACTTTTTTTTTTTTAAAAAAAGTGTAAATTTGAAGACACGCACCACATTCTTACTTTCCCAAGTCTTACTTAGCCATGTTCTGTGTGATGAAATGGCTCTTTCAGCAAATTGTTTCTCCACCTGGTTATTTTTGATTGGGATCTGGCCACAGTGTGTTTGTGGCCAAGGCCAAATCCATTCTGGACTAACTTTTAAGGTCACATGTCTCAAGTAAAGGCTCACACTGGAAAGAACAAATGTAATGGAGAAACTAGTTAATAATAATAAAGGAAAATAGTTGTAACTCGGGGCTGAAATGAGGGGTCCTTCGTGCTCTCTGAGATTGCTTGTTTTCCTGCAGATGTTAGGTAACATCATCAGAGGAAGGAGAAGAGGAGGAGGAGGAGGAGGAGGAGGTGGTGGAAAGGACTATGTCAGACATGTCAAACACAAGGCCCGGGGGCCGGATCTGGCCCGCAAAGTGGTTTCATGCGGCCTGCGAAGCCATCCTGGAAAGAGGGAGGGAACGGCCCCCACTGCCTTGGCCCTGGCCCAGAGACCCTCCTTCTGCCAGAGACCCTCAGATCTGTCCCACTCCTGCCCAGGCCCCCATAGGCACCCTGGATGCCAACGATGTAGAGCTGGCCACGCCCACCCAGTAGGCCATACGCACTCTAGCCACGCCTACCCAGTAGGCCACGCCCACCCTGGCCATACCCACCCAGCCCCCTGAGGGCAACTCCAATGCTGATGCGGCCCTCAATGAAATTGAGTTTGACAACCCTGGACTATGTGGTCCTTGGTGCTCTCTGAGCTTGCTTGCTTCCTTGCAGACATTTCATTACCTTAACTAGGTAACATAATCAGTGCCAGTAAGGAGTGCAGTTTGCTGTCTGTTTATATTCTGGTGTCTTGCCTGTCTGGGTGGGTGGATGGATGGGGGGTCTTAGGGATTCTTTGGTTGGGATGTTTACTAAAGGCTCTTTGGCATTAGTTTCTGGATTGGGGTCTTCTTTACTTGATTGTTGGTCTGAAGTTGACCTTGGAGTTAATCTATGCTGATCTGAGTGCTAATTGCTGGTGGAGAGGTGTTGTGGTCTTTTTGTTCCCTTTGGGGATGATGTTGATTGTCTCTTTTGCATAGTCTGTAGATGTTGTTGGTGTCTATGGGCCCATTGATGGCTGATTATTCAGAGGGCCAGGCTTCTAAGAAATTCCCTGGACTTTTTGGATTTGGCCTGGTCTAGGACGGTCACGTGTTCCCAATCGGAACTAAGGTTAAATCTGTCTTGTTGTTGTGAAATCAAAGAATTTCCATCATGCCTTTTGACTGCCAGTTGGTGTTCGTGGATGCCTTCTGCCAGTCTTCCGCCTGTTCGTCCTACACAGTGGTTGTTGCAGTCCTGACATTGTGCGTCGTAGATGCCCCCTGTTTTTTCTTCTTCTTCTGGGGTTGCTGAGTCTTTCGGTGGACTTCGCATGTTTGGAAGGGCTTTAGTTGGCTTGTGTGCTACGCTGATTCCATGTGGTGGTAGGAAACTTTTCCTGAGATATTCTTGGTCTATGGCAATGCAATTCTTTTTAGGGTTTGTGTTGATTGTGCTGTATTGGGTTGAGTGGTCAGGGAATTTTTTGATAAAGTTGCGTGGATGTCCATTTCATTGGAACATGTCCTGTAGATGCTCTGTTTCCAAGATAACAAGCAAGCTCAAAGAGTCCCAAGGACTCCTCAAACTAGCTAATATTATTGACTACTTGATCCAGAAAAACAAGAAGCCAGCCATGAAATGTTGATTTCAATCAATTAGAATAGAGCTGGAAGGAAGCTTGGAGGTCTTCTGATCCAACCCCTTGCTCAAGCAGGAGAACCTAGACCATTCCAGACCAATGGCTGTCCAGTCTTTTCTTAATAACCTCCAGTGATGGAGCACTCGCAACATCCGAAGGCAACTTCCGTTCCACTGGTTAATTGTCCTCTCTCTGTTAGGAAGTTTCTCCTTAGTTCTAGGTTGCTTCTCTCTTTGGTCAGTTTCCATCCGTTGTTTCTTGTCCTGCCCTCTGGCGCTTTGGAGAATAGCTTGACCCCCCCTCTTCTTGGTGGCAGCCCCTCAAATACTAGAATACTACTGTCACGTCACCCCTAGTCCTTCTTTTCTCTGTTTGAGCCCTGTCTAGCCAGGAACTTTCACTTGATGGACAGTTGTAGGGATGAATGGAACGGATACGTCCTTCTGTACATTAGTAAGTAAGGCCTTGAATTCGGAGTAAAGTCCCCGGTAGTTCAGAAGCCTTCTGCTGTTGGATTTCCTGTCCAGGAAAATGACCGCGACAACCAAGCTTTTGAAGACCAGCTTTTTCCCCCCTATCTCAATATATATATATATATATAGGAAGTGACTTCCCTCTCAAGCAGAAGCATTTAAGAGCTGCAGTGGAGTAGCTTCCTAATGGAACCGCTCCCTTTTTGCGCTTTGTTTTATAACTTTATGTGGGCAGTTGTCAGGCTTGAATTAGGACTCATGTTCCGTTTCTTAACACGCTCTTGTTGCTAAGAGATGTTCGCACATCACTGTGAGTGGCGTGCTTTTCAATTCCTGTGCAGATAGCACTTTCTGCTGCCGCTGCCTTGGCAATCCCAGCGAGCCATTCTCATCTCGTTTCTCTCCCGCCCACTCCCAAAGGCATTTTTTTTAATTTACTTTTTTTTTAAAAAAAAAAGATTAAATATTTGGCTCAAGATGAAACCCCAACATTTGAGAAGACAGCGACATATTGAAGGCAGAAACGAAGAAGCCCACGCTGCCATAGCGACGTCTTTTCCCAAGCTTCCTGTTTTGTTTTGCCTTTTCAGGCACCCGTGTTTTTTTGGGGTGTTTTTGTTTTAAAAATCCATCCAAGGTGTTTAGTGGGTGAAATTGGGGCTTGAGCTACACATGTGGCCCCCAAATTCCACCCACTCTTCTTCCTCCCCAAATAGCCAGTGAGGTTGGATGCTCCCATTTGGGTTGTGCGCTGAAGATTTATACTTTCATACTGCATCCGGTTTTGGTCACCTCGTTACAAAAAAAGATGTTGAGGCTTTGGGGAAAAAAAGGCCAAAGAAGAGCAACTAAGATGATTAAAGACTTGGCAACTGACTGGTATTTATGACGGTTGCCCTATCCCAAGGTCACGTGACGAGCAAAATCAGTGGGAAGCCAAATTCACTTAACAACCTTACTACTAATTTATCAACCACAGTGATTTGCTTAACAACTGTGGCAAGAAATGTTGTAAAATGGGGCAAAATTCTCTTAACAAATGTCTCACTGAACAACAGAAATTTTGGGCTCCATTGTGGTCGTACGTCGAGGACTACCTGAGTGTCAGGTGAGAAAGACCAGGTCCACACGTGAAGGTCCCAATTGAGCTGATTTATTACTAAAAGGCCTGTGCACAGAAATCTTTTCAACTGATGGTTAATATCTGCTTGGAATTAAATAAAGAGTCCACGGAATTCAAGTCAGGTTACTTAGTTCTGCTTGTGGCCATGAAGGGATTCTAGGCTGATCCCTCTTTTAACTCCACTCGAGGAGTGCCTGAAGCTTAAAAATACAGAAAACCCTTACGGCCATTATTTCGACAACTGTTTGAAGTTATGATGGCACCAAAAGAAAGTGACTTACTACCAGTCCTTCCGCTTATGTTCAGAAGGCTTCCATTGCCTAAGCAGCCTCTTCAAACTCAGAAGTTGGAAATCAATCTTAAACACGATTCTGACATCAGCTGGAGGGTCAAGGTTGGATTGCTAGGATGCCTGCTAACATCTATCGCTAATCAACTTGCCATGGGAACAGCGGGGAGGGGTAGGAAGTGCAGGGAGGAAACGGGATCCCAAGAAGCCCTTTTCAGATTGTGAGAGCCTGCAAGAAGGCCAAGGTCACTAACGCAGGTGCTTGATGGAGAAGTGGACTGTTCCTCCAACAAAACAAACTTCTATGATTTGACAACGCGAACATTTGGTGGGGAGGGTTAGGGTAAGGGAAGCTATTGTTTAACTAGGCAATTTTTTGCATGGGAAAACCGGAGTCGGTTTTTTTCTACTTCATTCCCGAGATGTGTATCAAATAAAGCTGATCTTTTGTAGCATTCAAAAGCCTTGCCGGTTCCCATTTCTTGAATTTGCTAGTTGGAGAGTTGACAGGCTCTCTGAAGTTTCTGACTGATCCCTTATCCTTTGCAGGTTGTCTCTGATACCAAGTCCAGAAGAGATTTCCGAGTAGACTTCATCAATATTGTCATATTCTCACCATAGAAAACCCTTCCCCGATTAGGTCTGCCATAGCCTTTCCTGACAGACGATCCAATGTCTCTGATTAACGAGGATGAAGTAGCCGTTGTTGATTGATGGCATCCATTACTTGATAAGCACAAGACAATCTATCAAAATATCTTATGTAGGTCTTATGCTGGAAAATTAAACAGTAACAGTTGTCAGATGTCAGTCAAGCTGATGGTCCTTTTTTTCCCCCTGCTCCAGCACCCTTTGCAGTGGAAGATATTGTGGGTTAGCTTGCAGCATTGTGATCAGCACTGTAAGCAGTGTTGGGATTCAGCCAGTTCGGCAGAACCGATAGCTAATTTTTTGTTGCCCAGGCCCAGAATGGACTTCCGGAAGCGGCAGCCACACCGAGAACCGGTTGTTCCCATATTTGAATCCCACCATTGGCTGTAAGTTGTGACCTTCAGCAAGCCATCCTGGATTTGCACACATGACATAAAAGGAGGATATGAATCTTGGAAAGTTCAGGTGCTGATGGACGCAACTTCTGAAAGGGATTAAGGGACAAAACACAACATCAGGAGGTTTTACGAAATGTCTCGGTTGCTTCAGAGCTAGGTGTGCGACAGGTATGGCCAAACTGAAAAAAAAATGGAACACCAAGGCAACAATTGTAGCTGTCAGGACCCACCTCAATCCACATCTTAGGAAATAAGAACTCTTGGATGCAAGTTTAGTCCAAAAGGAAAATGTATACTAGGATGGAATCGATTGTGGCAATACAAGACGGAATCTAACAAAGTTACATTTCAATCCTATATAAAGCATTCCCATTTCAGCCCCTCCCCTCATCCATTTGGTCAGGCTCTCATCATTTGCTTAGGTGTCAGGCCCTTCCATGGGAAAGGGAACTCTCCTTGGTTTTATGGTTATTGTTTTCCTTTCACAGTTGTAAATGAAGATGCAATCCAGATCTGTCTCTCCCCCTCCCTCCCCCAGTTCAACTGTTCCCTGTTGTTTGAAGATACCTTAAGTCTATCCTCTCCCCCCCCTTCGGAGAGATGGCAGAATCCCCAGAATAAGCACATTGTTCTACCTATACATTTATGAAATGTGATATAAATGGATTCTGACATTAGCCCAATTGCCCGACTCAACTTTTTTCTTTCAGATACGAGACCTTTTCACCAACCTTATTCTGTAATAGTCTAATATCAATCAACTATAATCTCCTCTGATCCCTTTTACTATCTAATGGGTTTTTGGACTGTATCACTAAAGAATCAGACGGAGACAAAAAGGAAATTTTTCCTCTGATTACTTCTGAATTTCAGTAGATTATCCAGAAAAACACCCTGCTGTTGTTTATACAGGTAGTCCTCGACTTACAACAACAACTGAGCCCAAAATTTATGTTGCTAAGTGAGACATTGGTTAAGCGATTTTTGCCCCATTGTACAACTTTCATTGCCGCATTTGTTAAGTGAATCACTGCAGCCATTAAATTAATAACAAAATTGTGAAGTGAATCTGACCTCTCCGTTGACTTTACCTGTCAGAAGTTTGCAAAAGTTGATGACGTGAGTCCGGGACCCTGTGCAACCGTCATAAAAGTGAGTCAGTTGCCACACATCTGAATTTTGATCACATGACCCTGGGGATGCTGTAGTTGTTGTAAGTGTGAAAAATGGTCGTAAGTCACTTTTTCCCCAGTGCCGTTGTAAGTTTGAATGGTCACTAAGCAAATGGTTGTAAGTTGAGGAATATTACTACTGAAATATTCTGTAATAGTGCAGTCCAATCAAGGGAGGTAAGCCGAGTTGCATTGTAACTTCCTAATCCATGTTGTGTTCTTTGTTGTGTAATTACACATGGGCTCTGCCCTGGAAGATCTCCTTCTTCACATGTCTGTGGAGATTCTCCATCATCCAGGTGATGGTTGTCCCAAAGATGCTTTTTCAGGAGGCAACTGGACTTTCTTGTGTTTCTTTGAAGATGTTTCGCTTCTCCTCCAAGAAGCTTCTTCAGCTCTGACTGGATGGTGGGGAATGGAAGGATTTATACTCCTTGCAGACCGCTGGTCATTTGCCTTGGAGGTTTGTCTGTGTCGTCAGGGTCCACCTGAGTAGGTGTGCAAATAGGTGTGGAGCCTTCTTGGCTGCAGGATATTTTCTGGGTCCTTTCCCTGTTGGCGTTCCAACAAGAAAGTCCAGTTGCCTCCTAAAAAAAGTACTGTTGGGTCCTCCATGACTTCACGTATGCAGAGATTGATAGGAAGGAGAGTACAAAAAGTTGGGCAAAGCCTGACAGTTTGTGTCACACAAGTGTGGTGATTTCCGCTTGGCCTGATTTGTTCCTATCTCTCGGGACACGCTGAAGATTGCATGGTTGCATAGCCTGCTATGGGAAAGAAACTGGACCAGTTAATAAGCTCCAGTTAATAAGCATTTAACTCTTCTTGTTAAGGGCAGATGAATGGTGGGAAATAGAAGGGAATAGTGGAAGCTTAAGACAGAACTGGAGAGTCCTTGGCGCTTCCTGAGTTTGGTTGTTTTCTTGCAGACATTTCATCACCAAAGTAGTTAACATCATCAGTGCTAGAAGGGAGTGAGGCTTGCTCCCTTTTTATTTAATAGTGAATTGCCCTGACAAATTCAGACAAACTGTAAATAACAGTAAATAACAGCCTAATCAAGAATATTACTACCAACAGTAGTTGACAAGGCAAGCCATTAGTATGCAAAAAGAGAGCAAAATCCGCTCTTCTTAGTCCTGATGATGTTACCTAGTTTGGTAATGAGATGTCTGCAAGGAAACCACCAAGCTCAGAGAGCACCAAGGACCCCACAGTCCTCCTCCTCCTCCTCCTCCTCCTCCTCCTCCTCCTCCTCGTCCTCCCTGCAAACCCCACCCCTTTCTAGCACAGATGATGTTACCTAGTTTGGTAATGAAATTTTTGGAAGGAAACCACCAAGCTCAGAGAGCACCAAGGACCCCACAGTCATTGTTGTTGTTGTTGTTGTCGTCGTCGTCGTCCTCCTCCTCCTCCTCCTCCTCCTCCTCCTCCTCCTCCTCCTCCCTGCAAACCCCACCCCCTTCTAGTACAGATGATGTTACCTAGTTTGGTAATGAGATGTCTGCAAGGAAACCACCAAGCTCAGAGAGCACCAAGGACCCCACAGTCGTCGTCGTCCTCCTCCTCCTCCTCTTCCCTGCAAACCCCACTCCCTTCTAGCACTGATGATGTTACCTAGTTTGGTAATGAAAGGTCTGCAAGGAAACCACCAAGCTCAGAGAGCACCAAGCACCCCACAATCCTGGGAAAGTATGATGGACCCAGGAACAATGTGGTGGTTAGAGAGAAGATCTCTGATAGATACTCGAAAAAGATCTTGAGGAGTTCTGGAAATGCGGACACAAGGAGTGTCTTTCCTGACCCTTCTAGACGTGGGATATGATTTAGTCTTTATTATGAAAATACACTTTGGCTCTGTTGGAGACTATTGCCCTATCAGCACCAAAGCCTTGTTTTTGTTAGTCTCAGAATTTCTTTGACTGACACAGCTTCGGATCTCAGGCTGCCTTCCCGATTCTTCCTGCCCTGGAAAAGTGACTTAAAACTTTTGAAGTGTTTTGCATTGACTAATAATTCCATGCTAAAGAGAGGTGCAAATTCCTCCTGGCCTGATCTGCAGACCAAAAATATTACTTTGCAGTGAATAATTTATCTTCTCCCTGTGATTGACCTTGAAAAGTACTGCAAGAGCATGTATTTGTAAAAATACCTTTGGACTAGGACAGTAGCCTGCAACATACGCACATACACTAAAGCATTAATCGAAAGTGGAACACTGGGGAAAGATATATATATAATTTTTAGGCTTCCTCATTAGGGTTTAGGTAATGAGGTCGCCTAGAAATCACATATCTGAAAGGAATTCAGTTTAGAAGAGAAATTATCTGTTCCTTTCCCCCGTAGAAACTGGAAATAGATAGATATCCAGGGACTATACTCTAGTCTTTAAAAACTTAAGGATAGAGAATATACACTGGGGAAGTAGAGGTATGATTGGATAAAGTTATTCCCTTTCCACTTTCTAAAAAAAAATAATTGAGGAGGAGGCAGAAATAATCTGTTACTAGCATCCCTGGGAATTACACGATGAAGGATATGTTCAAGGATTTTTGTTTCAAAGCTGGATGATTGTGAAGGATAATGTCAGATTGCAAATATTCCTCGATTACCACTTTCAGCGTAGGTTAAGCAGCCAGACGCCCTGATAAGATATTTTCGCCCAAATTCTGGTTGTCTGTGAATATGCAGGATTATGTTTTGTAAGATGCCGATTCAAGAAGTTGAAGATAAAAGGTAAAGGTAAAGGTTCCCCCGCACATGCGTGCTAGTCGTTTCCGACTCTAGGGGCCGGTGCTCATCTCCGTTTCATAGCCGAAGAGCCAGCGCTTGTCCGAGGACGTCTCCGTGGTCATGTGGCCGGCATGACTAGACGCCAAAGGCGCACAGAACGCTGTTACCTTCCCACCGGAGTGGTCCCTATTTTTCTACTTGCATTTTTACGTGCTTTCGAACTGCTAGGTGGGCAGAAGCTGGGACGCGTAACAGGCGCTCACTCTGCTACGCGGCACTCGGGATTCGACCCGCCAAACTGCCGACCTTCCGATCGACAAGTTCAGCGTCCTAACCCACTGAGCCACCGCGTCCCTTTTTAAGTTGAAGATAAGCATAGTTTTATGTCAAATTATAGGCAAGTTGAAGTCCACGAGTCCTAAAAGTTGCCAAACTTGAGACACGCTGATCTAGGAAATGAGAGTTTGCCTTGGAAGTCCTGATAACAGATCAAGGCAGAAGAACAACTACATTTAAAACTGGGCAAGAACTCAATTAATTCTCGTTCAAAGACACATGTTTGTTTTCCCTACCAAATCGCAGGGAGAACGGCCAGGTTTTCAAAGAATTTGGAATCGGGGCGAGAACCCACATGGATCTCTGGGGGGGATCTTACTCCAGAGCACAAGGGGTCACAATCAAGAAGGCAAAGACCAAATGAAAAAGGGAAATCTTTTGAGTTAACTTCTCCGTTACCGTATTTTCCGGCGTATAAGACGACTGGGCGTATAAGACGACCCCCCCAACTTTTGAGGTGATTTTCATGGGTTAAAAAGTCATCTTATACGCCGGAAAATACGGTATTTCACAGACAGGTTCAAGCGGTTTTGATTGATTGATCTGAACTTTGGCAAAAGTACAGAACTGGTTTTAATTGCTTTTTCCCTGGATACTTTTCAACTTCTTGGTTCTCTTCCAGCCTGGGGTTCTGATAGTCTCACATCAAAGCATGTAATCAGGACCCTTTCCTGCTTCGCTTCTGAGCCCAAAGAAGACCAGATAACTTACCACCAACTGAGACGCTAAATTATAGCATCGTAATTTTTTTTCTTCTGCATACTTCTTTTATTGATTCTCATTTCTGACAAGTAGAACTTTAACTACGTAGATTGGCACAAGAAAAAGCGAGCTTTCTGGAAGTTTCAGCTTTCTTTCTTTCAGACTTGGGTGGTGCTTTGTTTCGGCCTGAACTGGGATGAAAAGATATGTCTAAATAAATATTTGTGCCATTTTAAAGGTTTTTTTTAATGTACGGTGCGTGTATGTGTGTGAGTTTAATCTGGGCTAAATCCATCGCACCAAGGTGACTTTTTTAAAATTAATGCATCAGGTTGAAAGAATGAAAGTTAAACATTGTAGGGATGACATCAAAGATTAAAATAGCTAAGGACAAAGAAGGCCTGCAAAGCATCCTCAGGAAGGAAGGAAGGAAGAAAGGGAGGGAGGGAGGGAGGGAAAGGAAAGGAAAGGGAGGGAGGGAGGAGGATGAGGGGAGGGGAAGGAAGGAGACAGGGAGGGAGGGGGGGAAAGAAGGAAGGGAGTAAGGAGGAGGAGAAGGGGAAGGAACGAAGGAACGAAGGAAAGGAGTAAGGAGGAGGATGAGGGGAGGGGAGGGGAAGGAAGGAGAGAGGGAAGGAAGGGAGTAAGGAGGAGGAAAATGGGGACAAAGGGAAGGAAGGAAGGAAGGAAGGAGAGGGAGGGGGAAGGGAGAGAAGGGGCAAGGGCAGGTAGGCAGACAGGAAGGAAAGGAAGGAAGGAAGGAAGGAAGGAAGGAAGGAAGGAAGGAAGGAATCACATCCAATGATTCCCCATGGTTATTAAGTGAATCCATTGTTCCTAATGGGAATTTTTGTTGCAAACTTTGGAAATAAGATGTCCCAGGGTCTTGGAATATCAAAGGACAGGAAGAGTCATTAGAATATTGGAATCCATGTTTCTCTCTTTGCTGTCAGTCATCCTTACCTTGTAATCGTTGAATGCTGTCAGGATGAAACAAAATCTGCCTGTCAAGAGTTGTGTTCCTGGTGATGTTTTAAAGAATAGGGTTTGTCAAATGAAGACCGTGAGCTAAAGGCAAATTTTGTTTAGGATGTGCAAATTCAGTGCCTGGTCAAAACAGGAGCTTTAATCCATCCAAGCAGGCAAGCAAATTGAACTAATGGATGCCTCCGATTGTTTCAGAATACCTCACTAGGCTGATTTAATTAGATCTTCTTATTCCATAATCACGCTAGGCATAGTCAGTTACAGTTCATCGATGGACCATCTTAGTTAGCCAAGAAAAATGGAGAGGGGGGTGAAATGGGAGGGGGAGAAGGGAAGCATTAAGAAATTACCACAGGCTTGATTGAAGAAGCCTCAGGCAGAGTTGGGATAGCTAAAGACTGACAGGGGATTATAAAAATATATCAGAGAGTCTGGGCCGGAAATGATTATGGCAGGGGTCTTCAAACTTGGCCCTTTGATGACTTGTGGACTTCAACTCCCAGAATTCCTCAGCCAGGCTCGTGTGCCTGGCTGAGGAATTCTGGGAGTTGAAGTCCACATGTCATCAAAGGGCCAAGTTTGAAGACCCCTGGATTATGGGGAGGAACATGAAAGCCCAAGGAGAAAAGTCTTGAATCATTGTGAAGCCCCAAGAGAACCAGGACCAATCCCCATTCCAAGCTGCATGGAAGCTTAGCTATTTGTTCCCAAGGGAAAACAAGCAATCTCGGGAGATACCGCTAGTATAGGAAGAATATAATAAAGTAGTTGACTTGAACTCTACATGTGTGGATCTCGTTGTTTCCACCTGAATGTTAGATGATCAGTCATAAAAGTATCTGCCCTGGGCCAACCCACAAGTGGTTCTGCTTGCTTGCTTGCCCCTGACAAGTACTGAATTTGGGAAACCGTTCATGTGGGTTATATATGGAGGTTATCGATCATCCAGGTCATGGTTGTCCCAAAGACGCTTTTTTTCCCCCCAGGAGGCAACGGGATTTTCTTGTGTTTCTTTGGAAGATGTTTCGCTTCTCACCCAAGGTGACCCTGAGGACACAGGTAAACCTCCAAATGGTTTCAAAAGAAGGCAAATGACCAGCCGTCTGCAAGGAGTATAAATCCTTCCACTCCCCACCATCCAGTCAGAGCTGAAGAAGCTTCTCGGATGAGAAGCGAAACATCTTCAAAATAAACACAAGAAAGTCCCGTTGCCTCCTGGGAAAAAAAAGCACCTTTGGGACGTTCATGTGGGAGTTGTGTCAGGCATGAAGAATCGGGACCGTGTAAGAGAAAAGGAAGTAATATTAATAAATATAAATATGATAAAAGTGCTGTTGACAGATGTCTTTTGGACTGATGTTTTGTATTTGGGTCAGGGAATGATTCTAACACGTACACAATAAAAAAAAAAGGACAGGGGTGTTCGAATACCATGCGCTTCATACACAAATTGGACTTGCATCCCAGTTTTCAGCTTCATTCCTCTCTTTCTCCTTTATCCCTGGGAAAATTCCCAGGGGAACCCATGGATCCTTTTTTATTTTATTTTTTTACTAATAATAGAAAATGCATTAACTTAAATTGAAACCCAACCTAATTTCCTCTGGTGATTTCCCAGCAGAATTCCACGTGATATTCAAGAGCTTCTCATTATATATATATAATGACAGCTCATATTTGTGTAAATTTTAAATTGATAACAAAGAATTAAGGGAGAGCTGTCACCGGTGTGACTACTGCCTCTCGATGGCCTTAAGGATAGGCTGACACAGGAGATAAAGATTTGTCCCATGTTTGGGGCCTAGCAAGGTAATCTAATAGTTAACAAGCATTTGTCATATATCTCCCCTTGCTTCTCTGCTAACAAAGCAAGAGAGATCCTGTGGCCTAGAGGTGAAAACAACTGCCTAATGTGCAATCAGCCCAGGTTCGAATCTCGGAAGGGTATGGCTGACTGATGAAAACTAATAAGTTTGAAATGCATATCAGTCTCCCTTAATTCTTTGTTAGCAATTTAAAATTTACACGTGTGTGTGTGTGTGTGTGTGTGTGTGTGTGTGTGTAAATCATTGAGCCCTTGCTCAATATATATATATTTGTGTCCATGTAGATGTGTCCATGCAATCGAGAAGGGCCACAGTTTGAGTCAAAAAGAATAAGTGGAAGAAGCTTCCTCAAATATTTCTTGAGTCAGAAAAATGCATGGAGGACAACTGAAAGATGTGCATGCCAGCCTACTGGCAGGGAGGAAAGATCTACTAAAGAGATCTACTTCAGATGATTAATGGATCCAGGCAAATTTCAGAAGTAACAGGATTTTCCCTATTGTGTGTTCCTGAGGTCTTAGTCCATTGCCTGGAATTTTATTTATTTTATTTTATTTTAATCCCATTTATATCCCGCCCTTCTCCGAAGACTCAGGGCGGCTTACAATTTAAGCACAAACCAATGTGCTTAGCAATAAGCCTTCATTCTATGTATATGCCTGCTTATTAGGGCTTTTGCCCCCCCCCCAAGCGGCATTATTACAAAGTCAGCTTAATTGCCCCCAACAATCTGGGTCCTCATTTTACCTACCTCGGAAGGATGGAAGGCTGAGTCAACCTTGAGCCTGGTGGGACTCGAACCTGCACTAATTGCAGGCAGCTGGTGTTACTTAAGGAGGCATTAGCCCACTGCTCCACCAAGGAATGGTCATGTGATGAGGATGCTAGGTCAGATTGCTCCTATGCAGTCCCTCACTGCATGCCATCTCATTGGGGCTCCTTGGTTCACTGAGAAACTCTGGGAGATGGGACGCCAGAATAAGTGAGGGCGAAGGTCCGTTCTATGAGCTTGTGGGTTGGTTTCCAAATGTTTCATTACCAGGCTAGATAACATCTTCACCGGAGTTTAGTGGACGTCAGTGTTGTTCTGTTTATAAGGGCTTCAGGTGTGGGTGTGTGGAATGAGGGTCTTGCGATGGGTCAGGTCTGAGTCAGCAGTGAGAGGCTTGTGGTGGGTCGTGATGGGGAGGTTACCTCAAGCCAGGGTCACTGTGAAGTGAACCACTGGTGGGAGTGGGGGCTCGCGCAGGATGGTTGAGGGTTGGTGCTATCCCCAGTTGGCTGTGCGGTTGATTCGGATTCTGACGGGTTCGTAGGCCGGTTGTAGGTCCATGTGTCTGTTGATGGAATTGCTGTTGGAGTGCCAGGCTTCGATGAACTCACAAGCATGGCGGGTGGTAGCGTGGCCGATGGTTTTTGTGTTGCTCCAATCGAACTGGTGTTTTGTTGGTGTCGGTATGGGTAGAGATTAAGGATTTGGGATCGTGGCATCAGAATAAGTATCTAGATAAGATGGAATACAGTCCAGATTCCCAGGAGGAAAGGAGTGCACTCCAGAGAAACAGGAGACAACTTAGTTGGGATAGTTTGTCTGAGAGAAAGAGAATGAAGACAGCTCCTCCCTAATAGCTCCCAGAGTATATGCTTACTGGGAATGGTACTTTGTTTTACTTTGGCAAGATTCTGTCTACAGGTCAGGAACAATAAAGAAATCCGCTTGGAAGAATCACAATGAGTCTTTCTTGGCTTTTGGAGCCTGACACAGTAGCACGGTTAGAGAAGACAAAATGTGCATGCATTAGAAGCTGTGTTATAGATAACGTGTGCTGATGAGAATGGAAAAAAACATAAGTTATTTTTCTACTCTTCTCATATCTGTCGATAGCCATCCAGTACCCCTCTTGGGAGCGACTTGTTCCTTGCTGAGGAAAAGCAGATCATAAGACCATTTGCAGGTCTGCCGTGAAGAATACTCCGTGCACCTGACGTTTGGACTCTAGCTGGGCAAGCCTGTTGAGTTGTTGGAAGTGAATTTGAGCATGTAGCTACCGAGGAAGTGGAGAGGATTCTTAGGACAGTTAACCTGAGTATCTGTTTATTAGATTCATGACCTTCCTGGCTTGTGAGGTGGTGTGAGGTTGGAACCAGAAGTAATATCAGATTTGTTGATGCTAAGAAGCTGCCACTGGTTCTAAATGTTCTGGACAATTTGCGTCTTCTGTTCTAGGGAAACTTATTGAGGAGGTCATCAGGCTACTGCTTCTGAAGGACTTGAAGGAAACAGATTGTCTGGATCTCTTGGTTAAGTTTCAGATAAAGTATAGAGATTGTACTGGTTGCACTTACAGATGACCTCTGGTGAAGGTTGGATGGAGTGGGTATGAGTGTCCAGCTTCTCTTGATGTCCGAATGACTTTAAATGCCATCAACTATAGCATCCTTGGTGCTCTCTGAGCTTGCTTGTTTTCTTGTATACCTTTCATTACCTTAACTAGGTAAATGGCACTGATGATATTACCTAGTTAGGATAATGAAACAACCTGAAATTAAGGAGAAACTTCCTGAGAGTGAGGACAATTAACCAGTGGAACAGAAGTTGCCTTCAGAAGTTTTGGGTGCTTCATCACTGGAGGTTTTTAAGAAGAGGCTGGACAGTCACTTGTCTGAGATGGTATAGGCTCTCCTGCTACAGCAGGGGGCTGGATTAGAAGACCTCCAAGGTCCCTTCCAACTCTGTTTATTCTATTCTATTCTGTTCTGTTCCGTTCCATTCCATTCCATTCCATTCTATTCTACAATCTGTATTCTATTCTATTCTATTCTATTCTATTCTATTCTATTCTATTCTATTCTATTCTATTCTATTCTATTCTATTCTATTCTATTCTATTCTATTCTATTCTATTCTATTCTATTCTATTCTATTCTATTCTATTCTACAATCTGTCTTCTATTCTATTCTATTCTATTCTATTCTATTCTATTCTATTCTATTCTATTCTATTCTATTCTATTCTATTCTACAATCTGTCTTCTATTCTATTCTATTCTATTCTATTCTATTCTATTCTATTCTATTCTATTCTATTCTATTCTATTCTATTCTATTCTATTCTATTCTATTCTATTCTATTCTATTCTATTCTATTCTATTCTATTCTATTCCATTCCATTCCATTCCATTCCATTCTATTCTATTATTCTATTCTATTCTATTCTATTCTATTCTATTCTATTCTATTCTATTCTATTCTATTCTATTCTATTCTATTCTATTCTATTCTATTCTATTCTATTCTATTCTACAATCTGTCTTCTATTCTATTCTATTCTATTCTATTCTATTCTATTCTATTCTATTCTATTCTATTCTATTCTATTCTATTCTATTCTATTCTATTCTATTCTATTCTATTCTATTCTATTCTATTCTATTCTATTCTATTCTATTCTATTCTATTCTATTCTATTCTATTCTATTCCATTCCATTCCATTCCATTCCATTCTATTCTATTATTCTATTCTATTCTATTCTATTCTATTCTATTCTATTCTATTCTATTCTATTCTATTCTATTCTATTCTATTCTATTCTATTCTATTCTATTCTATTCTATTCTATTCTATTCTATTTCTATTTCTATTTCTATTTCTATTTCTATTTCTATTTCTATTTCTATTCCATTCCATTCCATTCCATTCCAACTTCTGAACTGCTTATGAGAATTAGGATTCCTCCCACGTATTCTTGCCCTTACCTTGAAATTGGACTTTTTCCTCCAAGTGGGAATGCGGTATGTTTGAGATGGTGTTGGTTTCATTTCACTATTTTATGGCACCCAGAGTTACCATGAAGTCAGGCAGCCTTACAGAATAAGAAACAAACAAATACTAGAGGTGATAGATTTTAGACAGTGTTGTTTTATATGTTTCTCCTTCAAATTCCCATCTCTTCCTACTGTTTCCAATTGATACTCTAACACCTTAACTCTTTTGGCTCTATGTAATATGAATTAAATCTTCAAAAGCACAGAGAGAGATTCCGTTGTTTCCATGCGGAAGAAAATCCATGGCGACAGATCAGGCTTACAATTTTCTCTGTTTTCCAAAATCATTCCAAATAAAAGCTGCCTTGACATGAACACTAGTTGCTGTTCAGTTCACTGCATTCCTGTTGATTATTTCCCCCGTCATTTGTGTGTCAAACTTAACTTTTCTTTGTTTCTTTTGGAAAGGATTGTTCGTGCCTTCTTGCCATTAATTGTCGTGCTCCAGTATTCCAACAGTATTGAAAATATATCCTTCCTACGGGAGAATTTACCTGTACCTCTGATTTTTTATTTTTATATACAGTTAAGCATATCAGTAATGTAAGGTGACATACAGTTGTCATATGTCTTGATTGTAGACACGAAAGAGATTCTCCTGGAGGGATTTTACAAGTTCTTTCCTATCAACCAATTTTAAACTGGAAATTCTCCCTCCAGCTGTTTTCTTTCTTGCAGAGTAAAATACGTTTTCCTATCTGCCCCCAGCCTTTCCAGTTCCTATTTTTTTGGCCTTAACTAGGATGTTTCCAGACTGCTCGAAGGAGACTGTACAATAAGAATGATTTTTTTTTTTTTGGTTACAGGGTTGAAAATAATCTGCAACATAGTTGACTCCCAAAGTACATGTTTCTGCAAGGTCTCCCTAGGAGCACCGGGAATGAAAATTCAAATAATCCTGTTTTTATCTGCGAAGAGCAGAACCAAACAGAACAAAAACACAAGCAGTGAAAAAATAATAATTTCTGACAGCCTTCCTGAATGGAATGCTCCTCACTTGTTTACGGAGGTTGAAAAAAAAATATGTTTCAGGTTTCTGCAAGAAATCTGTTTGTTTCCAGGCTATAATCTGACAGTCCATTAAAGGCGTGATTGATAAATTTCCTGGTGAAAATCCCGTCACTATGATTTGGGGGACTGTCAGACCGTCTCCTTTTGCTGACTTTGCAGAGTTTGCCAGAAATTTCCAGTTAGTAAAGCTATTAGATCTGTACTGGGGAACAACAACAACCCCGAGTAATTGCTTGAGGCAGCAAAGAAATAAGGGAGAATATAATATTTTGTATCCCGCTAACTGGAGAACGGGTTTGGTGTAGTGATTAAGGCAACAGGCCACAAACCAGGAAACAGTGAGTTCTAGTCCTACCTTAGGCTGAGTGATCTTGGGCCAGTCATTCTCTCTCAACCCTAGGAAGAAAACAATGACAAACAACTTCTGAAAAACCTTGCCAAGGAGACTGCAGGGACGTATCCAGGCAGTAGCCAAGAGTGCACAAGCATTTGAAGGCAGACACAAATAAACACACATAAACACACACACACACACACACACACAGAGAGAGAGAGAGAGAGAGAGAGAGAGAGAGAGAGAGAGAGAGAGAGAGAGAGAGAGAGAGAGAGAAGCCCAAGGTCATCTGGATATTTATAGATCTGGTAGCATCACTGATATATCTGGCTACCCATGATTGAAAATAGGTTACAGAAGAGCAAAATCTTCCACCTTATTTTTTTTTAAATGGTAAATGTTTCTTTTGTCCAGTCATGTCAGATTCTAGTGTGTGATGTTCACCTCCAATTCCTAGCGGAGGGAGCCAGCGTTGTCCAAAGATAATTCTGTGATCGTGTGGCTGGCATGACTAATATGCCGAGGCACACGGAACGCTGTTACCTTCCCACTGAAGTGGTACCTATTTATCTACTCACATTCGCATGCTTTCAAACTGCTAAGTTGGCAGGAGCTGAGACAAGAACAGGAGTTCACCCTGTCTTGTGATGCTCGGGTCTCAAACTGCCGATCTTTCAGTTGACAAGCCCAGCGTCTTAACTTCTAGGCCAGAGGTCCCCAACCTTTCCAGTTTGGTGGCCCAGACAGAAAGAGAGGTGCCCCCAGGCCCACACGCATGCACAACTGGAACTGCGTGCTCCTGTGCGGCGCTAGCACCTGCATGTGTGATTGCGGGCTGCTCACGTAGTGCACATGTGCAAACTGGGACACTAGCTCCTGCGCACATGTGCAAATGGGGCCACTTGTGCATTTGGCAGTGATACTGCCCACACGCATGCGCAAACGGGGCACTAGCACCTGCGTGACCACTAACACGAGTGGGGGGAGTGCGTCCAGACGTGTGCACACTAGCCAGCCATTCTGGTGGTCAGCAGGCCACAGACGGGTAGTAGGCTCTGGCCCACAGATTGGGGACCCCTGCTCTCGGCCACCATGCCCCCTTCCAGCTTATTTAGCCCCTTCCACCTTATTTAGCAGGACTCTTTTTTATTCTTCTGTAGAAGTGGCTGCTTTGCAAATGATGGAGGAAACAGCGATGCCCTAGTGACTACATGAGGATGAATTCCATGACACAAGCCAAACCAGGCATATTTATATGCCTCTTACAAAGCTGTATCTTCGCAATCCTTGGAAGAAATGCGGTTAGCGCGTAGTTCTGTGGGATGAGATTTCCCTCTTGGAAGATCAGCTCTTGGGAGACAAGTGGGGTGGGGGGTGGGGAAGAAGCAATCTTAGAGAGCTAGCCACTGCATTGCAGCTGTACAGTCAGGTACCCTATGATCACAATTATTGTTTTGGCATGGAATCATAGATAGGATGAGGTCAGGTAGCAATGATGGGATATTTGCTAGACGTCAGTAGCTGGGGAAACTGCCAAAAGGAATCTAACTGGGCTTTCCAGCCAGAGTTAAAAATAGTGAACAGAAACCCTCCCAGCAGGCATCTCTGGAAGTTTTTAGATGAGTGCAATACGTTAGTCCATCTCTCCGTGTCTTGCCGTTGAAACAATCATTTGACATAGCTGCATATTTCCCATGGAACCCATCCACATTGCAAAGGATTATAGGTTTATTACAGGATGTTGCCCTTCCTGTTGGGACTCACTCGCTGAAGTAAAACTGAAAACAATATCCTATATGTTGCCAATGAATTTGAATCGTACTCTTCTTTTTGTTACAGGTGTAGGTTTAAGGAAAAAAACACCATAATAATACAGGGGTACCTTGGTACTCTGCTTTAAGAGCTTTCATTCACTTATAACATAAAATATGAAAATACAAAAGCAAATAGTAAGGAACAATAGTAGGGGAAGGGGGAAAAGAGACCTGTGGAAAAGGGGGAGGGGGGAGAAAAAAAGGCGTTGACCTCCGACTCCCTCTGTTACAGTAGAACAGGGTGTTCTGTACCAGCCTACTACCGGCCCTGCATATAAGGCAGGGACAACCCCTTTACAAGAAGGCAAGAGGCTGGAACTAAGCCTGCCAAATTTATGGACACAAAAGCAAACAGAGCAAAACAAGACACGAACCATGAAACAGGAGCTATTCAAACGGTTGCCTTCAGCAAACCAGCCCTCCCACGCATTCCCCTTTTAAACAGTTCAGGGCATGGCTTCTCTCTGCCTCCTTCCGAGGTGCCCCATTACCTTCCTCTGTTTACTCCTGATTGACTGCCTCCTGCGTCGGGCGTCCTTGAACAGGGCCAGCTGTGGGTCATCTTCATCCACGCTGTCAGGCTCACACAGCTGGGTCTGCATCGTAACCAGATGGGAGGGGCCTGGCTGAGGGCCGTCATCAGCAAGCGCTCCAACCCCCTCAGCAAGCTCTCCAACACCCCCCTCCTCCTCCTCTGAATCGTCCGACCCAACTGCCGAACCCACAGGCTGACTCTGAATCACAACACAGGGGACTTCAAACTTGGCCCTTTTATGATGTGGATTTCACCTCCCAGAATTCCTCAGCCAGCATGCCTGGCTGAGGAATTCTGGGAGTTGAAGTCCACAAGTCATAAAAGGGTCACGTTTGAAGATCCCTGCCGTGGAATAAGGCGTTGACATTGAATCTCAACTTTCTGCATTTGTATAGTGGTATGAACTAGCCATTTCTACATCAACAAATCAATCTAATCAGTAAAACCCAGAATCATAGTCTCCTTTTTCTTTCCCCACCTCAAGCACAAAGTCCAGAAGCGGTTTCCAAGTAGAAACCAAAGGACTTATATTCTTTTTTTCTTTTATCAAAACAGTCAGTTTAGCCATGTCTGCTAACTCCATCAGCTTTTGTAGCCATTCGGCGTTCATGGTGGGAATTGAAATGTCCTTCTAATGGTACCTTGGTACTCAACTGCCTTGAAACTCCTTGTGCTTGCTTCTCAACACACATTTTGATGTGAAAATTTTGTCCCGGCTCAGGAATTCTGGGAGTTGAAGTCCATGAGTCATAAAAGAGCCGAGGTTGCCTACCCCTGGTCTAGGGGAAGGTTACCCCTAAAATCTGAAGCATTCATATTGCTCGCCCCTTTTCTAACAAATGAATGCCTATGCTTCTTCAAATGCAGTTCTGTGGTTGAAATCCCAGCCCGAAATGAAAATTCAACAGTTTTATAACCCTTTTTTTTACTGCACTATACATTTCTTTTATGCTTCCCCCACCCCTGATTATTGATTTTGTAGCTTTTATATTAGGGGACCTGTTGTATGGGTGTCCTTTTCATCCTGTGTATTGTAAGATCTCAAATTGTAGTTTTCTAATTTATTTTTCTGAAGTGAAATGCCCCCAGGGAATGACAACTAAAGTAATGGACAAGAAAAATGGAGGGATGTCAATAGAAGCGCAAGGGTTGGCCAGAATGGTTAAACTAGATGTCTTATCAGAATGGAAAGAGGGGAAAAAATAATAATAAAATCATTTGACATGTGAAGCGTTTTACAGAATCGCCCGTCCATATTGCTTAGCCCTGCAAAACTATTTAAGGTTTTTTTTGAAAATGTGCTGTTAACCCCGTCAGTATGGGTTGCATATGCCCTGGAAATAACCTGTGCCCCTCACCATTCTAGCTTGCTTAGAAAGCATAAAAATCAAGACATTTTTCACAGACAGGAAATGTTATCTTTTTAGTGGCAATTGAATACTGGCATCCATGATTTTTTGCTATGTTTCTCAGGAATGAAGATGAATCTACATGTCCCAGGATAATGTTGCAGGATCCAGTCTGGTTCGGTCCACTGGGACCATCCTCCGGGAGAGGTTTTCTGTGTGGTGTTTACATGCTGCCTGTTGTGTGTGGCTTTTTAGTTGTTGATTGGGGTGTGTTGATGGGTGGCTTTTACGCTGTTGTTTGCCCAGCCCTCGCCTTCCAAGTACTTGATAGGCTGGGGGTAAATCAGCATTCCTGTTGACTGATGAGGGGCCCGTTTCCCAGGCTTCAGTCACTTCCCTGGCTGTTTTTGTCCCTGCTCATCCAACAATCATACTAGCTGGGAAATTGAGTGTGTGTCCTTGTTCACTGCAGTTTGAGGCTATCAATGAGTTCGGGTCCCCTCATCTGACTGTTCCCTTGTGTTCTTGCAGTCTGGTGGTTAAGCTTCCTCCCCATTTGTCCTACATAGGTGCAATCCATGCAGGGGATCCAGTAGATTACATTGGAAGTATCTCCCACCTCCAAGTGATTAATGTTCTTGTTTAGTTTAGGGCTTAATAGCAATTTTCTAAGCCTTGAAGATTATTCACAATTAACTAACATTTATAATTATTTATTAATATTTGTTATTTTATTTATTTATTAAATTTCTGTGTCCCCCCATTTCATTCTGCAAAGTGACTCTAGGTATATTAGAACTGTCATCTTGGTGACATTCTTAAATTGTTTGCTTATTCTTATTTTATGCCTTTATATATTTTTGTTTCTGTTGATATATTTATCTTTAAAAAGAAAGTGGGCATTTGGACTAAGTAAGGGGTTAGGGTTCCCTGATTTCCTCCAATTCCTGGGGGTCTAGAATTGGTTAATATTTTACATTTGTATTGCAGGAATGGCTAGTCTGTATTTATTGAGCAATGATTCTGCTATATAGAAATAAAGTCATTTTACCCATTGAAATTGCTAATGTATTCTCATGGAAGCCTTCAGAAGTACATTTTAATTTCTGAAAAAAAAGATCTCCCTCCTAAATTCACAAATGCTATGATTGAGCTAGGGGAGGAAATGGTGAGAAGGGTGGTGATATAGGCAATCAACAACCTGTGAAATATCTTACTAATTTAATTGTTTCTATGACGTTATTTAGTACAGGTAAATAATGAGCCACAAGCGAGCCCAAAAGAAAGAGAGAGAGAGAGAAAGGAGAGAGAGAAAGAGAGAGACAGAGGTAGAGAGGAGACAGAAAGAAAGAGAGAGAGAGACGAGAGAGAAAGAGAAGGGGAGAGAGAGAGAGAGAGAAGAGAGAGAGAGAGAGAGAAGAGAGAGAGAGAGAAGGGGGGAGAGAGAGAGAGAGAAGAGAGAGAGAGAGAGAGAGAGAGAAGGGGGGGAGAGAGAGAAAGAGAAGGGGAGAGAGAGAGAGAGAGAGAAGGGGGGAGAGAGAGAGAGAGAAGAGAGAGAGAGAGAGAAAGAGAAGGGGAGAGAGAGTGACAGAGAGAGAAGAGAGAGAGAGAGAGAGAGAAGGGGGGGAGAGAGAAATCATGCAGAACTTCTAATTTTAGAAGGAGATTAAAAGGCAAGAGGATCACAGGTAGTCCTCAACTCACGGCGGCAACTGAGCCCAAAATTTCTGTTGCTAAGTGAGACATTTCTTAAGTGAACTTTACCCCATTTTATGACCTTTCCAGCCACTGCCCTCAGGTGAACCGCTGCAGCTGTTCAGTTAGTAACACGGTTGTTAAGTGAATCCGGCTGACTTCATTTGTCAGAAGGTCGCATAAGGTAAAATCACACGGCCCCGGGACACTGCAACCGTCATAAATATGAGTCAGTGTCCAAACATTTGATCACGTGACTATGGGACTGCTGCAGTTGCAACAGTCATAACTGGTTGGGTTCCTTTCATGAATTTAGCACAAATCATTAAGAAATGACTGTGTGTGTGTGTGTGTGTGTGTGTGTGTGTGTGTGCGCGTGCGTATGTATTCACACGATTGGCTTTTTGCTAAATTCATTGCCTTACAAATTGATATTATTACAATACATCTATTTAACCTCATTTTTTTTTCTACCTCATACATCTCTACATAATTTTCAAATTTGAGCTCGTACAATATTTTATTTATTTATTTATTTATTTATTAAACTTTTATACTGCCCTTCTCCCGAAGGACTCAGGGCGGTGTACAGGGCAATAAATATCAAAAATGTAAATACAAAAGTTAAAAAAGAGATTAAAAAGAATTAAATAATTATGCCCAAGAATACAATACTAAAAATGTGTTAAGAACTTATTTAAATCCAACCCCAAACCCATCAGACCAGGCCAGATTGTTCGAATAGATAAGTTTTTAAATCACGCCGGAAGGAGCGCAGGTCGGGAGCCATCCGGAGCTCGACCGGCAAGCGGTTCCACAGGTCTGGCGCGCCCACAGAGAACGCCCTCCCCCTGGGGGCCATAAGTCGACATTCTTTGATTGGAGGCACCCTGAGGAGGCCCTCTCTGTGGGAGCGCACTGGGCGGAGGGAAGTTGACGCTGGCAGCAGGTGTTGCCGTAGGTAATCCGGACCCATGCCATGTAGGGCTTTGTAGGTCATAACCAGCACCTTGAATCTCACCCGGAGGGCAACCGGCAGCCAATGCAGCTTGCGGAGCAGAGGTGTAACATGGGAGTATCGGGAGACCCCCAACACAACTCGCGTGGCTGCATTCTGCACCAGTTGGAGCCTCCGGGTGGTCCTCAAGGGAAGCCCCATGTAGAGAGCGTTGCAGTAGTCCAAACGAGAGGTCACGAGCGCATTTTAGACCTTAGGGAGCAGTCAGCATTCTGTTTCTTACCCAAAAAAAACAACACAAAAAAACTTTAATACTCAATACACGTTTACCATTTTTATTGGTATCTGGTTTTCTTAAAAAAAACACGTATCTGTACCTGACTAAATTTTGAATAGCAATCTGAAGAAGCTTAGTACATGAAAAAAGGATCTGTGTTGTCACTGTGAGATGAACAACTGTGGTGAATCAATAGATTATATGGATGCCATCGTTTTAAAAAGGTTAGGTTCCTTGTTTATTGAATTTGTGGTCACGTTTGAACATAGTCTTCATCCTCCCTTCCAGTTCTTTAAGTAATCCAACAGTTTTTGCACATTCCTACTACGTCTCCAAGTGGGACGCTGTGGCTCAGTGGGTTAGGACGCTGAGCTTGTCGATCAGAAGGTCGGCAGTTTGGCGGGTCGAATCCCAAGTGCCGCGTAGCAGAGTTGAGCACCTGTTACTCGTCCCAGCTTCTGCCAACCTAGCAGTTCGAAAGCACGTAAAAATGCGAGTAGACAAATAGGGACCACTCCGGTGGGAAGGTAACAGCGTTCCGTGCGCCTTTGGCGTCTAGTCATGCCGGCCACATGACCACGGAGACGTCCTCGGACAAGCGCTGGCTCTTCGGCTTTGAAACGGAGATGAGCACCGGCCCCTAGAGTTGGAAACGACTAGCACGCATGTGTGGGGGAACCTTTACCTTTACCTTACTATGTCTCCAAATCCAGCCAGGCCACCATGGAAGGACAGAATATACAGATGCCATCATGGTGCAAATATTGTCTCAAAGATTGACCCCGTCTGTGTCATAGTTTTTCCACTTGCTTCCTCTGGGACATCTCTCTTTATTCCACCTAGGTGGAGACCCAAAATATAGTTAGTATACCAAACAAGAACTCTTGTCCACATGACTAAATTCTTAGAATATGTGTAGTAACAGCTGCACCATCAAGGTCTTCCCTTAGGTCATGAAAGAAGATACTTGCTAAGTGTAAATTGTCCTTGACCTTTTCTTAACTTTCAGTTCTGATTTCAGGGCCTCTGATGTTTCTCTCGGGCTTTGATTGATGTGGTCATTATAACTAGGTCCTTGACCAAGAGACAGGGGGGAAAAAAGAGTAGGGAGAAGGCTATCGTGAAGACTATATCAAGAATACTTTGAAATTTTTCTTTTTGCTGTGTTTTTGTTCATAGAAAAAAAAATCTGTTGCCAAGTTCTTTGGATAAAAGAACCAGCGTGACCATCTCTGCTTCTCTTTGCTCTGGGAAATCATCTTTTATCTACACAGAATACATCCAACTTTATTTCTGTTTTGAAATTGCTTTTGGATTTTGTGCTTGCAATGGGAAAAACCCCTGAAACTTTGATTTCGCTTTTGCTAATTAAGATAGGGACGCGGTGGCTCAGTGGGTTAGGACACTGAGCTTGTCGATCAGAAGGTCAGCAGTTTGGCGGGTCGAATCCCGAGTGCCGCATAGCAGAGTTGAGCGCCTGTTACTCGTCCCAGCTTCTGCCAACCTAGCAGTTCGAAAGCACGTAAAAATGCAAGTAGAAAAATAGGGACCGCTACGGTGGGAAGGTAACAGCGTTCCGTGCGCCTTTGGCATCTAGTCATGCTGGCCACATGACCACGGAGACGTCCTCAGACAAACGCTGGCTCTTCGGCTTTGAAACGGAGATGAGCACCGGCCCCTAGAGTCGGAAACGACTAGCACGCGTGTGCGGGGGAACCTTTACTTTTATTGTTATAGAAATGGCTTGTACATGCCGTTGTGTAAAAGTAAAAAAGTTGCAGTTGTAGTGCTGCTGTCCGCTACTGTGCTAAATAGAGTGGGAAGTGGTTGCCTTCCACCCCCCCTTTTTTATACCATTTTTTTTCCTTCTCTTTCCTCCTAGTTTTCTATTCCTTTTTTATTATTTTTCTCTTGCTATTTCGTATTTTGATAAATCGATAAAAAGTTTGACAAGAAAAGGAGATAAAACTCTATTGCAAAGTTTATGCCTTTAGAAATTCTTTTTAGGCAATGCAAAAATAACGTCCTAAAAATGTTCTCAGTCTTTGGATGTCTTTATGCCTATCTAGATATGGAAGATATATGCTAGTAATCAAGTTGCAATTACAGAATCTCGTTTCAACAACATAAACAGGGTTTTTTACACTGATGTTGCTGCCTGGTGAAAAAGAGACGTGTCCAACTATACAATCTATACATACACATACACACACACACACACACACACACACACACACACACACACGCAAATAGAATAGAATAGTGGTGTTGAGGTCTTCATTGATGACATGACAGAATAGAAAAAGGAAATAAGAATAGAATAGAATAGAGAATAGAATAGAATAGAACGGAAAAAGGAAATAAGAATAGAATAGAATAGAGAATAGAATAGAATATAGAGAACAGAACAGAACAGAATAGAATAGAAGTTGGAAGGGACCTTGCAGGTCATATACTCCAACCCCCTGCCCAAGCAGGAGACCCTACACCATTTCTGACAGACATGACCAATGGTGTTGAGGTCTTCATTGATGACATGGACAAACAACAATTACAGGCAGACCTCAACTTACAAGAATTCATTCAGTGACTGTTGAAAGCTAGACCGGCACTGAAAAATGTGACCCATCACACTCACGACCCCTGCAGCATCCCCATGGTCACATGATCAAAATTAATCATTTAAAGAAAATAACATGCAATGGTCTCAAAGAGACCGGGCATGGGACATATAGTGAAATCTGGGTGCTCCATTGCTGGAGGTTTTCAAAAATAGACTTTGAACAACCCTTTCACCAGGACCGTGTAGGGCCTTCTGCCTTGAGCAGGGGGCTGGACTAGAGGACCTCCGAGGTCCCTTTCCAGCCTTACGGTTCTATGTTCTATCTTCAAAGCCTAAAGCTTGAAAGAAGGGTCCCCTTCTGTTTTAAACATATAGCACTGTAACGTGAGAGTCCTACTTTATCTCTTGATGTGATTTTGGCATTTGGAAGATTGGGGGGGGGGAAATACAGGTGCATCGCTTAACTCAAACTGTTCATCCTTATAATGATAACTTTATTGTCACTTTGAATGTACACCAATCGGCATACATCAAAATGAAATTTCATTGCATACCGCTCTCAAAGGGTCACCACCTCCGATATATACTCCTTGTTCGGGGCCCGCTCAAATTTCACATTGTCCATTTTAGTCTCTAGGGAGTGAACGATGGCACACAGGACAGATGGAAATGGGGCTCCATGTGGATTAGCCCTCAAGTTAGCTTGTATTCTGACAACCTCGCCTTCTTTCCTTTTTCTGATGCTGACTCTTCCACCCTTTCCTTAAAGAGGCCTTGCTTCTTTTCGCCCCTGGAGCACGCTGCTGCTGCCGCCACCAACTCCTCCAAAAGCCTCTCTCTCTTCCTCTGGGTCTGCCGACAGCCTCATCCAGTTCCTTCGCCCCATAAGCTCCAGGTCCTCTCCTCCTCTGCCTCCGCTTTCCTTGCCATAATGTCCACCGGTCCTGGAGTAAGAATTACATTAATGCAGGTGACTCATCCTTTCTCTGAAGGAAGGACATTTGCAGCTTGACTGTCACTGCAGACCATTTTGCTATTTTTAGCAGCCAGTTGGTCAATGAAAGAAAAAATGACCTAGTCAGAGACACAGATGTTGTAAAGGATCATTATCCACAGTGTGAAAACAAAATGGACGACTCTACAGGTCACCTCTCCAGTGACGTAGCTCCATTGGAAGATGACATTCCTTTCCTCTCAGTGATTTTCCCACCTCACTCCATTGTAAAACTGCTCACTTGAGTAAGGAAACGTGGGAGATAATGTCATTAGGCTCTCCCTTCCTACTAGTCCCCAAATATAATAGCAATGGCACTTAGACTTCTATACCGCTTCATACTGCTTTACAGCCCTCTCCAAGTGGTTTACAGAGTCAGCCTATTTGCCCTCAACAATGCAGCTCCTTGTTTTACTGACCTCAGAAGGGTGGAAGGCTGAGTCAACCTTCAGCCAGTCAGGATCGAACTGTTGGCAGTTAGTGGAATTAGCCTGCAATACCACATTCTAACCACTGCGCCCCCCCGGCTCTTAACAAACAAATAAATAATGAACCTAAAAAACAACTTTCTGAAATAAAGGACCAGGGTTTGCAAGAAAGGAAACAGAGTCATTATGTAAGAAGATGAACAGGAGAGGAATAAAACGTAATAGCAGTAGCAACAGCACGTAGAACTATATACCGCTTCCCAGTGCTTTACAGCCTTCTCTAAGCAGTTTACAGAGTCAGCTTGTTGCCCCCAACAATCTGGGTCCTCATTTTACCAACCTAGGAAGGATGGAAGGCTGAGTCAACCTTGAGCCGGTCAGGATCGAACTGCTGGCAGTCGGCAGAGTTAGCCTGCAATACCGCATTCTAACCACTGTGCCATCTTAATAATGGACGGAGACAACAGAAAGACAAAAGCTCTTTAAAAGAAAGAGGTAGCAAATATCGAATGGACATATGAGCATATCAGCCTGTATGAAAAAGAGAACAAACTCTCTCCTAGCGGCTATGGGTGCTTGTAACTAAGTAGTTGTACCTAGAAGTGTAGAAAAGAGTTAGTAGTTCTATCCTCCACACTCTCTCCCTCTCCCTTTTCTATTTCTTGGCAGGCAATTCTGGTTGGGAGGGAGATGAATATTAATGCCCTTTAGAATTTGCACATAAAATGAAATTGAAAGAGGGCTGCCTCCAACTCTCCATTTTTCTCAGCGCTCTGCAGTCTAACTTTGCTTCTTTAGCTTTCTTTAGCAAGGCTGACTGGGGAATTCTGGGATTTTTGAAGTCCCCACATCTTCAAGTTCCAGTGTGTGTGTGTGTGTGTGTGTGTGTGTGTGTGTGTGTGTGTGTGAGAGAGAGAGAGAGAGAGAGAGAGAGAGAGAGAGAGAGAGAGAGAGAGAGAGAGAGAGAAATCTCTCAAGAAGCAAAGTTGGATTTCAGATTTCTCCCCCACCCTCCCTACCCCAAAACCCATCTAAGGAAGTGAGTCTGGGTTGTAGCAACACCACTTCGTCATATGTGACTTTGGATTGCATTATTGCTTAAATGCGGCTATCCAATCTGGATGCACCGGAATTTAGATGATGGAGCTGGAGAGCTAGAGGCAGAGCTCTTCTCATTTTATTTTATGTGCAAATTCTAAGGGATATTAATATTCATCCCTCCACCTCCCCTCCCCTCCATTATTGCCTGCTGAGAAATGTGAAAGAAAAGGCTGCTACTTGGAAGGGCTGCATTCTGGATCCCGACGCCAGTTTCTTTTCTGTAGCATGGAAAATCCTCCATCACGAGCAGATTAAAACATAGCAGCATCTTCCTTACTCTGTAAACCAGTTCTTCAAGGCAACATTAGAAGAAGGAAATGGATTTTAATCCTCCCTTTTTGTTTGCTTAGGATTAGGCGGTTGTATTTTTTCTAGGATTGCTGGTCCTGAACTTGAAGAACGTTTAAAAGGGGTTTCATGTTCTTTTTGTTTATTTGCTTTATTTTGCCTGATTCAGTTTACCAACAGGGAAAAAAAGGGCATAGGTGGAGGCTGTTTTAAATGGTAAGACTTTTCCCCCCCACACCCATCTCACCTCTTTCTCTTCCAAGCTTTGGAGGTGGAGGTGGTCCTCTGAGGACCAAAACAGAGAAGACATTAAACGCCATGTTCCACCTACATCATTTAAAATAATCAACTCAACTTGGGACTTAACTTATCTATGTCGTTTTCAAAAATCCTAGCAGTGCAGCTTGTTTTTAACTTTACGTATGGCGAACTGGGGTCTTTGCAGTTTGTATTGGGTAAACATGGTTATTTGTGTTTTGCACTTCTGTTAAAGCAAAGATGCTGGCAGTTATTTAGCTGCTGACCCAGATTCAAGGTTTCTGTTTGGTTTTACAAGGATTGTGCAGTTTTTATTCATCTAGTGCAGGGGTCTTCAGACTTTTATGACTTGTGGACTTCAACTCCCAGAATTCCTCAGCCAGGCACGTGTGCCTGGCTGAGGAATTCTGGGAGTCCAGAAGTCATAAAAGGGCCAAGTTTGAAGACCCCCGATCTAGTGTTACTTGGCATTAACTTGAAATATATCTGAAGGAAATTCCACACTTTTGTTATTTGGCTAAGAGGACAATCTAGATATACATTTTTGCACATCTGTTAAAACAAGGATGCTGGTAGTTATTTATCTACTGACCATGAACCAAGGTTTCTGCCTGGTTTTACAAGGATTTTATTTATCTAGTGTTAATTGGTATGAACTTGAATTATATTTAAAGGAAATTCTGCGTTTTTGTTATTTTGCTAAGACGACAATCCAGTTTTAAGCATTTGCACTTCTGTTAAAGCAAGGATACTGATAGTTACTAATCTACTGGCCCAGATTCAAAGATTTGAACCAAAGTATCGTGAGACCAGGATATCTGGTTGGTTAGATTTAGTGTATAGAGTTACTTGGCTGCCAGGATTGATGGACAAGAATCAACTTTCATCCCTTAGAACAAGGGATTTCTCCCTGGGACACATTGTTTTTGTTAGCTGTGGAGAATTGAACTTTAGGATTCATTATAGTAAATGCCCAAGACTATGAGAACATTACGCTTGGGGATTTTTTTTTGTAGTATGTACTTTTATAATATTAACCGTTTTAATATTTATCTTTAAACTTTAATAACATTTCTTCAGTGTGCATTACGACATTGCGACTCAAATACCACTTATAATGTATTTGTGTGTGAGTTCCTAGAACACAGTTTGCATCCCAACGTTGCAATGAATTTTTCATCAGTTGCAGCTCATAATCCCTCCTCCACCCCCACAGATACATACGGAAACTCTCAGCTTCCATAAATTTATCCCCACCTTAAACAATTGTTGAAGATGGCAGAAAACAGTTGCTTAGAGGAGATTTTTATCCATGTTCTAGTTGGTTTTCCTGTATATCAGCTTCCACTGTTGATTTGTGAAGTCATGGAATCACCTTAGGGTGTAAGATTTACTCGGTTCTTTTCTTAATGCCAGTTTTTTTTGACCTTAGGTAGCTAAGCAGGTTTCATCCTGCCTAGTTTAGTTATATCAGCAGGTTCCCAGCTAATTATGCAATGGGTTATCCATTCATTCAAGGCATTCAATTCTCCCTGGATTATTCTGATCACTAATTTATGAAGTGATGAAGATTAAATTTTCATTAGCTGAAGTCTTGCATAACACAGATTAGTAAGTCAGGAAACATTGCACATCCGTGCTGCCAGCAAAGTATTCCACTGTTTTGCACTGTGTTGAGGCAGGCTAGAAAACCTGATTGCTGAAACACTTAAGGGTACAGATTGTTAGAAAGTGGTGGTTTGCCTGCTCCTAAAATGTAGTTGTATGTAGTACAAAGGCACACTGTGATGCACTTCTTGTCACGCTTGCAACAATTTTAAAAATATAGCATTACTCTTCTAGAAATCTTTCCTGGAAGCTGTATTTGGTGTAGAGAACAACAAGAAAGATGATTAGGGGACTGGATGTTAAAATCTCTTTGCTCTTTGCATTTCAAGTGGTGGCTGTTCAGTCTCTTCTTAAAAAACTCTAATGATGGAGCACTCACAACTTCTGGAGGCTAGCCATTCCACTGGTTAATTGTTCTCACTATTAGGACATTTCTCCTTAGTTTTAGGCTGGTTTTTATCTTTGATTAGTTTCCATCTCTTGCTTCTTATCCTGCCTTCGGGTGCTTTGGAGAATAGGTTGACCCTGTCTTTTTTGTGGAAGCCCCTGAGATATTGGAACACTGCTATCATGTCACCTCTAGTCCTTCTCTTTGTTAGATTAGACATTTCCACAACCATTCATCATATGATTTAGCCTCCAGCTCCCTAACCATCTTTGTTGCTTTTCTCTGCCCTCTTTCCAGAGTTTCAACCTCTTTTTTACATCGTGGTGACCAAAACGATGCAGTATCCCAAGTGTGGAATTATAAAGTGGGATTAACACTTGAAGCCATCTTGATTCTATCCCTCTGTTAAGGCAGCCTAGCACTGCATTGGCTTTTTTGCAGCTGCAGCACACGGCTGGCTCATATTTAAGTGATTGTCCACTAGGACTCCGAGATCCCTCTCAGAGTTGCTACTATTGAGCCAGGTTCCGCCAGTTCAATACCTGTGCATTTGGTTTTTCTTGCCTTATTGTAAAACCTTACTTGTCTCACCATGGAATTTCATTTTGTTAGATAGGGCCCAGTTTTCAAGTTTGTCAAGATCCTTCTGGAACTTGAGCCTATTTTCTGGGATGTTGGCTATCCCTGTCGGTTTGGTATCGTCTGCAAATGTGATGAGTTCCCCTTCTATCCCCTCATCTAAGTTGTTTATGAACATGTTGAAAAATACTAGGCCTGAGAAAAGAACCTTGGGGTACCAGATTCCTTCCTTCCTTCCATGTGGACGTAGTTCCCTTAAGGACTACATGTTGAGTGCAGTTGGTCAGCCAGTTATGAATCCATCTGGTGGCGATGCTGTCTAGCCCACCTTTTTCTATCTTAACCAAGTAGTAGGTTGCAGCCCGCTTTATAAAATGCCTTACTGAAGTCCAAGTATACTATGTCCACGGTATTTTACTGGTCCACTAATTTAGTCACTGTGTCATAGGATGGAATAAGGTTGGTCTGGCATGATCTGTGTCAAGAGTGAAAATTTGATAGCTACGTGCTTCTTGTCTTCATCTTGCCATTAGAATAAGGGTGGGGAGGTACTGTTTTTGAATGGGCTAGTTAGAGAAACGAAACCTCTCCAATTCTACAGGAGCTTGCCGAGAGTCAACCGTATGGAAACCTTTCAAGGACATTCTAGCAGGTGTGAAGAAGATAGCAGACGGTTCCCATAACAAAGAGAACATGTTTACATGAGCTATGTGGACATCTGGGGGCAGTTTGGCTGGGAAAGTCATGGTTATATACTAGGGTCCGATGCCTTGGGATTTTAGAGTTAGTTTTTACCTCGCCTTTACCAGCCCATGTATTCAATAAATGGTAAGCTTTTCAGAAATGAAAATAATCCTGGACTTTTATTTGGATACTTGAGCTGGAAATTGACAATCTGTTTTTGAGAAACCTATGTTGGTGCTACTTGTAACTTTGCTTGCTTTTAGGTGTTCCTAGACCCGTTGCTTGATTATCTTTTTTTAGGTATTGATGTGAGGCTGATTGGTCTGTAGTTTTCTGGATCCAAGCATAGAGATATCTCTGGATGTCTATATCCTTCAATGGATCCATGCCAAGCAAACACAGCAAAATAACTTGTGGAGTAATATTGATATTCCTTTGGGTGCTTTAAGTGGTAAAGTTAGTGCATACAAGAGAACGAAGCCAATACTTTACAAGTAACTTAAAGTCTTGCTGTTGGGGCCTTACGTTGAGCGCAGCATGTATTTAAGGTTCTTTTGAGCGTGAAAGCAGGTTACTTACTTTCAGGGCGTTCTCTGTGGGCGCGCCGGATTCATGGAACCATCTTCTGGTTGAGCTCCAGATGGCGCCTGACCTCCGCTCCTTCCGGCGCAATCTAAAATCTTACCTCTTCGAACAAGCTGGCCTGGCCTGATGGGATGGGGTTGGGTTTTATTAATGTGTTTTAACCTACTTTTTTAATGTGTTTTAACTTATTGTAAGAGTTGTGGGCATTTTGTTTAATCTTTTTTAATTTTTGTATTTTGTCTTTTAACATGTACTGCCCTGTTCACTGCCCTGAGTCCTTCGGGAGAAGGGCGGTATACAAATAAAATTAATAAATAATAAATAAATACTGTGAGGGAAAAAACGGTATTTTTCTTTTGAATATTGTAGAAAAATAATAACTTAATATTCTTTGACAATAGTGTAGACGCTGTTTCTTTTAGACCCAAGGAGACCTTATCCATTTTAAATTGGGGAATGTTCTGTTTTATCTTGTAAGTGAGACTGTTTTATTTTACACTTATCTCTCCTTAAGATGGTACATTCTTTTCTGCTGCTTTCTTCTTGCTAGGCTGTGCCATGTTCCTCTTTTTACCAGACAATCCCTTTCATTTTCCCATTTGTAATGTCGCTTTCCTAGTATCTCATGATTGCTTTAGTTAAATAAAGAAGGTCAAGGCTCAAGAAATTGGTGAACGAATGTTCTGCATTTAGATGCTAATGGCACCCAGTGGTTTCTGTTAAGGATGTAGAAAATTGTAGATTGAATTTCCTTCTTATTATTCTTAAAAACCTGAGGGAGAAGTCTTCCTTCAGTTAACAGATCTACCAATCGCAAACAAAAAAAAATATCCAAAGTGTAGAACTTTATTTGAGAGAGATGATAGCTGCCAGGCTTACATTACGAGAAGACCCGGCTTAAACTCTTCTAAGGGGGAAGAGTTAATCTTCGTTGTTTATCGAATTTGGCAGAGGCTTAAATCACTAATTTCATCCTTTAAAGCTACAGAAACGGGTCCTGGCCCACTTCATTTTGGAGCGTCCCTCTCCACAAACTATAGGAAGCTTGCTGTGGTCCTCACTCTGGAAAAAGTTGTGGGCTTCTGCTCGAATACACTGGCTGATGACGTTACAAGGTCTCCCTAACGCAGCTCTATAGTTTTCTGGGAGGGTCAACGTGAAAAAAGCAAATGCATTGTACCGGGAGACATAAAGTTTATCTATTTTTGATTTGATAGGATTGGCAACTTTTCAAATTAAATTTTCACAAAGTCATGAAAACGTGACTTCAGCTTACATAAAGTCAACGCCTGAAGCTTGTCTGTCTGTCTGTCTGTTTTGCGGTTTACTCTGAGCTTTGTTCCTCATCTTGGCAGTTTTATAACCAGGGCTCTTTTTTGTCATAGAACGCTCAGAACGGAGTTCCGGCACCTTTTTTGGATGGAACCTTGTAGGGTAGGCAAGGCGGGTTGTATGACGTGTGTGAGTTCCGGCACCTTTTTCTTTTACAAAAAAAACACTGTTTATAACTATGATAGTTCCCCCCCTCCTTCCGCAAGCGTTAGATATTTATCTGCATCTCTCTTTAGCCGTGGTCCGTTTCAGGGTGCCGCTGTCTTTGTTAGCAGAGGAGCTTATCCGATTCTGCTGCCAGAGGATGGAGCCATCTCTAGCCTGTCTCTAGAAAATTAACCTTAATTTCATTTGGGATTTAATTGAGTTGGCTGATGGACAAGCTGTTTCAGGGGAAAAACCCTGACGGGGGTTCTAATTTTGATATAGGACAGTTTGTGTCATTAGCCTGACTTTTAGAAGTGGAAAATCTGAAACATTAAAGTATGTGTCTCTTTCAGATTTTTCCATTTTCAAAAGTCAGGCTAATGCTGCTGTCTGTAACCATCCTCAGGGCTTTGATTCCATAGGCGGTTTTTATCTTGAAGGGTTTGTATTCCTGCTTAAGGTTTGCAGATAGTTTTGGTGGGGGGAAAAAGTACCAACACACACACACACACACACACACACACACACACACACACCCAAATATTAGTATATATATATATCTTTGGAAATATGTCCAACAACCTTGAAATTATGTGGCATTGTCACTCAGTAATGTATTTCCTTTGTTACTTAAAGGTTCCTGATCATGAGTGTCATTTTTTCCATTTGATAAGACGTTTGCCTTATGCAGAGGTACTTGGGATGGCAGTTTTTTGGTTTTTTTTTTAAAAATCAGACAAACATAGACTGTTTTCCCCCCTCTTTCTAACGGCATAATAAGAAAGCAACATTTGTTTAGATGTATATCCTCGGTTTAGCATGAGAAGTGATTGAATTCTACAGCCAGCAATGTTTCCGTGACTATTAAGAGGGCTGACATGTCGTTCAGTCATGCATAACGTGTTGTGCACGTCAAAGTGGATATTTTTTATAGTACAGCATTTCCAAGATGGATGAGGAAGCTCTTCTGCAACAGAGAGACAGATCCAGCACATGGGGAATGCTGAACGAGAAAGGGATAAATTGCATCCTCCTTGGAATTAATCTCTCTTGGCTGTACCGTGGCATCTGCAGATTAAGGCTTCCTTCGCATCGTCTGCTTTTTTTTTTCCCAACCCTTCTTCCTGGTAAAATTTACATCCAAAATTGGTCTGAGTGGTTTAGCTGGAATCGCTCCCAGTCCATTAGCTTAGGTGAAGTGGTCAAGAATAAAACTAAGCTGAGGAAATTGGGGGGGGGGGGGAAAGCTGAATATTGTATTCTGAGGTGCCAAGAAGGAAAATCTCTCTTTTGTTGGCAACAAAAGAGCTGGAGAGTAAAGCATCAACTTTTCTGGCTTCTGGAATTTGTGCTTGGCCTGGTGGCTTCTGATTTGCAGTGCAATTTCTCTTGCAGTTGTTCCTCCGTTTCTTCAGCACAGGGGTGTCAAACTCAATTTCATTGAGGGCCACATCAGCATTGCGGTTGCCCTCAAGGGGCCGGGTGGATAGGGCCA
>NC_138207.1:102210121-102222621 GCF_964194415.1 Vipera berus | reverse complement strand
ATTTAAACTGAGACCTTCTTAGCTTGAATTTAAACTTTACATTGTTCTGCTCCCGAAATATTTCCTTTGCTTTAAAAAAAAAAATCAGGTATGAAGAGAGCAAATGTTGCAAGTTCATATTCGGTGCCCCCTTTTCCGCAATAGCTCTGGAGGTAGCAGTCCATTTGCTGTTGGTGTAATTGCTGCAACCCCCTATAAGGTAAACTTGTTTCATGCACTCCCATGTGGGCCCAAGTAAACAGTTAAGTGGAACTCTAAATAATTCAGTGTCTAAATGTGATTGCATCCCTTGGCACAGGAATGAGTTCACTCAGATCCTGAAAGTACCAAATGAGCAAAAGTTGAGAAGTAAGGATTAAAAAGAAACATATTTTTTTAAAGATCCCACTCAAAGTACCACCCGTGAACCTGAGATTGATCAAATAGATGGATGGATGGATGGATGGATAGACAGAGATAGATGGATAGAATAGATGGATGGATAGATGGATATAGATAGATAGATAGATAGATAGATAGATAGATAGATAGATAGATAGATAGATAGATAGATAGATAGGTGATATATAGATAGATGGAGATAGATAGATAGATAGATAGATAGATAGATAGATAGATAGATAGATAGATAGATAGATAGATAGATAGATAGATAGATGATAGTCAAAATGGTAGATTTTTCTGGTTCTCTTTGTCAATAGATAGATAGATAGATAGATAGACAGACAGACAGGTATTGTAGGTAGATCAATTGGTATAGATAAAGATATAGATATAGATAGATAGATAGATAGATAGATAGATAGATAGATAGATAGATAGATAGATAGATAGATAGATAGATAGATGCATTTTTCTGGATTTTTTTGTTGTTATTCTGTCTCTCACTGTTAAAATAAACCTACCACTAAAATTATAGACTGATCATTTCTTTGTCAGTGAGCAAACATACAAAATCAGCAGGGGATCAAATACTTTTTTCCCTCACTGAATACACAAATGCTGTTGTTAGGAGATGTCCTTTTAATACTTTTACAAAAGACTGACAACATAAAAAAAACCCATGGGCTTTGCTTGGCATTCTTACGTCCAGATTTAAATTCGGAATGAACCATCATTTGCTGTTGCTTCTCCAGTCATCCTCCACCTCACACACACACTCACAAGTCAGTTCACGTACCCAGCTGCTGATTCACCAAGCAATAGGAAATCCAGCAAGGTGATGCCCATGTGATTTGTATCTGAATAAATCCAGGGCTTTTTTTCTCATAGAACGCTCAGAACGGAGTTCCGGCAGCTTTTTTGGATGGAACCTTGTAGGTTAGGCAAGGCGGGTTGTATGACATGTGTGAGTTCCGGTACCTTTTTCTTTTACAAAAAAGCACTCTATCTATCTATCTATCTATCTATCTATCTATCTATCTATCTATCTATCTATCTATCTATCTATCTATCTATCTATCTATCTATCTATCTATCTATCTATCTATCTATCTATCTATCATCTATCCAGGGCTTTTTTTCTCATAGAACGCTCAGAACGGAGTTCCGGCACCTTTTTTGGATGGAACCTCGTAGGGTAGCCAAGGCGGGTTGTAAGACGTGTGAGTTCCGGCACCTTTTTCTTTTACAAAAAAAGCACTGAATAAATCTATAACTTAGCACCTATCCTCCTCCTCCTCCTCCTCCTCTTTCTGTGTGGGTCCCTGCCTTTCTAAACAAGAAACTTCTGAATTTAACTCATCTATCCAGACTCTCCCGAAGTTGAGATTCTGCTATAAATCAGGACATCCCTTACTGTTGAACCTCCTTCATTTAGGAAGTCAGGGCCCTTAGTTCTTCAGATAATAAACCCTCAAAGCCCTTGTACAATTATACAGTTGCGGCTGAAAAAAAAAGGACAAAACATTCATTTTATGAGCTCCGGCTAGGACACCGCTGAAATCCGAAGGGAGAATGTGCATTATTTGGGGGAGAAGGTGGAATGAGGCTTAGTAAAATTCATCAGAAAACAAAACCGCAGCTTACTGTTTGACACGGAGAGTTTATTCCCTTTAATACTGGATTGGAATAACGGCTGATTGGCGACGGTGCCAATTTGAATGATGAAACGCTGATGTATCCAACAAATATGGAAGATGTATTTCTCTTTCTTTTATTTTTAGTTATGGATGTGGTCGTATAGTCGCTTTTCTTAAGGGTAGATTGGGTGGGTTTTCCTTGGAGATTCTTCCACTTAGGTTAAAATTTGGGCCAACCTTAAACAGCATTCTCCCGCGACTCCTAATTTCTCTCCAAAGCTATTTAAATTCAACCTTTTTCTGTAGGAAGGAGAAGAGCTTTTAATCAATTTTTTTTTGAAAGAAACATCTTAGTCTTAGTAACTGCTACCTAATGGCGTTTTCCCACTGTAATGGTTTTCTGCCGTTTAGATTTATGAGCGGCTTTATTATTTTTTGGGGGGGGGGTATTTAATAAGATAGTATTCACATTTTTTTCCCTGCAGATGAGCAAGACACACTTACGAAAACTAATTAATTAATTTTTGTCAATCTTAAAGCTGGTGCTGGGTCAGTTCTTCCACTGCTCAGAGTCATTTGGAGTTGGACAGAGCCTCAAATTAAATTAGATTAGATTAAAATGAATTAAATTCCAGTAAAAGCAATTCAGCCCTGAACAATTACATTTTGGGACATTCAGGGAAGTATGTTCAAGAAGAAAGAGAGAGCGAGAGAGAAATAAGGCTTATTGTAAACCATGGGCTGGACTCCTCCTCCTCTTCCTCAAGTTATTACAATCACAATCATTTTCTGTGGTTCTATTTAGACTTGCTGACATCTGGATTGAAAAAAAAGACATGTATCACATTTGCTTACAGTTAACATGGGGTTTAAGCCTTTCCCCCTCAAATTACTTTACGTATCCTGATCTGACAACATCTAAATTGACTTAGCAAGTGAATTGTAAAGTAGGGATCCTCCTCCTCCTCCTCCTCCTCTTCATCTTCATCTTCTTCTTCTTCTCCTCCTCCTCCTCCTCCTCCTTCTTCTTCTCCTCCTCCTCCTTCTCCTCCTCCTCCTCCTTCTCCTCCTCCTCCTTCTTCTCCTCCTCCTCCTCCTCCTCCCCCCTCCTCCTCCTCCTCCTCCCTCCTCCTCCTTCTCCTCCTCCTCCTCCTCCTCCTCCTCCCCCCTCCTCCTCCTCCTCCTCCTCCTCCTCCTCCTCCTCCTCCTCTTCTTCTTCTTCTTCTTCTTCTTCTTCTTCTTCTTCTTCTTCTCCTCCTCCTCCTCCTCCTCCTCCTCCTCCTCCTCCTCCTCCTCCTCCTCCTCCTCCCTATAGTATTTAATCCAACTGTGGTATTTTCATTGAACAGCAATGCATCTTGATTTTAAGCATGACACTGTTGTAATGGGATCATTTATCCTCATTCTTACCTAAGTTTCACCCTAAATTGTGGCACTATAATTTTTTTTCCTTAAGGGTCAGAAACTCTTGCTGAGGTTAACTGTCATTAAACTCACACGGGTAATGATTTATAACCAATATTGATATTTTTAACCTGAAGAGGAGTGTCTGGTCTCACTTTTGGAGAACCAGAGGAGGTGACAAGTGAAGCTCTGCTACTAGCATGAAATTGTTTGCATTTTTCCTATTTTCCATTTGAGCGAGTACATGAACATAAATCACAAGAAACTGCCTTTCATCATGACTTTGGTCATTATCAGCAGGACTTCGGTAGAAGGGTAGAAGTCCGCTGACGATATTACCTAGCCTGGTAATGAAATTTGGGAACTAAATTTCTAAACTAAACTAAAAGAGTACAGAGAAGAGCAACAAAGATGATCAGGGGACTGGAGGCTAAAACACATGAAGAATGGTTGCTGGAATTGGGTATGTCTAGTCCAGGGGTAGACAACCTTGGCTCTTTTATGACTCGTGGACTTCAACTCCCAGAATTCCTGAGCCAGCCACGCTGAGGGGAAAGGGAGAGGTTTCCAAGCTGAGCCATGTTGGCTCAGGAATTCTGGGAGTTGAAGTCCACATGTCATAAAAGAGCCAAGGTTGCCTACCCCCTGGTCTAGTCTAATGAAGAGAAGGACGAGGGGTGACGTGACAGGGGGTTGCCCCAAAGAAGAGGGAGTCAAGCTGTTCTCGAAAGCACCTGAAGGCAGGACAAGAAGCAACGGATGGAAACTAATCAAGGAGAGAAGCAACCTAAAAATGAGACATTTCCTGACATTTCGAACAATTATTCAGTGGAACAGCTTGCCTCCAGAAGTTGTGGGTGCTTCAACACTGGAAGTTTTTAAAAAGAGACAACCATTTGTCTGAAATGGTATAGGATCTCCTGGTTGAGCAGGGGGTTGGACTAGAAGACCTCCAAGGTCCCTTCCAACTCTGTCTATTCTATTCTATTCTATTCTATTCTATTCTATTCTATTCTATTCTATTCTATTCTATTCTATTCTATTCTATTCTATTCTATTCTATTCTATTCTATTCTATTCTATTCTATTCTATTCTATTCTATTCTTATCATTATTCTATTCTATTCTATTATCTTTTTTCTATTCTATTCTATTCTATTCTATTCTATTATCATTATTCTATTCTATTCTATTCTATTCTATTCTATTCTATTCTATTCTATTCTATTCTATTCTATTCTATTCTATTCCATTCCATTCCATTCCATTCCATTCCATTCCATTCCATTCCATTCCATTCTATTCTATTCTATTCTATTCTATTCTATTCTATTCTATTCTATTCTATTCTATTCCATTCCATTCCATTCCATTCCATTCCATTCCATTCCATTCCATTCCACTCCACTCTCCATTCCATTTTTTCTATTCCATTCCATTTTCTATTCTATTCTATTCTATTCTATTCTATTCTATTCTATTCTATTCTATTCTATTCTATTCTATTCTATTCTATTCTATTCTATTCTATTCTATTCTATTCTATTCTATTCTATTCTATTCTATTCTATTCTATTCTATTCTATTCTATTCCATTCCATTCCATTCCATTCCATTCCATTCCATTCCATTCCATTCCATTCCATTCCATTCCATTCCATTCTATTCCAAAATGGCAAGCTTGGAGAGCAAAGCACTGCCAACATCTAAAACCCGAGCTATATCTATTTTTTATAATTTCGAAGTGGGGATGTCCACAGTCCATGCAGGTTATAGACAGAAAAACAACTCCCATTGCCCGCCCAAGGCAGAGCTTTCTCACGTATTAAAGAGAGAAAGACTTGGCATGCTTTCAGAGAAAAGAAATAAGGACAGATTTGCAGAGATTCAATCTAAAACATTTCTTTGCTCCTCCAGTTTAGGCATTAAGACAGTGGAAGAACATGATGGTTTCTATGACCCCTTAGGGAAGAAAATGGGCCTCAATCTTTGTCTTTTTAATATGTGGCAGAGCTGGCTGTGATGGAGGTTGACGTTTTGGATATTGGTGGGGGTTGGGTATCTGCCCACAAGCACCATTTTGTCAGGGAGGGGTTTTTGATCCGAGAGGACAGCTTTAAAATGTCTACCCAGCTTTGAGAAACGTTGGCTAGTCTTTGGTAACCATGATCCAGTTTCCTTATAGGTCTTGCCCTACATAAATGCGCTTTCTCCTGCCTCCTGACTATTTCGAAAAATAAATACGGTAAACGAATCGGAAGTTGGATGCTGTGATATTAGACAAACCAACCATTTCCCCCCACCCACCCATTAACAGGAAGTCGCTATCACAGCTTTAACACCGACTTCTAGTTGTGTAACTCTAAATCTTCCCTTCTGATAAACGTGCGATGTCTCCACCACATTTATAAATGTAAGAGAGGCAACGTTGCACCAAGTAATGGATGCACCCTCCCACTTCGCTCTATTTATATGTTCCTGTCATCAAGCAATTAAAATAATGAATACTTTACACAACAACAGGTAAGCAGCCTGGCTGCATAAAGATAATATTAACTTAGAATGCGCCTCTAAATTAAGGCGCCAGTGAAAATTTCATTCTCGCCTTCTGGAACTGTCTCTTTCTCGGAGTCCTGGATAGCTCAGATTAAAGCTTTCTACCAAGCGAAGGAAAGGAAAGGAAAGGAAAGGAAAGGAAAGGAAAGGAAAGGAAAGGAAAGGAAAGGAAAGGGAAGGGAAGGGAAGGGAAGGGAAGGGAAGGGAAGGAAAGGAAAGGAAAGGAAAGGAAAGGAAAGGAAAGGAAAGGAAAGGAAAGGAAAGGAGGGAAGGAAAGAAGGGAAGTGAAGGAAAGGAGAATTAAGGAAGGGAAGGGAAGGGGAAAGGAAAAGGAAAATTTATTTTAGAAAATTGTCCTGATCTTGCTATTCAAGAATCAGGGATGTAAAGGATGAGATACTTTGGAGGTATTGGGTGCAATGATGGATTATTCCATTCCATTTATCGAAATAAATATTTAAGTTGCTGGGTGTCACCTTTACGTGTCTTAGATTTGCTCGATTGAAGGGACACTGCAACAAGTAAACGATGAGGCAAAATATATATATACTCCAGATCTTAAACTATAGAGCCACTGGCGTCGATTCTGGCTTCTTACTGCTCTTGTGTGACGTCTCCATTGCTCTTGCTGGTGTGTGGCTTCTTTGTGGGATAAATCCTGTCCAAGGCTAGTATTTTAGAGAAACAGGCCACATTGCTCCAGGCTGGTTTTTACACAGAAATACTGTAAGTCTCATTATGTGTGGCTGGCTAAGGAAGCCCCCCTAGGACTGAATCTCGTTTTCTGCAGCATGTGAGCGATTCTTCCAGGCTGGATTGTATCGTGAAGGCAATTTTTATCGATTCCTTCTGGAATACTGTGTTTGTTTACGTTCTCGGCCCACTGAGAAGGTTGCATCTCTGAAGAAATCTGCTGGACATTTGATTTATATGTGTGGATATGGATAGTTTCTCCCTCTGTTCCTTTCTTGTTTTGGTTTATTTTTGTAGTTTTTCATCTCCATCTCTCTCTCTCTCTCTCTTTCTCTCTCTCTCTCTCTCTCTCTCTCCATCTATTGATCTCTATATCTATCTATCTATCTATCTATCCATATCTATCTATATCTATCTATCTATCTATCTATCTATCTATCTATATCTATCTCTATCTATCTATCTCTATCTATCTATCTATCTATCTATCTATCTATCTATCTATCTATCTCTGTCTCTATCTTGATCTCTATCTATCTATTGATCTCTCTCTCTCTATCTATTGATCTCTCTCTCTATCTCCATCTCTATCTCTATCTTGATCTCTATCAATCTATTGATCTCTATCTCTATCTATCTCTATCTTTATCTCTATCTCTATCTTTATCTCTATCTCTATCTCTATCTTGATCTCTATCTATCAATCTATTGATCTCTATCTCTATCCTGATCTCTATCAATCTATTGATCTCTATTTCTATCTTTATCTATTTATTTCTATCTCTATCTGTCTATCTCTATCTCTATCTTGATCTCTATCTTTATCTCTATCTTGATCTCTATCTATCAATCTATTGATCTCTATTGCTATCTCTCTACATATCCAAGGTTCCTTCCAGCTCTATTCTGATGGAAGGAAGGAAGGAAGGAAGGAAGGAAGGAAGGAAGGAAGGAAGGAAGGAAGGAAGGAAGGAAGATTTGTTCCTGGGTTGATTGTTTACCCATATTTTTTTTATCTGATTGATTTGAAGAACAGATACTTCTCTGCTTCAATTTTCCTGGACTTCCTAAAGTTCCTGGGATAAGAGAAAAAGATCACACAGGACCCAGGAGAAGGCTGGAGTAGCTGTGTGTTATTAGATAAAGACAAAGTCTTTCTTGGGTTGTTGTTGGTGGCTACATGAATCCACCCATCATCGAGACCAAGAATCAACTAGGACGTTCCTTGCTTGGAGGTTAATGATTTCCCCCTTTTGTGCCATTCATGACTGAAACATATTTATCTTGGATGTAAGAACTCAGTCGTTTGGTAGTAGCTGCTTCTGGAGTCACCAAACAGGAATGATGTAGAGTCTACATCATTCATGTTTGGTGACTCCAGAAGCAGCTACTACCAAACTACTGAGTTCTTACATCCAAGATAAAGGGGTGTCAAACTCAATTTCATTGAGGGCCGCATCAGCATTGCGGTTGCCCTCAGGGGGCCGGGTGGGCGTGGCCTACTGGGTGGGCGTGGCTAGTGTGCGTATGGCCTACTGGGTGGGCGTGGCCAGCTCTACATCGTTGTCATCAAGGGTGCCTATGGGGGCCTGGGCAGGAGTGGGACAGATCTGAGGGTCTCTGGCAGAAGGAGGGTCTCTGGGCCAGGGCCAAGGCAGTGGGGGCCGTTCCCTCACTGTTTCCAGGATGGCTTCGCAGGCCACATGAAACCGCTTCGTGGGCCGGATCCGGCCCCCGGGCCTTGTGTTTGACATGTCTGATGTAGACCAATAGTGATTCAAAGGTGGTTTTGCTGTTTCCTGTCCCTCTAGTGACTCAGTAAAGGCTTAGTGGGGAGGAAGCTCTCTCTTGGATTAATCAAACGACTCTTTTAAATAGTGATCCTGCTGGAAATTTGCATTTCAGTTTTGCTTGGCATTTAAGACTTCACACACCGCCCAGTGTGAGCATCCTTGGGAAACTAATTCTAGAAACCATAAATTAAAAAACAATGCATGACTAATATCCATTTTATTTTGTTGCTTCTCAGTTAATTTTTTCTATGCACAGAGACTTACATAGAAGGCCATATAATAAACCTGGCTATGTTTATTTCAGAGTTTCAGATGTCAGCTATGTTGTCCATAGAGAATAGGGAGCCAGCATCTTTGGGTTTAAAATTCCTAAACAGTCTGTCTAGCAACTCTTGAAATATGCCTCACACTGAACATTCCTTCTGGGTTCTCCTTTGCGCAGAAAAATGTTATCCTAGGAAGTTCAACCAATCTACAGACATTCTTTTCACTCTAATCATCGTCCGGTGTTGTTTTATCTGTATCCATGGGTGACTCTAGTTTCCTTAAGAGAATTTAAGGAAGTCCAGGAAAATTGAAGCAGAGAAGCATGTGTTCTTTAGATGAATCAGATTAAAATAAATGGGTAACCAGTCAACCCAGGAACAAACCCACCCTTCCTTCCTTCCTTCCTTCCTTCCTTCCTTCCTTCCTTCCTTCCTTCCTTCCTTCCTTCCTTCCTTCCTTCCTTCCTTCCTTCCATCAGAATAGAGATGGAAGGGAATTCAGTGACCCCTCTCATTCTACATTAGCCCTTTAGACCAGAGGTCCCCAATCTTTTGGGCACCAGGGACTGGTTCCATGGAGAAAGGTTTTTCCGCAGACCAGAGTGTGTGTGGTTTTGTATGCTGCCTGCATCCCAGGGATGGGGCATTGCTTGTTTGTGCAGACCAGTTGCTGGCATGTTGCGGCCCGGTACTGGTCCATGGACCGGGAGTTGTGGACCCCTGCTTTAGACAGTCTTAGTCTCTTCTACACCCTGTCCCTTTCTCTCCAACCCTGATTCTCCCGTAGGTCCATCACTTCCATTGAAGTACGTGGTGTCTTGTGCTCAGCTGGACAGGAACATCCAACTTTTAAAACATATCCTTTCTTCAGAAGGTTAGAGTTGAAATAAATCTAATCTTCCTGGATCCAGTCTGAGTCGTTCACTGGGACAAGAGCTTTTGTCCCATCTTCAGGGAACATCTCTCTAGAAATGTAAAAGATTAGACTTCTTTTGAAAAATCTAATCTTTTCCAATGAGAGGAGATGTAAGGAGAGCAGCAGAATTCAGAACACTTAGTGTTATGTACATAGGGGATGTGACACAGATATAAGCCATTGACACCACCAGGTAGCAAGGTGCCCTGTCTGGATTGGCAGGATAGTCTTTGGCGGGAAATCCAGATATTGGGATTGTTTCCAAGTATACCTGGCTAGGTATATAAGTGGGGCAGTTGCCCCTTTGTTCGCCCAGTCTGTGCTACATCAGTAAAGAGTTGGAATGCTGACTCCTGTTGTCCTGAGTCGTCCATCTTGGCCATGCGGTCCGGAGCTCACTATTTAACACTTAGTGTCTATTGTTAATCCAATAGTTATTAATCAAAGAATTGAGTACGGCTTATGAGATTTGTCAGTGGTGGGATTCAAATATGTGAACAACCAGTTCTCTGCGTGGATGCCGCTTCCGGAAGTCCGTTCTTGGCCTGGGCAACAAAAAAATAAATTAGCTACCGGTTCTTCTGCCGAAGTGGTGCAAACCAGCTGAATCCCACCACTGAGATTTGTGTGTGGTTGGCTAAGGAACAGGATTTGCTCACTCGTGCTAAGATAGAACGTTAACTGCTGCATTTTAACTCATTTCCTTGTGGTTTTCCATCATGGCCCTTCTAATTATCCTCTCTCTTTTCTGTTTTCCAGGAGGCCCAGAAGATAACTAGCAATGTGGAGACTCTGGCAGATGGGGATTTGAAAGGCACAGAAGAAAAAGAAGAAACGGTGGCGGCAGAAGTGGGCTGGATGACCTCTGTGAAAGACTGGGCAGGGGTGATGATTTCAGCCCAGACCTTAACTGGCAGAGTTCTTGTGAGTGTTCCCAATCTTGTTTCGGGTTTTTTTTTATTTCCCTTGTGTGAATTTTAGATTCCAGGAGTTAGCTGATGCCTGGAACGATCAGCAAGTATTTGATGGGACAGTTGGAGCTTGCACTGGCTTCATGGACTGACATGGCTCTGTGTGTGTGTGTGTGTGTGTGTGTGTGTGTGTGTGTGTGTGTGTGTGTGTGTAAGGAGGATGGGACAGCAAGAAGACAACCCACACGTCATGGTGTGACCCCACAAGTGATGCAGCTTATGCATTTGTTATCAAGTCTTTTCATAATCACACCAAAGCTCAGTGACATCACGGCACACGTGGTGTCGTTCTGATGTCATTGTAACTCATTAAGTTATGTTAAGGTGGGCATTAAGTACTAATAAATAGATGTTTTGGGGTTACATTGCAGATGCTTGGTGTTCATGGTCAATAGTGACCATGTGGATCTACTTCAGTTCTACGGTGTAGACTTCACAGTGTGTTTGGAAAACTTAAATGCTACTTACAACATGTACTATTATGTTATTGTGATAGCACACCACTACATGGTCTATAGTTAAAATTGCTAGACTAATTGATCTACAGCACCTTCCGTTCTTAAGGTTAGCTTGACATTTCGGGGAAGATCAAGAATTCTGACTAATCCGTCCTTTTTATGGCTGTAATGTGGCAATCACCTTTTGCCAATGACTACAGAATTATATTATCTACTTAACAGTGTTTTATCAGGAATTTTGTATTTAAAATCAGGCTGCACATATATGACTGTTGATGGTCTGATAAGCCAGTCAGCATAGTGCTGAGAAAAATCATTCTCTGAACATGATATTGTTCCTTTATGATCGTTAAACGGTTGTGATTCATTATTCATTACATCCGAAGGGAAATATCTCTTCATTTGTGCGCAGTCATTTTCAACGTAGCCACTGTAGCAGTAATCCTGTTTTTGTAATGAAGGCTTTTATATAGAGTAAATGAAAACATTGGACTACTAAAACACACTAATGGGGGTTAATTAGCTCTCTTTAATGCTGAGCGTGTTTTTTTTAAAAAAGAATAAGTGTTACAATTATTCTAAAAGTTTTTGTATGATGAAGAATTGATTTATTGCTAAAACGACTATGCGTAGGAAATTTCTCAACTAACAGCTAATGCCTGCTTGGAGTTAGATTTGGGTGAAAAGAATTCAAGGAAGTTGACTTAGTTCGCTTGTGACTATGTAGGGATTCTAGGCTGAACTCTCTTTGGACTCCACCTCCTCCAGTTCTGCCATTCCTTCATGTACATAAATAAGTGACAAATTGTGTCAAACTATCCTTTTTTATTGTGAAGACCGGTCAAAGGCTATAAGTATTTGATTTGAAAACTTGTCTTAACGCTTTTTCATTTTATCTTCCCCAACCTAGTAAAAAAAAATTACTCTGCTACAGCATGGCTGAGAAGTGACCTGTGGATAATAAAACAAAAAGTGGAATAGCCACTTACATTGCCCCCCCTCTTTTTTCGCATGTTAAATAAAGTAGGAAACTCGCTCAGCAAGCACATGTGTGAAAATGATTTCAAAAGTTGTGTCTTTTGCTGCTTAGGCAGCTGTCAAAAAGCAGGAACAGTTTGTGAAAACTCCTTCCATTCTAAATTAATCCCAAGTATTAAGAAAACAAAACGGTGGAAAGAAAAACAACCTTCTGGGATGCTTTTTATAATTTGGCAGCTAGAACAGGATCCTTTGTTTCGTGCTTACTTTCTCTGCAGTTTAACTTGGTTTGTTACTGTTAAGGGTTAAGGGAACTAGGTATGTCAAGTCTAATAAAGAGAAGGACTGGGGACGACATGATAGCATTCTTCCAATATTTGAAGGGCTGTCATGGGGATTTATTGATTTGATTCTCCATAGCACCAAAGGCCCATGAGTGGAAAC